>NC_069502.1:794932861-795240361 GCF_027579735.1 Bombina bombina | reverse complement strand
AGATACCCCTCATAAGTAACTACTACGAATGTTCTGACACTTCTCTGCCAAGCTCCTGTGACGAAAGGCAAAGAATGACTGGGATATGAGGGAAAGTAGGGGGAGTATTTAGGCCTTTGGCTGGGGTGTCGTTGCCTCCTCCTGGTGGCCAGGTTCAGTATTTCCCAACAGTAAGGAATGATGCCGTGTACTCTCCTCATATTAAGGAAATGTTCTCTTTAATTTGTTCCCAATAATCCATTTTTTTCTGCTGGAGTGTATTAAATTGTTTACAAAGTAGCTTGTTTACCATTATTTCAGCATTTGAAATAGCTGATTTAGCCCGTGGTATCTAACCTACTGTACCTAACCCCCAATCTAAACTAAACCCCCTAAATTACTTTAAAAAATAATAATCTAAGTTACAAAAGAAGAAAAATATATTAAACCTAAACCACCACAACCCCAAACATAATCTAACCCTACTCTAACACCTAAGCCCCCTTTTAAACTAAACAACCCCTCTAAACCACCTTTTAAATGAAACCCCCTAAGTTACAAAAATAATAAACTACAGTATCCAAAATAAAAAAACACCATTATTCCTAACACTAATCTACATGCCCCATAAAATAAAAAACCCACCCAAAAAAAAAAAACACTGAACCCCAACACTAAATAAATTACTATAGCTCTTAAAAGGGCCTTTTGTAGGGCATTGTCCTAAAGATAATTCAGCTCTTTTACACACAAAAATCAATTACAAAACCACCCTCTACAACACACCTTCAACTAACAAAATCTACTGGGAAAAAAAATCTACTAGAAAAGTTAAAATAAAAAAAGTCTATTCTTAAGAATAAAAAACCCACCCTAAAAAAAAACATAACATAAAGGGTTGTACTCACCGTTGGAAGATCCAGCTCCTGCTGATCCGACATTGAGCCCTCTTCGTTCCTGCTCCTGGTGCCAGGAATCATCTCCTAACCACCTACCTGTATGGGGATTGATTAGGTTATGGCACCTTAGGGGTTATTAGTGCATGAATCTACAATTTTTTAAATATTATGTATTCTTATGTATGATGCATATTTTTTTTTACTATCGTATATAAACATTAATATGTATTTATTCTTGTGTTTTTATTGTAAACATAAATATACATTTTAAAAATGTATATTTATGTTACAAAGGCATTAGTTTTACAATTGCATTATTACATAACAGGCATGCCGTTATGTAATACTATTATTTTAATGCAACTTTCTTTTATAACAAATATCTATTTTAAAAACATCTTTATATTTTACATAATAATTGCATCAAGCAAAAATATCTACATTTTAATTTATACATCTAATACTTAAACTAATATGCATTATACATGACCATACATTTAATTTCAAACATTGTAGATATAATGTAGTCAGGCGTTGCATTGGTATTCAATATTTAAACTGTTATTGCATAATGCTTTAAAAGGGACATTAAACACTTTGAGATGGTAATATAAAAAAACAAACAAAAAAAAACTCTACAATACATACTTTCATTATATATTTTTTCCCATTTTCCTGTAATTACATTCTGAAATTGTGAGTATTTCAGTTACTGTTAGAAATGTAAGTTCACGGTTATCTTCCACACAGCCGCACACTGCACACTCTAGTGACTTTTTTTTTTAACTGTCTCTAATTGGCCACAGCAGACAAGGTAACCCACGTTACAACATGGCAGCTCCTGTTTTATAGATACTAAAACTTTACACTTATTTTGTCACTATTTAAACAACTAATGAAACTTAAAAAAAAAAAAAAAAAATCTACATATTATTCTCAGATTAATATTTTCTTTGAATGTGTCATTCTACCTAGCATTGTTTTTGTGTTTAATGCCCCTTTAAAGGCACATTATACACCAAAAAAATATGGGCTATTTAAATACAGCATTCAAAGAAGATAAAGTTTGTAATTGAAATGTATTAGCAATTTTGCTGCTAAAGCTCCTAAAAATGATGATAAACTTTGTAGTGATCGCACTACATATGAACACGTCCGTAATATACTCTAGTTGGACAGCTCATGCTGGAGCTGTCTGTGAACTCCCTAATACATGTCAATTACAATCCAATCCCCTCATCTGCACTTTGCCGCTTTCTCCCTGACTGTTACGCTGGGCATGGATCTATTAGAACTGTTACATTCTTGCGCTGTCCCATTTCAAGTACTGAAATGATATTCCATTATTAGACAAGAGTTGTGCTAGTAATTGACTAGTTATTGCCTATGCACCAAGCATTTTCCCCAGCTGCTGCCCCCACGGTGCTCTTCCTACACCAGGGAAGCAGCCGCTGCCACCCCAGTTTAACACGGGCAGGAGCGCAACTGTTCAGAATGCCGTATTGAGGACAGAGGGGGAGTCAAATCTATGCACAGTTGCACTCTTGACAGTGTTAATATGTTATAAACACTAAAGGAGGATGAGGCGGAGCTAGCCATAGCACTGACTAGACGCATATTCACTGAGCTCCTGAGAATAAAAGTTAAAAGGAGCTTCATAAGGTGTAAATTGCCAAGGCTGATGGTCATTTAAACTGTGGGCTATTACTGGTGGACACCATCTCTTAGCAGTCTGACCTACTTCAGTCGGCTTGCCCGCCAGTTTTGTCTATACGGATCTATTCACCTACTCTACTGTGAGCGGCTGTTATCGGCTCTAACACGGAAGACTGAGGATCCACGCCGTGCCATACAACTGCTGTACCCGCACATCTGGACCTCACTGAATAGCCCTACTGCTAATACCCTAGAGGACATCAACTAACACGAGCGGACACCAAACTTCCCTGCTACTTGTAGCTGTCCCTCTGCTCCGGAGGGTCGGGGCTCCGCTCCGTAGTGCCTGATACAGAGACTAGCAGCCAGCGCTTGTTCCCAGCTACTACCAGTCAGCACTGCTCCGGAGGGTCGGGGATCCGCTCCGGAGTGCTCAAATAGTGACCTCTGCTATACCTGATAAGGGGGCGTCAGACCGGGCGTTCAGACCGAGCGCATCTGGGGATCCTCATTGCCTGTGGTCTCTATATTGAGAAGATTGGTAGCTGAATACTTACCATCCGCATATCGTTAAGTGGTAGGCAGCGTGGGGAGGCTAATCCGCATACCTGTGAAAAGCTGTCCGGGCCTCATAGTTGCGCAGCCTGTGGAAAAGGCGCGAACACCCGCCATCTTGGGCTGTAGCGCTCCCTCATACCTGCGCTGGGCCTGAAGTGGCGGTCATCTGCCAACGGATCGAGCTTTGGCTATTGTGACTATCCAGTTAGAAGCTGCTGTGTCTTCCCTCGCAGCGTGATCCACTCCAAGGACTGGGTAAGAAACTGCTGGAATATTGGGTGCCATATGCTGTTCACTTAGTCCCCGGCTAGTAGGCTGCACACAAGTGAAAATTAAGACTGTCACCCGATTACACACAGGGCCTGGGACATTATACCCCATTATTTGAGATAGATTTATCTCCCCTCCTCACCGCAACTCATCCCTAACAGTTTACAACTTGTGGAGACACAGAATATCAGGAGACTCCACTGCTGGATATTAACCACTTGCCCCCATTCACCTAACTTTTACACACTGAATTGCAATTTCTCATTTTATTCTCCTTCTCTACAAGAGAACTCTACTTAAGCATCACTCTGAAGAGGTTGCTCTCATACTCTGGATTCAGATATATTTAATAAACTTTGGCCCACTACATCTTTATCTTCATAAAAATCCCCCTAAAGAAGTCAGAGGTGTGCCATATTCCAAACCTCTGCACTGGTTCACCACTTCTATATGCTTCTACTCAAGCACCTCTACTAGATAATTTATGTGCTGGACTCTCCCCATTGGGTATTAGCTACTGCGTCAGCTTTTTTGTCCTCGGGATTGTAGCCTGAGGTGGAGTGCTATTATATTATTTGCAGCAACATCTAATGTTTTATATTGCAGGTTATTAAGTTTCAGCCTAGTTCATATATCAGTCCAAAGCTACTATATATATATATATATATATCATGGTTAAGAAAGAGGAGAGAGAAATCTAGGAGTGTAGTCCTAGTTAAGAAAAGACAGGGATTTCAGCACTCTTTTTAGAAAATAAAGCTCATAAGACCAAAATATGTTTTCAAACAGTGAATTCTTTAATCCAATTGTGAACAGAGAAATCTTCCAGCTATATGTACACCACTCCCCCGGTGGAAAGGACTCAACACTTATAGTATTCGTTAAAGGGAGTTTGAAAAGAAAACAAAATTTACTTCTAAATATACTAGAGTTAGTAATATAAACCTGACCGGTCAGGGGTGCACATTTAGTACATGTATAAACAGCCAAACACTACATAAATTTGTAGATTGACACCTATATATAACCTCTACACCCTGCTGCTCACAGAACCCCTTTTAAAGAGGTATAACCTGGGCAGGTATGAAAGAATGGGATCTAAGAGGTTAACTAAGGGTATCAGGAACAGAAGCAGGTCACAGCTTATTATCGTAATTACAATATGGTATGCAATGAATAGCGTATAGTGGTATACAGGCATGAAATGTAAAGCCTTAAATTCGAGACTCACTACACCCAGCTGCTCACAGTACTCCAATTAAGGAGAGTATAATACCGGGCAGTACAAAAAGTGGTAATATCTACCAGGATCTAAGTGATCTCTAAGTTAGGCTTTATTTACACTCAACAAAACACATTTAAGCGACTTTTTGCAATAAATACAGACAGTATGTGCCCTTATTATGCTTTTTGGTATTTTGTTAGTTCGTCATGCAAAGCTTTGCTGTAGAAAGGAATAAGCAGAAGTGTAGAGTTGTAGCATAAAGCACACTGCATGATATCTTCTTAATAGTGCTGTGATCGTGGAAATGCTGACATATAAAGCTGCATGCAAGGAAACATTGTAGCAAGCAGAAGAGAAAGCAATTCAAATGCTGTTTGTTAGAAGTTCAGCTTAGCGTATGTAAAACAATGTTGCTATTCTTGGCAGCTATTGTAACAGTACCCATAGATTTCTTTGTAAGTGTATTCCTCACACAGCAATCAGACAATGCAGTTTTCACAGGTAACCATATTATTATTCGACCGTAGTACAGTTCATATTAGTGAACCCTACTGTGACACATACGACCTTGCTTTATTCATTCAGACGTATCACTGTGGCATAGTGTGTCCTAGTCGTTTCTCCGATCCTCAGAATGCCGTTGTTACACTTCTGTATATTGCACCGCAGGTACCATCTACCATGCGGTTAGGAGGCTGTGTTTGTGGCGTGCACCACGTAGGCCGGTCGGCTTAGCCAATGCCGACGCGCGTTTCACCCGCAGGGCTGTTAAACACACCGGGCTTCGTCAGGGCGGTATATTGAATGGACTCCTTCAGTCCTATTTTTATAGTATTTTGTAAGAGCGCCCCTGCTGGAGGTGAAAATACAATGCATATCTAGTTGAACACAAACATGAAATTAAAAGCAACTAAATGGAAACAGACACCACTTTGGAAATGTGCTGTACTTAAAAGCAAAAAGGTAACTCTAGAATTTATATCCTTTTAGCTGAATAACATATCTTAGTATATATCACATATTTTCCCTTATTCATATACTATATTTTGATTACAATGTTTTAAAATACAAGTCAGAAAAAATGTTTTTTAGAGCAGGGCTTTCATGGAATTCATTTTGTCCTATAGAAAACAGGCCATATCGAGTTTATCATTTAAACCATCAGGCAGTTGGGTCCCCAACTCAAAGATCCATCTGCATTCTTTTTGCAAGAGGACCTTGTCGTTGTCGCCCCCTCTGTCATTGGTGATTCCTCTATCTATACAGATGAATTTCAGAGAATCAGGATTACAATCATGTACCAGTTCATAATGTTTTGCGACATTGCTCTTCTGGTTTTTGTTTTTTACATCGTCTCGATGCTCAGTGATTCGGTCTTTTATGGCTCTCCTCGTTTTGCCCACATAAAAACGTGGGCAGTTACAGGAGAGTAGGTAGATCACTCCTTCAGTATTGCAATTAGTAAAGTGTTTTAACTTGTATCTCTTCCCTGAACGGGTGCCAAAATCTTTAGTTTTTACCATAAATTTGCATGCCACACAACGACCACAAGGGTGGTTGCCAGATGACCTATGTCTTGTCAGCCAGTCTGTCTGTCTCTGTTCAGACCTATATTGACTTCTTACTAGCTTATCCTTCAGATTGCTAGCTCGTCTGGCAGTAATATTCGGATAGGCTCCAACTTCTTTTGATACTCCCACATCACTCACAAGAATTTTCCAATTCTTGGCCAGGATCTCCTTTAAAGCATTCCAATGACAGTTATAATCTGTGATTAGCCTTATTTTTGAATCTATTGGTTTTTCTTTCTGTGCAAGAAGTGTGTTTCTATTTGTATGTGCAGCATTGCTGAATGCCTTCTTTACATTTCGCTTAGAATATCCTCTATCTAAGAACCTTTTTTGCATCTCTACGCCATGCTTTAGGAACCTTTCTTTTGTCGAGCAATTTCTACGAAGCCGCAGAAATTGCCCTTTTGGAATGCCTTTTATCAAGTGTGTTGGGTGGTGACTTGAAGCTAAGAGGAGACTGTTAGTAGCAGTACTCTTCCGAAAGTTTTCAGTCACTAACATTCCTTGTTCAATTTTTACATTGACATCGAGGAACGAAATTTCCTCCTTACTATATTGCAGGGTTAGTGAAATGTTGCTATTATTTATGTTGAGGGTTCGAACAAATTCTTTTAGAATGTTCTCTGATCCCTCCCAGATTAGGAAGACATCATCCACGTATCTTATCCACATGTGGATGTTTTCTTCAAAAAGAGGGTTTTGGAACACTTCATCCATTTCCCACTTTCCCAGATGTAGGCACGCATACGTTGGGGCACATGTGGCACCCATTGCAGTGCCTCTTTTTTGCTTGTATATTTTATTATCAAACATAAATATGTTGTTATTAAGCACAAATGTTAATAGTTCCACCACAAAATCTGTGTGGTTTTGAACATTAGTGCCTCTTGTCATGAGAAAGTGCTTGCACGCTTCTATTCCCACTTCATGTGGGATGGATGAGTATAAACCCTCAACATCTAAACATACCAACCAAGCTTCCTGAGGAACCGATAGTCCATCTACTTTCCTGAGGAAGTCTGCAGTATCTAGTATGAAGGATGGCATGGTATTCAGAAATGGTCTTAGAAAGTGGTCAATATAGTTCCCCAGATTTTCTGTGAGGCTGCCTATTCCTGCAATTATTGGACGGCCTGGAGGATTAGTGGAGTTTTTATGTATTTTGGGGATACAGTAAAATACTGGCATCACTGGATGTTCAGGGTAAAGATATTTAAATTCTGTTGCAGTAATGATTTTCCTCTCTTTTGCACTCTTTAGCATATTAAAGAGGGAAAACTGCAGAGAGGAGGTAGGATTGAAGGTTAGACATTGATATTGGGTTCTGTCTAAAAGTTGGCGTTTAGCCTCAAGGACATACATACTTTCGTCCCATAGGACTAAGTTACCGCCCTTGTCCGCCTGTTTTATGATCAGTCCTTTAGCACTCATCAATTCTCCAAGCGCTTTTCTTTCTGACTTGCTTAGATTATCATTTACTAATCCAGTGAAGGAAAGATTTGCCACTTCTCTCTCTACCTGCCTCACAAAGATGTTAACAGCAGGTACCATCGATAATTGTGGCATATATTTAGATTTTGCTTTAAAATTAGTTTTAATCGTTTTACATTCACTGGTATCAATGGCTTGTGAGGGACCATATTGACTCCCTTCGTTTTCAGCCAGTAGAACTTGGAGATCTATAATTGAGGCATTATCTTCCATGGTAAGAGATACATCTTCCACTAGATGTCTGCTCTTTCCTTTCATTATCTGCGACAGGACTATCCGTCTAGCAAAAAGATGAAGGTCCTTGATAAAGTTAAATTTGTCAAGGGTGTTTGTAGGACAGAATGATAAGCCTTTTTTAAGAACCTCAACATGAGATAGGCCAAGTTTAAAGGTAGATAGGTTGATAATTTGCAAGTCATTTTCTGGTTGGTTTAGAATCCCCTGCGACTCCGAGGTCTTCGGGGTCTGCCCTGGGAGTAGTTCCTCTGGGTTTGATCGTAATTCTGTTGGCGACGTTGTCTGGAGGGATATCGTCTCTCTTCTGAATTTGAACTTGTCCCCCCTCTTCCTTCTCTTCCTACCGCCTCTCCTCCTTCCCCTAAAAAAGAATTTTTATTTTCTGGGGTACCTCTGGAATGATCTATTTCTACGTCAGAGCTATCTGTGCCCGAATCATAGGCTCCCCTTGCTGATTGATAACTATAAACTTTGTTGTTTTTATAGTCATCATTGTCTCTAGAAAATTTTCTTCCTTTTCTTAGTTTTATGTCTGTTTGTAGTCTTGCTATCTGCTCTTTTATTTCATCATTCAATTTAGCAAAATTAGAGTTTGTTTCAAACATGTTAACTATTTTTAGAGACTCTTCAGCTTGATTTATAGTTTTTTCTAGTCTTTCTTTGTTTCGTTTCACCATTTTATTCATGAGGATGATGGAACAGTCCGAAAGACTTGTGTTCCAATCTTCCATAAACTCCTCCCCACCCTCATCTTCTCTCAAATTTGTCCCAGGGTCTAGCCTTAGGCGTAGGCCTCTGGGTATGATCTTTGTTTTTATGTAATTTTCAAGACTAGACGTCTCTGCTCTGAGTTTTACTTGTTTGACCAGTAATTTCTTGTAGTTTTTAAAGGCACCATAGATATTTACTGGTGTGTTGTTTTTATCCTGACTCTCTTCTAGATTAGATATAGATAGAGATGCTGTAAGTTCAGCTTCCCAGTTTTCATCGGACAGCATGAAAGCCATGTTGTAACCTTAACCTCCGTGAAGTTTTGCACAAACAGCCCAAAGAAATCCCTAAATGTTCACAATTGAAAAGGCCAATAGTATACAGCTAATGGGGTTTTCCACTCTGGAAACCTTATAAAGTATATGGGCCTAGGCCCAAGTATCCCAGGTATACAATACAAACAATAACAAATATCAGAGGGAACGCAATTGCTGTAAAAGAGCTTATATATGAAAAACCGACAGTAAAACTTCTAGTTCTGTCAGTATTTTAATTGTAATGGTGCAGACCCTTGCAAATTATTTATCATGGTTAAGAAAGAGGAGAGAGAAATCTAGGAGTGTAGTCCTAGTTAAGAAAAGACAGGGATTTCAGCACTCTTTTTAGAAAATAAAGCTCATAAGACCAAAATATGTTTTCAAACAGTGAATTCTTTAATCCAATTGTGAACAGAGAAATCTTCCAGCTATATGTACACCACTCCCCCGGTGGAAAGGACTCAACACTTATAGTATTCGTTAAAGGGAGTTTGAAAAGAAAACAAAATTTACTTCTAAATATACTAGAGTTAGTAATATAAACCTGACCGGTCAGGGGTGCACATTTAGTACATGTATAAACAGCCTACCTCCTCTCTGCAGTTTTCCCTCTTTAATATGCTAAAGAGTGCAAAAGAGAGGAAAATCATTACTGCAACAGAATTTAAATATCTTTACCCTGAACATCCAGTGATGCCAGTATTTTACTGTATCCCCAAAATACATAAAAACTCCACTAATCCTCCAGGCCGTCCAATAATTGCAGGAATAGGCAGCCTCACAGAAAATCTGGGGAACTATATTGACCACTTTCTAAGACCATTTCTGAATACCATGCCATCCTTCATACTAGATACTGCAGACTTCCTCAGGAAAGTAGATGGACTATCGGTTCCTCAGGAAGCTTGGTTGGTATGTTTAGATGTTGAGGGTTTATACTCATCCATCCCACATGAAGTGGGAATAGAAGCGTGCAAGCACTTTCTCATGACAAGAGGCACTAATGTTCAAAACCACACAGATTTTGTGGTGGAACTATTAACATTTGTGCTTAATAACAACATATTTATGTTTGATAATAAAATATACAAGCAAAAAAGAGGCACTGCAATGGGTGCCACATGTGCCCCAACGTATGCGTGCCTACATCTGGGAAAGTGGGAAATGGATGAAGTGTTCCAAAACCCTCTTTTTGAAGAAAACATCCACATGTGGATAAGATACGTGGATGATGTCTTCCTAATCTGGGAGGGATCAGAGAACATTCTAAAAGAATTTGTTCGAACCCTCAACATAAATAATAGCAACATTTCACTAACCCTGCAATATAGTAAGGAGGAAATTTCGTTCCTCGATGTCAATGTAAAAATTGAACAAGGAATGTTAGTGACTGAAAACTTTCGGAAGAGTACTGCTACTAACAGTCTCCTCTTAGCTTCAAGTCACCACCCAACACACTTGATAAAAGGCATTCCAAAAGGGCAATTTCTGCGGCTTCGTAGAAATTGCTCGACAAAAGAAAGGTTCCTAAAGCATGGCGTAGAGATGCAAAAAAGGTTCTTAGATAGAGGCTATTCTAAGCGAAATGTAAAGAAGGCATTCAGCAATGCTGCACATACAAATAGAAACACACTTCTTGCACAGAAAGAAAAACCAATAGATTCAAAAATAAGGCTAATCACAGATTATAACTGTCATTGGAATGCTTTAAAGGAGATCCTGGCCAAGAATTGGAAAATTCTTGTGAGTGATGTGGGAGTATCAAAAGAAGTTGGAGCCTATCCGAATATTACTGCCAGACGAGCTAGCAATCTGAAGGATAAGCTAGTAAGAAGTCAATATAGGTCTGAACAGAGACAGACAGACTGGCTGACAAGACATAGGTCATCTGGCAACCACCCTTGTGGTCGTTGTGTGGCATGCAAATTTATGGTAAAAACTAAAGATTTTGGCACCCGTTCAGGGAAGAGATACAAGTTAAAACACTTTACTAATTGCAATACTGAAGGAGTGATCTACCTACTCTCCTGTAACTGCCCACGTTTTTATGTGGGCAAAACGAGGAGAGCCATAAAAGACCGAATCACTGAGCATCGAGACGATGTAAAAAACAAAAACCAGAAGAGCAATGTCGCAAAACATTATGAACTGGTACATGATTTGTAATCCTGATTCTCTGAAATTCATCTGTATAGATAGAGGAATCACCAATGACAGAGGGGGCGACAACGACAAGGTCCTCTTGCAAAAAGAATGCAGATGGATCTTTGAGTTGGGGACCCAACTGCCTGATGGTTTAAATGATAAACTCGATATGGCCTGTTTTCTATAGGACAAAATGAATTCCATGAAAGCCCTGCTCTAAAAAACATTTTTTCTGACTTGTATTTTAAAACATTGTAATCAAAATATAGTATATGAATAAGGGAAAATATGTGATATATACTAAGATATGTTATTCAGCTAAAAGGATATAAATTCTAGAGTTACCTTTTTGCTTTTAAGTACAGCACATTTCCAAAGTGGTGTCTGTTTCCATTTAGTTGCTTTTAATTTCATGTTTGTGTTCAACTAGATATGCATTGTATTTTCACCTCCAGCAGGGGCGCTCTTACAAAATACTATAAAAATAGGACTGAAGGAGTCCATTCAATATACCGCCCTGACGAAGCCCGGTGTGTTTAACAGCCCTGCGGGTGAAACGCGCGTCGGCATTGGCTAAGCCGACCGGCCTACGTGGTGCACGCCACAAACACAGCCTCCTAACCGCATGGTAGATGGTACCTGCGGTGCAATATACAGAAGTGTAACAACGGCATTCTGAGGATCGGAGAAACGACTAGGACACACTATGCCACAGTGATACGTCTGAATGAATAAAGCAAGGTCGTATGTGTCACAGTAGGGTTCACTAATATGAACTGTACTACGGTCGAATAATAATATGGTTACCTGTGAAAACTGCATTGTCTGATTGCTGTGTGAGGAATACACTTACAAAGAAATCTATGGGTACTGTTACAATAGCTGCCAAGAATAGCAACATTGTTTTACATACGCTAAGCTGAACTTCTAACAAACAGCATTTGAATTGCTTTCTCTTCTGCTTGCTACAATGTTTCCTTGCATGCAGCTTTATATGTCAGCATTTCCACGATCACAGCACTATTAAGAAGATATCATGCAGTGTGCTTTATGCTACAACTCTACACTTCTGCTTATTCCTTTCTACAGCAAAGCTTTGCATGACGAACTAACAAAATACCAAAAAGCATAATAAGGGCACATACTGTCTGTATTTATTGCAAAAAGTCGCTTAAATGTGTTTTGTTGAGTGTAAATAAAGCCTAACTTAGAGATCACTTAGATCCTGGTAGATATTACCACTTTTTGTACTGCCCGGTATTATACTCTCCTTAATTGGAGTACTGTGAGCAGCTGGGTGTAGTGAGTCTCGAATTTAAGGCTTTACATTTCATGCCTGTATACCACTATACGCTATTCATTGCATACCATATTGTAATTACGATAATAAGCTGTGACCTGCTTCTGTTCCTGATACCCTTAGTTAACCTCTTAGATCCCATTCTTTCATACCTGCCCAGGTTATACCTCTTTAAAAGGGGTTCTGTGAGCAGCAGGGTGTAGAGGTTATATATAGGTGTCAATCTACAAATTTATGTAGTGTTTGGCTGTTTATACATGTACTAAATGTGCACCCCTGACCGGTCAGGTTTATATTACTAACTCTAGTATATTTAGAAGTAAATTTTGTTTTCTTTTCAAACTCCCTTTAACGAATACTATAAGTGTTGAGTCCTTTCCACCGGGGGAGTGGTGTACATATAGCTGGAAGATTTCTCTGTTCACAATTGGATTAAAGAATTCACTGTTTGAAAACATATTTTGGTCTTATGAGCTTTATTTTCTAAAAAGAGTGCTGAAATCCCTGTCTTTTCTTAACTAGGACTACACTCCTAGATTTCTCTCTCCTCTTTCTTAACCATGATAAATAATTTGCAAGGGTCTGCACCATTACAATTAAAATACTGACAGAACTAGAAGTTTTACTGTCGGTTTTTCATATATAAGCTCTTTTACAGCAATTGCGTTCCCTCTGATATTTGTTATTATATATATATATATATATATATATATATGTATATATATGTATATATATATATATATATATATATATATATATATATATATATATATATATGTATACCTAGGGCCTGGTAATTTGTACTAGTTGCATAATCTCACTCTATAAACAAAAATTATTTTTTACTAAATTTTAAGCAAGTGTTTACTTAAGTAACAGCTCCTCAAGGCTCTCCCTTTCCGACCTAGCTAGTCTAGGCCGGTCACTTCCACTTCCCTTTTTTCCCTTCCTTTGAGACGTATCCCCTTTCCCCGAGCTGAGAGACAGTTTGTTTAGGGCAGAGGTGACCAATTCAGTAGTGTTATTATATACCTTGAAGCAGAATATAGCAAGGCACCTTGAAGAGTTGCAAATATTTTTCTCTCTTTTGGGCATTTACTTTTTGAATTACAAGTCTGCAATGGGTTAATGTGATTCATTCATTACTACTTTGCAACTGATCTCTGACATAACTATTTGTCTGGAGCATGAGCCCTTTCTTGTATCTCCCACAGCGGTAGTAGCTTAGGGATTGAGGTACAAAAGTGGAAAAATGCTCTAGAAGGGGAGAATCTGTTGCTTTTTTTCAACCAACAATTTAAAAAAAAATGTCTTTTGAATAGTGGTTCCAGTCTATGGGGGTGCAGAATGTTCGCTCATAGGTAAATACCTCAATAAAAATAAGGATCTAAAGTGGAGTCGAAATACTGAGATATGCTCACATTAAAGTAATGTTATCAGTAAGAGGTTACATAACAGCAGTTCATAATTGAGTTTGCTGGGAATCGTTTCTGTGTCAGTTTTTGCACTACTATGAAAGGAAAACATCAAACAGTTAAGGACTGCTTATCTAGGGCCCAAGCAAAAAAAATCGTAAAGCCGCAAACCTAGCGGCCATGGCATCGGCTGCAGATCAAGATAACATATCTGAAGACTCCCAGGGAGACCAGCTAGATGCTCCCTCTGCTACTCTGGTGGGACAAATAAGAGAGATATTTCAAACAGAATTGAAATCAGCAATAGCAGAGCTGAAGTCGGACATTCTGAGTATCGGTAATAGAACCTCAGTAATAGAGGACAAAGTAGATGAAGTTATAGAGGATCTGACAGAAGTTCACTCCACTATGTCTGAATAGGAAAAGAAGATCTCAGTGCTAGAATCCCAAATTGAAGACCTGGAGAATAGGTCTCTAAGATCTAATATTAGGATCCGAAATCTACCAGAGACATTTGACAAAATTTCCAGAGGTGCTACCTGCTATTTTCCGGAAACTTATACCTGACATAGAAGAAAATCTCTTACTGATGGACAGGGCACACAGAGCTCTAAATAAGCCCCAAAACCCTAACACATCAAGAGACATCATTATCAAATTTCATTCCAGGTTTCTAGGAAGCTCTCACAATTTGAATTTGAAGGCCACAAGCTACAGTTCTACTCGGATCTTTCACCAACTACCTTAAAGAAACGCAGGGATCTAAAGCAAGTTATCGTGGCCTTGCAGAAAGCCAGGTTGAAGTACAGATGGTCATTTCCTTTCAGGCTTATCTGTACACATCATAACACTACGTACTCCTGTACCAACCTGGAAGAAGGAATAAAGATGGTGAAACATATGAATTTACCAATAAACACTAAAGGAGTCTAGGAGGTTGCTCTATGCAAACGTCAGAAACGATGCAGAGATAAACAGAAGCAGTTAAACTTACAGCAAATTTTCCTCTCTGCCAAAATTCCACTCCCCTTCCGGCTCATCGGTGTCTGCACAACATAATTAAATGCTGTGGTTACCGGGCGGGGAGATGAAATCCTGCAGAGATACAACGGAGGGCAGAGAGGAAAATTAGCTGTGAGTTTAACTGCTTCGGTTTATCGCTGCATTGTTTGAAGTTTGCATAGAGCAAGCTCCTAGACTCCGTGAAGGGATAGGAAAGTCAAAATTAAACTTGCATGATTCTGATAGAGCATGTAAATTGAAGACACTTTTAAATTCACTTCTATTTTCAAATGTGCTTTGTTCTCTTGGTATCCCTTGTTGAAAAAGAATACACACATGTCCTACACTAGTAGGAGCTGCTGATAATTGGTTCCTGCACACATTTGTCTTTTGTGATTGGCTGATGTGGTCATCTTGCTGCCAGTACTTCAGCAAAGGATAACAAAAGAACAAAGCAAATTTGATAATGGAAGTAAATTGGAAAGATGTTTAAAACTGTATGTTCTATCCAGACAATCAAAGAAAACAAAATGTAGGGTTTCCTGTCCCTTTAAGTGTTTATAACATTTTACTGCTTTAGCTATTTACTAGTTACCCACATTATTAGATGTGCATTAAACTAGTGTTAGGAGTTAAAGGGACAGTATTTTTTATCTCATTTATATAAAGTTAATTTGTTTTTAGTAAAGCCTCTCTGTGACACATTATTTAAACGTCGATTATGATTTTAGCGACATTGCTTCGCCCATAGTTATAATGGGGAGGTTTACTATTTAGTATAGTTTATTATAGTGAGGTATTTTTCAGTAGGCAGTATGTGGCAGTTAGCTGGTGGAGTGTAGGATAGACATTACATAAGTGTAGGTGGTATTAGGAACTTAGCTGGCCATTCCGGGGGTCTGTAGGTTAGGCGGTCAGAGAGAGTTAACTGGGTGGTGAAGGGGCAGTGTAGGTTAGGTCTGATGTAGATGTAGGCAGTCGATAGGAGGTAGCGAGCTGATGCAGGGGGAATGTAGGTTTGGCGTGATGTAGCTATAGGCGTTCAGGGGGAGTTAGCAGGGTGTGCTAGTGGGAGGTAGGTGTAATACAATTTAGTTCTCCATGGCAATATTTTAAGTGTACCTACACGGAAACTATTTTTAGTTTCAATGAGTTCCCTGTCTACGCCATGTAGGACCACGTCAAACAGCGCCCCCCCCCCCCCCCACCGCAGCAAAATGCTGAAGAATGTCAGCGATACAGGTGATGACGTCACGCTCCCATTGACTTCTATGGGAGACACATTTCCTCTGTCGGGCATTGCTCGGACATGCCCCTTTTCTTTGAATATCTCAACAGACCGTCAGACTGCAAGGCCGAATAGGCCGGTAAGGCGGTTTTTCGACGATCTGTTGATGCTTTGTAAACCAAGGCCCAACACTAAGGCCCCGATTTTCAAACAGATATAAGAGATCTGATTCTACCTTCAAGCTCAACCCTCTGCTGAGCACAAAACCAGCTATTTCATATACACAAATAAACCTAAAATTGAAGTCTCTCATACATTCTTTACTCTGCAGCTGGTATAACAAATCATTGGAAATACATTAAGGGAAAAACTATTTTACAGTATACTCACCTGTGTCCTGTATCCCTAAAACACATCATATAAATACACTCACCAATCCTAACATTCTCACATATTTCCTGCTTTGCAGATTCGGTCATATTTCTTAGCCACTGATCTTCTGTTTGTTCCAAATTACATGAAATCACAGCATCATATTCACCTGTAGCAAAATAACAATTTTCACTATCACTCTATTTAAACAGATATAGTGCCCTTCTTTTGGTTTACCTGTAAAATCTGTCTTTTTTTCAGTATATTAAAATTACAAAAAAAGTAAATTAAGTAAAAAAAAAAAAAAAAATAATAAAAAAAAATCTTGGTGCATATCCCTGGGTACTACAAGAGCGAGCCCCCCTCCTGAGGCGTGTGGACAAAACTGCCTACTGCTCTGGTTAACTGTATACAGGTAACCCCTCAGGCACCACAGCTCCTTCTCCCTAGTGCTGCTCCTTCTCCCTAGTGCTGCTCCTCTGCCCCGTCACCACTTTCTGTTGGAGTACCGCAAGGCTCTGTCCTCGGTCCCCTTCTCTTCTCAATCTATACGTCATCACTAGGTTCCCTTATTAAGTCCCACGGTTTCCAATATCATTTGTATGCCGATGACACCCAAATCTACTTCTCTGCACCAGAACTATCTCCTTCCTTGCTAACCCGTGTCACTAACTGTCTTTCTCACATCTCTTCCTGGATGTCCTCTCACTACCTCAAGCTAAATCTCTCCAAAACTGAGCTCCTCATTTCCCCCCCTTCTTCCAAAATCTCCACCCCCAATATCTCTATAACTGTCGACAACTCCATCATTACCCCTACCGGGCATGCTCAATGTCTCGGGGTCAAATTTGACTCAGATCTTTCCTTCACTCCTCACATTCAGTCCTTGGCTACAGCCTGCCGCTTCCACCTTAAAAACATCTCTAAAATTAGACACTTCCTTACACAAGACACAACTAAGATTTTAATCCACTCTCTCATTCTTTCCCGCCTTGATTACTGCAACTCTGTCCTCTCTGGTCTCCCCACCTGCCGCCTAGCTCCTTTACAATCCATAATGAATGCCTCTGCCAGACTCATCTTCCTTACACGTCGCTCTTCATCTGCTGCGCCTCTCTGCCAATCCCTTCACTGGCCTCCTCTTGCCTCTAGGATCAACCACAAAACTCTCACTCTTACATACAAAGCCCTCAACTGCACTGCTCCCCCCTACATCTCAGACCTTGTCTCCAGATACTCTCCCTCCCGTCCCCTTCGCTCTGCTCATGACCTCCTACTCTCCTCCTCTCTTGTCACCTCATCATACTCCCGTTTACAGGACTTCTCCAGACTGGCTCCCATCTTGTGGAACTCTCTGCCTCGCTCCACAAGACTCTCTTCTAGTTTTAAAAGCTTCAAGTGCTCCCTAAAGACCTTTCCTATTACCAGTTCCTCTCCTCCACTGCAATCCCCTGAACCCTCTTAGCATGTAAGCCTAAGAGTCCAGCTGTTTGTAGATCACCTTCTTAAGAGCTGAGTACAACAGTGCAACTCTTGGCAGGGCCCTCTACCCTATAATTGTTTTGTTGTACTCCCCCTTTGTTTATAGCGCTGCGGAATCTGTTGGCGCTCTACAAATAACTGATAATAATAATAGTGCTGACCAGCAAAATTGCTGCACCAGGCATATGAGAAGGAGTCTGGTAAGTATTACCCAGGGATATGGGTCTAGATATAAAAATTGCTTATATTTTAATATAATTTCTAGTTATTTTGGTCCTCCCTGATAATAACAGTGAGACAATTACCTAAGCAGATAAGGGTCGGGTGGAAAGAAAAAAAGAAAACAGACAGCATACAAAAAAAAAAGATACAAATTTATTCTAGTTAGAACAGAAAATAGCACATTAGTGCACATAAAGCTTATAATGTAAAATAAACGACCTGGCATAGTTCCTCCGGTGTAGCATATTTTTGAAAGCCCGTAATGCTGCAACTACCCTAGTTGAGTGTGCCGTAAGCCTCTCCAAATACTGCTCATTCTGTTACTTGTATGATCTGGAAATGGCTTGAACAATCCATCTAAAAATGGTAGACTTTGTAGGAGCCTGCACCTCACAAGGACCTTTGGGTAAACCAGAGAGACAATTTGTCTGAAGAATTCATTGTCCCCTCTTAACAGATATGTGAAGGCAATAGACCACATCCATACAATATAATGGTTTTTCTTGGCTCTCTTGTTTATCAGGACAGAAGGAAGGCAAAAAAAATATCTTGACGCCTATAAAAGTCAGTGACAACTTTGGGCAAAAATTCATCAACACCTCTAATGATTACTTTAAACTGTTGAAAAACAATGTATGGCTGCTTTACAGAAAGTGTCTAATTCTGAAACACGTCTTGCTGATGTTATAGCAACTAGAAAAATGGTTTTCAATGTAAGAAACCAGTTAGAAACAAACATAGAGGGTTCAAAAACTACTATCCATTAAGGCTTCCAAGAACATAGAAAGTGCATCACTAAAGGGATCCTGAGCCCATTTCTTCCCTTGAAATCACAGAGACTTAAACCTTAAGTGATCGAGCATGAAGACCTTTGAAAAAAACATCATGTAAAAATTAAAGCATTGGGATAACTGAATATTAATTGTGGAAGCATTATGTTGTATCATCCAAGAAGAAAAAAAAGTTCCAGATTTGTAATAAACATTAGTTGTAGGCTTCTTACGGGTTTTCAAGAGTGTTTGAATAACTGAAGCTGAAAATATTCAACTGTTGTAAACAAACAATCTCAGTAACCAAGTGTCAACCTGAGACTCTGTGGATTTGGATGCAACAGAGGATCCTAAACCAGCATGTCCCTTGATATTTGAAGTATCAATGGAAGTTGAAAGGTCAGCATTTGCACTAGAGGGAAACTAGGTCTGCAAGGCCAAAAGGGAAGGATTACAAAAAAAAATGTTGCCTTTTCCTTCAGGATTCTCTTTAGTAGATGTTGGTGAGACCTGTTTCCTGCAGAGAAAGTCTGCCCTGATAATAATGGAACATAATAATGAACTTACACAAATATTGGAGAGATCTCCTTCAGGACTGACTGGCTCCTTGCTCATTCATTGTAGCAGTATCCAATCTGGCACTAACAGCACTAGACTTCTGGACAGATTCAAATTCTGAATTCACTAAAGAGGTCCCTCTTTTGTCCAACTGCAATGGGGAAAGAGCCAGGTGTCTCTAGAAATGACCAGGAATACTACTGGAAAACATATGTTCTAGCTTAGTCAAAAGCTTTTTATGAACAGAAAAGGAAAATTATGCTTACCTGATAAATTTATTTCTTTTACGATATGACGAGTCCACGGATTTCATCCTTACTTATGAATTACACCTCCTGGTCAGCAGGAGGAGGCAAAGAGCACCACAGCAGAGCTGTATATATAGCTCCTCCCTTCCCTCCCACTCCAGTCATTCGACCGAAGTTAGGAAGAGAAAGGAAAAGCCAAGGTGCAGAGGTGACTGAAGTTTAACAAAAATAAATACCTGTCTTAGAAATGACAGGGAGGGCTGTGGACTTGTCATATCGTAAAATAAATAAATTGATCAGGTAAGCATAAATTTCCTTTCCTTTTACAAGATATGATGAGTCCACGGATTTCATCCTAACTTATGGGATACAATACCAAAGCTATAGGACACGGATGAAAGGGAGGGACAAGACAGGAACCTAAACGGAAGGCACCACTGTTTGAAGAACCTTTCTCCCAAACACAGCCTCGGACGAGGCAAAAGTATCAAATTTGTAAAATTTGGAAAAAGTGTGAAGAGACGACCAAGTTGTAGCCTTGCAAATCTGTTCAACAGAAGCATAATTTTTAAATGCCCATGAGGAAGCCACAGCCCTAGTAGAATGAGCCGTAATTCTTTCAGGAGGCTGCTGTCCAGCAGTCTCATATGCAAAACGGATAATACTCTTCAGCCAAAAAGAAATAGGTAGCCTTAGCTTTCTGACCCCTACGTTTTCCGGAAAAAAAACAACAAATAATGAAGATGATTGACGAAATTCTTTAGTCGCCTGCAAGTAAAACTTCAGGACACGGAACACGTCCAAGATATGTAACAGATGCTCCTTTTTAGAAGAAGGATTAGGACACAAGGAAGGAACAACAATTTCCTGATTAAAATTCTTATTAGAAACAACCTTAGGAAGAAAACCAGGTTTGGTACGTAACACTACCTTATCAGAATGAAAAATAAGGTAAGGAGAATCACATTGTAAAGCTGAAAGCTCAGAAACTCTGCAAGCAGAAGAAATAGCAACTAGAAATAAAACTTTCCAAGATAATAACTTAATATCTATGGAATGCATAGGTTCAAACGGAACCCCTTGAAGAACATTAAGAACTAAATTCAAACTCCAAGGAGGAGCTATTGGTCTAAACACAGGCCTGATTCTAGTCAGAGCCTGATAAAAAGTTTGAACATCTGCCAGACGTTTGTGTAGCAAAATAGACAAAGCAGAAATCTGTCCCTTTAAGGAACTTGCCGACAACCCTTTCTCCAATCCTTCTTGGAGAAAAGATAAAATCCTGGAAATCCTAACCCTACTCCATTTGTAGCCCTTGGATTCGCACCAATAAAGATATTTACGCCATATCTTATGGTAAATCTTTCTAGTAACAGGCTTACGTGCCTGAATCAAGGTATCAATGACCGAATCAGAGAACCTTCACTTAGATAAAATCAAACGTTCAATCTCCAAGCAGTCAGCTGCAGAGAAACTAGATTTGAATGATGGAAGGGTCCCTGAATGAGAAGGTCCTGCCTCAATGGAAGCTTCCACGGTGGCAGAGAGGACATGTCCACTAGATCGGCATATTAAGTCCTGCGAGGCCACGCAGGGGCGATGAGAATCACCAAAGCCCTCTCCTGTTTGATCTAAGCAATCACCCGGGGAAGGAGAGTAAACGGTAGAAACACATAAGCTAGGTTGAACTGCCAAGGTATCTATCAGTTCGGCCTGAGGATCCCTGGACCTGGATCCGTATCTCGGGAGCTTGGCATTCTGACGAGATGCCATAAGATCCAGCTCCGGTCTGCCCCATCTGAGAATCAGGGTGGCAAAGACCTCCAGATGGAGTTCCCATTCCCCCGGATGAAACATCTGTCTGCTCAAAAAATCTGCTTCCCAGTTGTCCACTCCTGGGATGTAGATTGCTGACAGATAACATCATTTATGTAAGAACTTACCTGATAAATTCATTTCTTTCATATTAGCAAGAGTCCATGAGCTAGTGACGTATGGGATATACATTCCTACCAGGAGGGGCAAAGTTTCCCAAACCTTAAAATGCCTATAAATACACCCCTCACCACACCCACAAATCAGTTTAACGAATAGCCAAGAAGTGGGGTGATAAGAAAAAAGTGCGAAAGCATATAAAAGAAGGAATTGGAATAATTGTGCTTTATACAAAAAAATCATAACCACCACAAAAAGGGTGGGCCTCATGGACTCTTGCTAATATGAAAGAAATTAATTTATCAGGTAAGTTCTTACATAAATTATGTTTTCTTTCATGTAATTAGCAAGAGTCCATGAGCTAGTGACGTATGGGATAATGACTACCCAAGATGTGGATCTTTCCACGCAAGCGTCACTAGAGAGGGAGGGATAAAATAAAGACAGCCAATTCCTGCTGAAAATAATCCACACCCAAAATAAAACTGCTTCAGAAGAAGAAAACACATCAAAATGGTAGAATTTAGTAAAAGTATGCAAAGAGTACCAAGTTGCTGCTTTGCAAATCTGATCAACCGAAGCTTCATTCCTAAACGCCCAGGAAGTAGAAACTGACCTAGTAGAATGAGCTGTAATCCTTTGAGGCGGAGTTTTACCCGACTTGACATAGGCATGATGAATTAAAGATTTCAACCAAGATGCCAAAGAAATGGCAGAAGCTTTCTGGCTTTTTCTAGAACCAGAAAAGATGAAAAATAGACTAGAAGTCTTTCGGAAAGACTTAGTAGCTTCAACATAATATTACAAAGCTCTAACAACATCCAAAGAATGCAATGATTTCTCCTTAGAATTCTTAGGATTAGGACATAATGAAGGAACCACAATTTCTCTACTAATATTGTTAGAATACACAACCTTAGGAAAAAATTCAAAAGAAGTTCGCAACACCGCCTTATCCTGATGAAAAATCAGAAAAGGAGACTCACAAGAAAGAGCAGATAATTCAGAGACTCTTCTGGCAGAAGAGATGGCCAAAAGAAACAAAACTTTCCAAGAAAGAAGTTTAATGTCCAAATGAATGCATGGGTTCAAAAGGAGGAGCTAGAAGAGCCCCCAGAACCAAATTCAAACTCCAAGGAGGAGAAATTGACTGAATGACAGGTTTTATACGAACCAAGTCTTGTACAAAACAATGAATATCAGGAAGATTAGCAATCTTTCTGTGAAAAAGAACAGAATGGGCAGAGATTTGTCCTGTAAAGGAACTTGCGGACAAACCTTTATCTAAACCATCCTGAAGAAACTGTAAAAAAATTCTCGGAATTCTAAAAGAATGCCAGGAAAAATGATGAGAAGACACTAATAAATATAAGTCTTCCAGACTCTATAATATATCTCTCTAGATACAGATTTACGAGCCTGTAACATAGTATTAATCACAGAGTCAGAGAAACCTCTTTGACCAAGAATCAAGCATTCAATCTCCATACCCTTAAATTTAAAGATTTGAGATCCTGATGGAAAAAAGGACCTTGCGACAGAAGGTCTGGTCTTAACGGAAGAGCCCACGGTTGGCAACAGGCCATCCGAAAAAGAATCCGTCCATGCTGGAGCTACCAGCAGAACAAACGAGCATTCCTTCAGAATCTTGGAGATTACTCTTGGAAGAAGTACTAGAGGCGGAGATATATAGGCAGGATGATACTTCCAAGGAAGTGATAATGCATTCACTGCCTCCGCCTGAGGATCCCGGGGTCTGAACAGATACCTGGGAAGATTCTTGTTTAGATGAGAAACCATCAGATCTATTTCTGGAAGTTCCCACATTTGAACAATCTGAAGAAATACCTCTGGGTGAAGAGACCATTCGCCCGGATACAACGTTTGACGACTGAGATAATCCGCTTCCTAATTGTCTATACCTGGGAAATGAACCGCAGAGATTAGACAGGAGCTGGATTCCGCCCAAACCAGAATTCGAGATACTTCTTTCATAGCCAGAGGACTGTGAGTCCCTCCTTAATGATTGATGTATGCCATAGTTGTGACATTGACTGTCTGAAAACAAATGAACGACTCTCTCTTCAGAAGAGGCCAAGACTGAAGAGCTCTGAAAATTGCACGGAGTTCCAAAATATTGATCGGTAATCTCACCTCCTGAGATTCCCAAACCCCTTGTGCTGTCAGAGACCCCCACACAGCTCCCCAACCTGTAAGACTTGCATCTGTTGAAATTACAGTCCAGGTCGGAAGAACAAAAGAAGCCCCCTGAACTAAACGATGGTGATCTGTCCACCATGTCAGAGAGTGTCGTACAATCGGTTTTAAAGATATTAATTGAGATATCTTTGTGTAATCCCTACACCATTGGTTCAGCATACAGAGCTGAAGAGGTCGCATGTGAAAATGAGCAAAGGAGATCGCGTCCGATGCAGCAGTCATAAGACCTAAAATTTCCATGCATAAGGCTACCAAAGGGAATGATTGTGACTGAAGGTTTTGACAAGCTGATATCAATGTTAGACTTCTCTTGTCTGACAAAGACAGAGTCATAGACACTGAATCTACCTGGAAACCTAAAAAGGTTACCCTTGTCTGAGGAATCAATGAACTTTTTGGTAAATTGATCCTCCAACCATGATCTTGAAGAAACAACACAAGTCGATTCTGTAAAATGTGAAGACTAAGCAAGTACCAAGATATCGTCCAAATAAGGAAATACCAATACCCTGTTCTCTGAATACAGACAGAAGGGCACCGAGAACCTTTGTAAAAATTCTTGGAGCTGATGCTAAGCCAAATGGTAGAGCCACAAAACTGGTAATGCTAGTCTAAAAAAGAGAATCTCAGAAACTAAAAGTGATCTGTATGAATCGGAATATGCAGATATGCATCCTGTAAATCTATTGTAGTCATATAATGCCCTTGCTGAACAAAAGGCAGGATAGTCCTTACAGCTACCATCTTGAATGTTGGTATCCTTACATAACGATTCAAAATTGATAGATCCGGAACTGGTCTGAAAGAATTGACCTTCTTTGGTACAATGAAGAGATAGAATAAAACCCCAGCCCCTGTTCCAGAACTGGAACTGGCATAATTACTCCAGCCAACTCTAGATCTGAAACACATTTCAGAAATGCTTGAGCCTTTGCTGGGTTTACTGGGACACGGGAAAGAAAAAAATCTCTTTGCAGGAGGCCTTAACTTGAAGCCAATTCTGTACCCTTCTGAAACAATGTTCTGAAACCAGAGATTGTGAACGGAATTGATCCAAATTTCTTTGAAAAGAACGTAAACTGCCCCATACCAGCTGAGCTGGAATGAGGGCCGCACCTTCATGGGGACTTAGGAGCTGGCTTTGGGTTTCTATAAGGCTTGGATATATTCCAAAGTGAAGAAGGTTTCCAAACTGATACCGCTCCTGAGGATGAAGGATCAGGCTTTTGTTCCTTGTTGTGATGAAAGGAACGAAAACAATTATTAGACCTAAATTTACCTCAGATTTTTTATCCTGTGGTAAAAAAGTTCCCTTCCTTCCAGTAACAGTTGAGATAAAAGAATCCAACTGAGAACCGAATAATTTATTACCCTGGAAAGAAAGGGATAGCAAAGTTGACTTAGAAGACATATCAGCATTCCAAGTTTTAAGCCATAAAGCTCTTCTAGCTAAAATAGTTAGAGACATATACCTGACATCAATTCTAATGATATCAAAGATGGCATCACAAATAAAATAATTAGCATGTTATAGAATAATAATGCTATGAGAATTATGATCTGTTACTTGTTGCGCTAAAGCTTCTAACCAAAAAGTTGAAGCTGCAGCAACATCCGCTAAAAATATAGCAGGAGTAGAGACAGCCCCATTAACCTTAGGGATTTTGTCCCAAACTCTAATCTGTCAGATGGCACAGGATATAATTGCTTAAAACGTTTTAAAAGGAGTAAACCAAATTATTCCATTCCCTGGAAATTACTTCAGAAATAGCATCAGGGACAGGAAACACTTCTGGAATAACTACAGGAGATTTAAAAACCTTATTTAAACGTTTAGTTTTAGTATCAAGAGGACCAGAATCCTGTATTTCTAATGCAATTAATACTTCTTTAAATAAAGAACGAATAAATTCCATCTTGAACAAATACAAAGATTTATCAGCATCAACCTCTGAGACAGAAACCTCTGAACCAGAAGAACCATTATCAGTATCAGAATGATGATGTTCATTTAAAAATTCATCTGAAAAAAGAGAAGTTTTAAAAGACTTTTATGTATACTAGAAGGAGAAATAACAGACATAGCCTTCTTAATGGATTTAGAAACAAAATCTCTTATGTTATCAGGAACAGTCTGAGTATTAGATGTTGACGGAACAGCAACAGGTAATGTAACAGTACTAAAGGAAATTTTATCTGCATTAACAAGTTTGTCATAACATTTAATACAAACAACAGCTGAAGGAACAGATACCAAAAGTGATACACTTAGCTTTGGTAGCTCCAGCACCGGGCAGCGATTTTCCTGAAGTATCTTCTGACTCAGTTGCAACGTGGAACATCTTGCGATATGTAATAGAAAAAACAACATATAAAGCAAAATTGATCAAATTCCTTAAATGACAGTTTCAGGAATGGGAAAAAAATGCCAGTGAACAAGCTTCTAGCAACCAGAAGCAATAAATAATGAGACTTAAATAATGTGGAGACAAAAGTGACGCCCATATTTTTTTAGCGCCAAATAAGACGCCCACATTATTTGGCGCCTAAATGCTTTTGGCGCCAAAAATGACGCCACATCCGGAACGCCGACACTTTTGACGCAAAAGAACGTCAAAAATGACGCAACTTCCGGCGACACGTATGACGCCGGAAACAGAAAAAAATTTTGCGCCAAAAAAGTCTGCGCCATGAATGACGCAATAAAATGAAGCATTTTCAGCCCCCGCGAGCCTAACAGCCCACAGGGAAAAAGTCAAATTTTTTAAGGTAAGAAAAAATGATTGATTCAAATGCATTATCCCAAATATGAAACCGACTGTCTGAAAATAAGGAATGTTGAACATCCTGAGTCAAGGCAAATACATGTTTGAATACATATATTTAGAACTTTATAAAAAAGTGCCCAACCATAGCTTAGAGTGTCACAGAAAATATGACTTACTTACCCCAGGACACTCATCTACATGTTTGTAGAAAGCCAAACCAGTACTGAAACGAAAATCAGCAGAGGTAATGGTATATATATATATATATATATATATAAGAGTATATCGTCGATCTGAAAAGGGAGGTAAGAGATGAATCTCTACGACCGATAACAGAGAACCTATGAAATAGACCACGTAGAAGGAGATCATTGAATTCAAAATAGGCAATACTCTCCTCACATCCCTCTGACATTCACTGCACGCTAAGAGGAAAACCGGGCTCCAACCTGCTGCGGAGCGCATATCAACGTAGAATCTAGCACAAACTTACTTCACCACCTCCATAGGAGGCAAAGTTTGTAAAACTGATTTGTGGGTGTGGTGAGGGGTGTATTTATAGGCATTTTAAGGTTTGGGAAACTTTGCCCCTCCTGGTAGGAATGTATATCCCATACGTCACTAGCTCATGGACTCTATTACATGAAAGAAAACAAGAGTGAGCCTCCGCCCAACCAAATTATTTTGGATACTTCTGTCATCGCTAAGGAACTCCTTGTTCCTCCCTGATGATTGATGTAAGCCACAGTCGTGAGGTTGTCCGACTGAAACCGGATGAATTTGGCCGAAGACAACTGATGCCAAGCCTGAAGCGCATTGAATATTGCTCTCAATTCCAGAATATTGATTGGAAGAAGAGACTCCGACCAAGTCCACACACCTTGAGCTTTCAGGGAATTCCAGACTGCACCCCAACCTAGTAGACTGGCGTCTGTTGTCACTATCACCCATGAGAGTCTGCGGAAGCACATCCCTTGGGACAGATGATCCGGCGACAACCACCAAAGAAGAGAGTCTCTCGTCTCCTGATCCAGATCTATCTGAGGAGACAAATTTGCATAATCTCCATTCCACTGCCTGAGCATGCTCAGTTGTAGAGGTCTGAGATGAAAACGAGCAAACAGAATTATGTCCATAGCCGCCACCATCAATGGACTGAAGGGTTCGGCATGTATTCAGAATCTTTAACTTTCTAACTTCCGTCAAAAAGATTATTCATGGATACAGAGTCTATTAGAGTTCCCAGGAAAGGAACCCTTGTCTGTGGAATTAATGAAATCTTTTCTAGATTCACCTTCCACCCGTGAGTCCTTAGAAAGGATAGAACAAAGTCAATATGAGACTTTGTCAGCTGATAAGACGACGCCTGGATCAGAATATCATCCAGATAAGGCACCACTGCAATGCCCCGCGGCCTGAGAACAGCCAGCAGAGACCCCAGAACCTTCGTGAAGATCCTGGGTACCATGGCCAACCCAAAAGGAAGGGCCATAAACTGAAAATGTTTGTCCAGAAAGGCAAACCTCAGGAACTGGTGATGATCTCTGTGGATAGGAATATGAAGATATGCATCCACAGTAGTCATATATTGACCCTCCTGGATCAATGGAAGGATTGTCCGAATAGTCTCCATCTTGAAGGATGGAACTCTGAGAAATTTGTTTAGACTCTTGAGATCTAAAATGGGTCGGAACGTTCCCTCTTTTTTGGGAACCACAAAAAGATTTGAGTAAAACCCCTGCCCCTGTTCCTGTATTGGAACGGGACAAATTACTCCCATAGTGGAGAGGTCTTTTACACAACGTAAGAACGCCTCTCTTTTTATCTGGTCTACAGACAATCGTAAAAGAAGAAACCTTCCCCTTGTGAAGGAATTTTTGAACTCCAGCTGATACTCTTGAGACATGATTTCCAGTGTCCAGGGATCCTGAATGTCTCTTATCCAAGCCTGGACGAAGAGAGAAAGTCTACCCCCTACTAGATCCGATCCCGGATCGGGGGCCGCCCCTTCATGCTGTCTTGGGAGCAGCAGCAGGCTTCTTGGGTTGTTTACCCTTGTTCCAAGCCTGGTTGGGTCTCCAGATGGCTTTGGCTTGAGAAAAGTTCCCTTCCTGTTCAGCGGCAGAGGAAGGGGGGACTCCTTTGAAATTACGAAAGCAACGAAAATTACTCTGTCGTCCCCATTGCTTAGAAGTTTTGTCTTGAGGGAGGAGATGACCCTTACTTCCCGTAATATCAGAAATTATTTCTTTCAAATCAAGCCCGAATAGGGTCTTTCCCTTGAAGGGAATAGTCAAAAGCTTTGACTTAGAAGACACATCCGCAGACCAAGATTTTAACCATAAGGCTCTGCGCGCTAAAATGGAAAATCCTGAATTCTTAGCCGCCAATTTTGCGATCTGAAAGGCGGCATCCGTAATAAAAGAATTAGCCAGCTTAAGGGCCTTAATTCTATCCATTATTTCTTCTAAAGGAGTCTCTTTCTTCAGAGACTCTTCTAGGGCGTCAAACCAAAAGGCAGCCGCAGTTGTGACTGTTACAATGCAGGCCGTTGGTTGTAATAGAAACCCTTGATGAACATATAACTTCTTTAGAAGACCCTCCAACTTTTTATCCATAGGGTCTTTGAAAGCAATACTGCCCTCAATAGGGATAGTCGTACGCTTAGCCAGGGTAGAGATAGCTCCCTCCACCTCAGGGATCGTTTGCCAAGAGTCCCGAACGGTATCAGCTATAGGGTACATCTTCTTAAAAATAGGGGAAAGGGAGAACAGGATACCGGTCTTTCCCATTCCCGTCTAACAATTTCCGAAACTCTCTTGGGAACCGGAAAAACATCTGAATAAGAAGGGACCTCCAAGTATTTGTCCATTTTACTTAATTTCTCTGGTGGGACCACAATAGAGTCACAGTCGTCCAGAGTCATCAAAACCTCTCGCAGCAAAAGGCGGAGGTGTTCCAGTTTAAATCTGAAGGACATGACGTCCGACTCTGTCGGGGGTAATGCACTTCCTGAGTCAGACAGTTCCCCCTCAGACAGGGCCTCCCTACTCCCCAATTCAGAGCCCTGGGAAGGTATATCGGAGATCACCATCAAAGCATCAGAAGTCGCAGGGACTACATAAGTCTCTGTCCTGCTGTGTTTGCCCTGTAAAACTGGTAACTTAGATAAAACTTCTGTAAGGGTGGATGACATAACTGCAGCCATATCCTGCAGAGTGAATGAGGTGGACGTCGTTGAAAAATATGGTGTCGCTTGGGCGGGCGTTAAAGGTTGTGACGCTTGGGGAGAAAGTTGTGGCATACCTTGAATCTCATCAGGCTGAGAAACATCCTTGGATACACTTGCATTAAAGAAAATGTGTTCTTTAAATTGTAAAGCCCTCTCGGTGCATGAGGGACAAAAAGTAATAGGGGGTTCCACATTGGCATCTAAACACATAGAATAAGTGTGTTCCTGAAGTTCAGCCATGACAAAAAAGCAAGTAATAGCAATATTGGTCGAGGTACAATTTAAAAAGAACAATGAAAATAATTTTTGCAAAACGGGTGTACTGCGACTTTAAAATAAACTCTTTAGTTTTTAATGGCCGTAATGTAAAAACAGTCTAAAAACAGATGTCACTATAATGTACTGTCAGAGATCACCCCTATAAGAGTACACTTTACAAACTTATCAAAGTAAAACACTTGCACTACGCCACAGCTCTGCTGTGGCGCCTACCTGCCCCCACGATCCAGTCAATAATACTTTGTGGACTGCGTGCCTAAGACCGCTTGTGAATCTTTGTTTAATAAAACAAGCGGACTTAGGAGAACACCGGAGCCTCGAGGTACACTGGCGGAACCTTGAAACCAACTGCGCGATAGAGCGCGCAACGTTAAGCCCCGCCCTTCATGGGCGTAATCTAACTCCAATAAGGAGCTCCGCATGGCCTACACAAGTCGCAATACAAACACCACAATAAAACTGAATGTCAGGTAATATTACTTACTTGTTCTGCACACATTACCTTTGTACTTATTTCACATCACCTGTAATGTTATGTGCTGATGTGTTTTCATTCCACTCCACTCGTAATATTATTTGCTTCCAAAACACTTGTAATACTGCAAACATTTGTAAACATCAGTTACTGCCTGCCCTGTCTGTGTTTATCAACAGGAAACACAGGTGCTTTCCGTAGCCTAACCACAATGCTCAGAACCAACTGTCATGACCTATATGCTATTTACATTATTTCCTGTAACGGCAAACGTACATTTTTTCTTACAAATATTATCTTGCATTATGATATGTTATACTATGTGCCAAATAAGGGTATCAGGAAGGATATTAGTATATTTGCTTAGCCAATAGTATTTTGTTACGTATCAGATGCCTGCGTGCATCCATTGCTATATAATTTGCTGCAGCACCCATAATAAACGAACATTTGCTAATGATAACCTGCCTGTGTATGTTATTTTGGTAATTGTTCCCGGACGTCCGCAAAGGTCACTGCTTTGTCCAAGACTCATCATCCAAGTATTGCCCCGGGTATTCCCAACACTGAAGAGCTCTCATTCAAAATTCCCTTTGAATAAAGAATGTGCCCCCTTTCATATTCATGTATAAGCACCAGATTATATGAACACATATCCCCAGCGTCAAGCCCACTTTCAATGCGACCGGACTAGAATTAAAAAAGCCTGGTATCACTCACAACTGAATTCCTAGGTTACCCTAACATATCAGCCCGTAAAATATCAGGGGGGAAACATCCATGCATATCACACACTCGCAAGTAGATTACCCCTCCTTGTTGAGGAAAATAATGGCCAGTCTGTTCTGAGCTTGTATTCGATTCCTCAGAAACAAAAACTGTACATACCTCAATGCTGGTGCAGGCTGCACCTGTCCCACACAAAGAAGAGAGTCTTTCATTACCTCCTGCAGATCTGTGGGGACAAACAGGGCCTTAGATAATATCTTTGTCTTATCTGCTAAGACCATCAGTAGGGCAGCAACAGTATGGGAGAAACAGAGAAATGTAGAATCTCCTCAGCTCCCATAATTGAAAAGCCTGCAGCTTTACCCATGAGAATAATAGCACTCACTGGCACTATATTAAAATAATAAACTCTTGATTGAAGAATCTAAACTATCACCTCACTTTACCTCTTCCTATCACTAACACAGGCAAAAAGAATGACTGGAGTGGGAGGGAAGGGAGGAGCTATATATACAGCTCTGCTGTGGTGCTCTTTGCCTCCTCCTGCTGACCAGGAGGCGTAATCCCATAAGTAAGGATGAAATCCGTGGACTCGTCATATCTTGTAAAAGAAATATAACCTACAATTTCAGAGATACTCAGGGAGTGCTGATGTACTAACTGTAATAAGAAAATCTTGGCTAAATATCCCTGAACGTGAAAACGTTGCCTCAAAGTAGAGGCAACTGAACAGGTAAATAGATTTGTTTATTAACATGAAGAACCAAAATGCAAAACCACTTCTCTTGCCCCTAGTCTGGGAATGAGAATCTCAATCTTTAAAGTGAAAAGGAACCTTACCTAGAGAAGAAACTGATGTAAAGTGAGACACTTGCCTGTGAATATAGGCAGGATTTAGAGTTGCAAATGAAACACACACTCTGCTTGTTTGTATAGGACAGGTCTATTCAGTGTAATAATGTGACTGGAGAGAAAGCTAACTAGATGTGTACAGCTAACTGCCAGCATTTCTTCAGCAAAGGAAAACAAGAGAAAAAAGCAAATTTGATAAATAGAAGTACTGTAAATTTGACTAAAATGGTATGTTCTTTCCAAATAAAGAAAGAACAATTTGGGGGTTTCATGTTCCTTTAAACTGAAATAGAGCCTTGTTTTTTTTTTTTAATTTTCCTATCAAAACTATATATATTTATTGAGTAGACGACCCAAGGTATTGATCTAGGTCCATTTTGGTATATTTTATGCTACTGTTTGGCCACATAATGCAATCATATAAAAAAAAAAAAAAAAAAGTAGTGAACCCTAATGCGCATTACGTATATTTTACATTCCTATGTTCTTCATCTAGAAAATAATACACTTTTTGTTAATATATATATATATATATAAATATATATATATATATATATATATATATATATATATATATCTGATACTGCTCATGTAAAATACGTATCTATAAGAATAGATATACAGTAATAATAGCTACATACTGATATATATGTATTTACAATAAAAAAAGGTGAAAAAACATAATTTATGAAAGAACTTACCTGATAAATTCATTTCATTCATATTAGCAAGAGTCCATGAGCTAGTGATGTATGGGATATACATTCCTACCAGGAGGGGCAAAGTTTCCCAAACCTCAAAATGCCTATAAATACACCCCTCACCACACCCACAATTCAGTTTAACGAATAGCCAAGAAGTGGGGTGATAAGAAAGGAGTAAAAGCATCAAAATAAGGAATTGGAATAATTGTGCTTTATACAAAAAAATCATAACCACCACAAAAAGGGTGGGCCTCATGGACTCTAATATGAAAGAAATGAATTTATCAGGTAAGTTCTTACATAAATTATGTTTTCTTTCATGTAATTAGCAAGAGTCCATGAGCTAGTGACGTATGGGATAGTAGATACCCAAGATGTGGAACATCCACACAAGAGTCACTAGAGAGGGAGGGATAAAATAAAGACAGCCAATTCCGCTGAAAAATAATCCACCACCCAAAACAAAAGTTTTAATCTTAATAATGAAAAAAACTGAAATTATAAGCAGAAGAATCAAACTGAAACAGCTGCCTGAAGTACTTTTCTACCAAAAACTGCTTCAGAAGAAGAGAAAACATCAAAATGGTAGAATTTAGTAAAAGTATGCATAGAAGACCAAGTTGCTGCTTTGCAAATCTGATCAACAGAAGATTCATTCCTAAACGCCCAGGAAGTAGAAACTGACCTAGTAGAATGAGCCGTAATCCTTTGAGGCGGGGATTTACCCGACTCCACATAAGCATGATGAATCAAAGACTTTAACCAAGACGCCAAAGAAATGGCAGAAGCTTTCTGACCTTTCCTGGAACCAGAAAAGATAACAAAAAGAGACTAAAAGTCTTTCTAAAATCTTTAGTAGCTTCAACATAATATTTTAAAGCTCTTACTACATCCAAAAAATGTAAAGATTTCTCCAGAGAATTCTTAGGATTCGGACACAATGAAGGGACAACAATTTCTCTACTAATGTTGTTAGAATTCACAACCTTAGGTAAAAATTGAAATGAAGTCCGCAACACCACCTTATCCTGATGAAAAATCAGAAAAGGAGATTCACAAGAAAGAGCAGATAACTCAGAAACTCTTCTAGCAGAAGAGATGGCCAAAAGGAACAAAACTTTCCAAGAAAGTAATTTAATATCCAGAGAATGCATAGGTTCAAACGGAGGAGCTTGTAAAGCCCTCAGAACCAAATTAAGACTCCAAGGAGGAGCTCTGCGATACTCCTAGGACTTGTTGCTGTGTGGTAACTGTATCGCTATGTGCTAATATCATCTACAATATTTCTAGTCTATATATATTGCATTCTATGAACTGTCTGTATTGCTGCAACCTCATTTCTCTTTCACTTGCTATATATTGTGGAACGCTCATTTGCTGGATTTCCATATTCGCTTCAGATATCAAATATGCACTAAACCTTTTTACTGCTATTTACCAAATTACAAACAAATAACTGTGACAAAGATTATTACAAAGTACCATTATTCATTATCGGACTGCATAAGCATATTTCAAACTTTACGCAATTAACCTCCATTGTGCTTGAAATGAACTGTTTGCTCTAACTTAAACTATATCTGTTTCCTCAAGTTTACCACAGCTTTTATTACTCTGATTGAACAACTCTGCAAATTATTAATATTCACTATCAAAGTATGGTTTACAAAATGACCAGAGGTTGACTTATTCACTTATCAAAGTACTGTGTTAATTTCAGTGTGTTTGCTAAAGCCTGCTGCATAAACTATTTCCATTGCAACTCTGTTTGAATTAAGGCACCTGCACTAATTAACTCTTTCACTACTGCTGCAGTCAATCCTATAAGACTTACTCTCTTTTCTGCTTTAAGCATTTATTGTTGCGTGAAGGTTCCGGTTTCACTCAGCAACCCTGCTGTAGTGACCCTCAGATCAATGAGCATATCAGGGTTCCCTTAAGTTAAATCTGTGGGAATCCGAGGTAAGGTGTGAGACTGAGTTGTCCTGCATAAAGCAGGGGCTGTAATTGTAGTGTTCTCTAAAAACAACTAAACATATCCTTACATATTACCAAGCCTTAAAAAAGGAATACTACTAACAGCTAAAATCATGGATGTAAGTGAACTGTCCAGGAGAGTTGGTTCTTTAGCTCAGAGTATGGATCACATGATTCAAGGCTTAAGGGATATACAACTAGAGAATCAGAGTATAAAATTTTTTATTAATGATCATCTTGCAAACAAAACTACTAATGTTGAGTCATCTCCAGAACCCATTGTTAGTCCACCGGAAAAGTTCTCTGGGGACAGAGCTATGTTTAGGGATTTCAGGAATTCCTGCACTCTGCTTTTTACTTTGAAACCTAAGTCATACCCAACTGACAGGATTAGAGTTCTAACTGTAATTTCATTTCTCAGAGGTGAGGCCAGGTCTTAGGCCAATGCTTTCTATGCTTTCTATGAAAAAAATGATCCTATCCTAAATTCACATTTTTTTTGCAATGTCTCTTTTATATGAAGATCACAATAGAAAAAATACTGCTGAAATTGCCATTAGGTCTCTAAGGCAGGGCAAAAGAATGGTAGAAGACTACATTACTGAATTTAAAAGATGGGCTCCTGACACCCTGTGGAATATTCCTGCCCTACGCAATCAGTTCCGTTTGGGACTCAATGATGCAGTTAAGGATGAATTGGCAAGGGGTGTGATTCCAGAGGACTTGGATGAATTGATGACTCTCTCTATTGGCATAGATTGTCGGCTTAGGGAAAGGAAGTCAGAGAGATCTTATTCAGAGACTACCCCCAGAAGAAACCCCAATTATCATCACTCAACACCTTCCACAGCATTCACTAGACCCATAGAAGAACCCATGGATGTTGCAGTTATTAGGGGACCCTTGAGACCTGAGGAGAAAGCTAGGCGTAAGCTACTAAACCTATGTCTATACTGTGCTGAAAAGAACCATGCTGTTAGGGACTGTCCCTCTCTGATTCGACAAAAGAAGGGTAAGACTTCGTCCAATGACTATACTGTTAATTTGGTTGACAGCATAAAATCTCATCTATCTATTTATGTCTCCCTACAGTGGTCCCATCAGAAGATAAACGTTCAGGCCATAATTGACTCTGGGGCTTCTGGGAATTTTGCTGATAACACTTTTGTTGTTAATAATCACATCCCACTTATAAAGAAGAGTGTTGCTTTAGCTATTCGTCTGGTTGACGGTTCATTCTTTAGCTCTGGTCCCATAACTCACCACACTATCCCACTCAAAGTCGTTACCCCTTCAGGACACACAGAGCTTATTTGTTTTGATGTTCTTCCATCTTCTGTCTATCCATTAATCCTTGGACTGAATTGGTTAATAAAGCATAATCCCACTATATCGTGGTCCACAGCATCAGTAGTTTTTGATTCAAACCACTGTAAACAATCCTGTTTTGGGGTACACACACTTTGTCATATCACTGAACATAAGTTACCAGAATGTTATAGTGAATTTGCGGATGTTTTTGATAAAAAGGAGGCTGAGTCTTTACCTCCACACAGAGACTATGACTGTCCTATTGATCTTATACCTGGAAGCTCCATACCATATGGACATATATATCCATTGTCACAGCCAGAATTAAATCATTTAAAAGAATATTTAGATGATAACTTGAAAAAAGGCTTTATTAGACCTTCCACATCCTCTGCAGCTGCAGCAATGTTCTTTGTAAAAAAACATAATTTATGCTTACCTGATAAATTCCTTTCTTCTGTAGTGTGATCAGTCCACGGGTCATCATTACTTCTGGGATATTACTCCTCCCCAACAGGAAGTGCAAGAGGATTCACCCAGCAGAGCTGCATATAGCTCCTCCCCTCTACGTCACTCCCAGTCATTCGACCAAGGACCAACGAGAAAGGAAAAGCCAAGGGTGAAGTGGTGACTGGAGTATAAATTAAAAAATATTTACCTGCCTTAAAAACAGGGCGGGCCGTGGACTGATCACACTACAGAAGAAAGGAATTTATCAGGTAAGCATAAATTATGTTTTCTTCTGTTAAGTGTGATCAGTCCACGGGTCATCATTACTTCTGGGATACCAATACCAAAGCAAAAGTACACGGATGACGGGAGGGATAGGCAGGCTCTTTATACAGAAGGAACCACTGCCTGAAGAACCTTTCTCCCAAAAATAGCCTCCGATGAAGCAAAAGTGTCAAATTTGTAAAATTTGGAAAAAGTATGAAGCAAAGACCAAGTTGCAGCCTTGCAAATCTGTTCAACAGAGGCCTCATTCTTGAAGGCCCAAGTGGAAGCCACAGCTCTAGTAGAATGAGCTGTAATTCTTTCAGGAGGCTGCTGTCCAGCAGTCTCATAAGCTAAACGAATTATGCTACGAAGCCAAAAAGAAAGAGAGGTAGCGGAAGCTTTTTGACCTCTCCTCTGCCCAGAGTAAATGACAAACAGAGAAGACGTTTGTCGAAATTCCTTAGTTGCCTGTAAGTAAAATTTTAGAGCACGGACTACATCCAGGTTGTGCAGTAGACGTTCCTTCTTTGAAGAAGGATTTGGGCATAAAGAAGGAACAACAATCTCTTGATTGATATTCCTGTTAGTAACTACCTTAGGTAAGAACCCAGGTTTAGTACGCAGGACTACCTTATCCGAATGAAAAATCAAATAAGGAGAATCACAATGTAAGGCTGATAATTCAGAGACTCTTCGAGCCGAGGAAATAGCCATTAAAAATAGAACTTTCCAAGATAACAACTTTATATCAATGGAATGAAGGGGTTCAAACGGAACGCCCTGTAAAACATTAAGAACAAGGTTTAAACTCCATGGTGGAGCAACAGTTTTAAACACAGGCTTAATCCTGGCCAAAGCCTGACAAAAAGCCTGGACGTCAGGAACTTCTGACAGACGTTTGTGTAACAGAATGGACAGAGCTGAGATCTGTCCCTTTAATGAACTAGCAGATAAACCCCTTTCTAAACCTTCTTGTAGAAAAGACAATATCCTAGGAATCCTACCCTTACTCCAAGAGTAACCTTTGGATTCACACCAATATAGGTATTTACGCCATATCTTATGGTAAATCTTTCTGGTAACAGGTTTCCTAGCCTGTATTAAGGTATCAATAACTGACTCAGAAAATCCACGTCTTGATAAAATCAAGCGTTCAATTTCCAAGCAGTCAGCTTCAGAGAAGTTAGATTTTGATGTTTGAAGGGACCCTGTATCAGAAGGTCCTGTTTCAGAGGTAGAGACCAAGGTGGACAGGATGACATGTCCACCAGGTCTGCATACCAAGTCCTGCGTGGCCACGCAGGTGCTATTAGAATCACTGATGCTCTCTCTTGTTTGATTCTGGCAATCAATCGAGGAAGCAACGGGAAGGGTGGAAACACGTAAGCCATCCTGAAGTCCCAAGGTGCTGTCAGAGCATCTATCAGGACTGCTCCTGGATCCCTGGATCTGGACCCGTAACGAGGAAGCTTGGCGTTCTGTCGAGACGCCATGAGATCTATCTCTGGTTTGCCCCAACGTCGAAGTATTTGGGCAAAGACCTCCGGATGAAGTTCCCACTCCCCCGGATGAAAAGTCTGACGACTTAAGAAATCCGCCTCCCAGTTCTCCACTCCCGGGATGTGGATTGCTGACAGGTGGCAAGAGTGAGACTCTGCCCAGCAAATTATCTTTGATACTTCCATCATAGCTAGGGAGCTTCTTGTCCCTCCCTGATGGTTGATGTAAGCTACAGTCGTGATGTTGTCCGACTGAAACCTGATGAACCCCCGAGTTGTCAACTGGGGCCAAGCCAGGAGGGCATTGAGAACTGCTCTCAATTCCAGAATGTTTATTGGCAGGAGACTCTCCTCCTGACTCCATTGTCCCTGAGCCTTCAGAGAATTCCAGATGGCACCCCAACCTAGAAGGCTGGCGTCTGTTACAATTGTCCAGTCTGGTCTGCTGAATGGCATCCCCCTGGACAGATGTGGCCGAGAAAGCCACCATAGAAGAGAATTTCTGGTCTCTTGATCCAGATTCAGAGAAGGGGATAAGTCTGAGTAATCCCCATTCCACTGACTTAGCATGCACAGTTGCAGTGGTCTGAGGTGTAAGCGTGCAAAGGGTACTATGTCCATTGCTGCTACCATTAAGCCGATTACCTCCATGCATTGAGCCACTGACGGGTGTTGAATGGAATGAAGGGTGCGGCAAGCACTTTGAAGTCTTGTTAGCCTGTCCTCTGTCAAGTAAATCTTCATTTCTACAGAATCTATAAGAGTCCCCAGGAAGGGAACTCTTGTGAGTGGAACGAGTGAACTTTTCTTTTCGTTCACCTTCCATCCATGTGACCTTAGAAATGCCAGCACTAACTCTGTATGAGACTTGGCAGTTTGAAAGCTTGAAGCTTGTATCAGAATGTCGTCTAGGTATGGAGCTACCGAGATTCCCCGCGGTCTTAGTACCGCCAGAAGAGCACCCAGAACCTTTGTGAAGATTCTTGGAGCTGTAGCCAATCCGAATGGAAGAGCCACAAACTGGTAATGCCTGTCTAGGAAGGCAAAGCTTAGGTACCGATAATGATCTTTGTGAATCGGTATGTGAAGGTAAGCATCTTTTAAATCTACAGTGGTCATGTATTGACCCTCTTGGATCATAGGTAAAATTGTCCGAATAGTCTCCATCTTGAACGATGGAACTCTTAGGAATTTGTTTAGGATCTTTAAGTCCAGGATTGGTCTGAAAGTTCCCTCTTTTTTGGGAACCACAAACAGATTTGAGTAAAACCCCTGTCCCTGTTCCGATCGTGGAACTGGATGGATTACTCCCATTAACAAGAGCTCTTGTACGCAGCGTAGAAACGCCTCTTTCTTTGTCTGGATTGTTGACAATCTTGACAGATGAAATCTCTCTCTTGGAGGAGAGTATTTGAAGTCCAGAAGGTATCCCTGAGATATTATCTCTAGCGCCCAGGGATCCTGAACATCTCTTGCCCAAGCCTGGGCGAAGAGAGAAAGTCTGCCCCCCACTAGATCCGATCCCGGATCGGGGGCCCTCAATTCATGCTGTTTTAGGGGCAGCAGCAGGTTTCCTAGTCTGCTTGCCCTTGTTCCAGGACTGGTTAGGTTTCCAGCCTTGTCTGTAGCGAGCAACAGCTCCTTCCTGTTTTGGTGCAGAGGAAGTTGATGCTGCTCCTGCTTTGAAATTACGAAAGGAACGAAAATTAGACTGTCTAGTCTTGGCTTTGTCCTGAGGCAGGGCATGGCCTTTACCTCCTGTAATGTCAGCGATAATCTCTTTCAACCCGGGCCCGAATAAGGTCTGCCCTTTGAAAGGTATATTAAGCAATTTAGACTTAGAAGTAACATCAGCTGACCAGGATTTTAGCCACAGCGCCCTGCGTGCCTGAATGGCGAATCCTGAATTCTTCGCCGTAAGTTTAGTAAGATGTACTACGGCCTCCGAAATGAATGAATTAGCTAGTTTAAGGACTCTAAGCCTGTCCGTAATGTCGTCCAGAGTAGCTGAACCAATGTTCTCTTCCAGAGACTCAATCCAGAATGCCGCTGCAGCCGTGATCGGCGCAATGCATGCAAGGGGTTGCAATATAAAACCTTGTTGAACAAACATTTTCTTAAGGTAACCCTCTAACTTTTTATCCATTGGATCTGAAAAAGCACAGCTATCCTCCACCGGGATAGTGGTACGCTTAGCTAAGGTAGAAACTGCTCCCTCCACCTTAGGGACCGTTTGCCATAAGTCCCTTGTGGTGGCGTCTATTGGAAACATTTTTCTAAATATCGGAGGGGGTGAGAACGGCACACCGGGTCTATCCCACTCCTTAGTAACAATATCAGTAAGTCTCTTAGGTATAGGAAAAACCTCAGTACTCGTCGGTACCGCAAAATATTTATCCAACCTACACATTTTCTCTGGTATTGCAACTGTGTTACAATCATTCAGAGCCGCTAACACCTCCCCTAGTAATACACGGAGGTTTTCCAGTTTAAATTTAAAATTTGAAATATCTGAATCCAGTCTGTTTGGATCAGAACCGTCACCCACAGAATGAAGTTCTCCGTCCTCATGTTCTGCCACCTGTGACGCAGTGTCTGACATGGCCCTAATATTATCAGCGCACTCTGTTCTCACCCCAGAGTGATCACGCTTACCTCTTAGTTCTGGTAATTTAGCCAAAACCTCAGTCATAACAGTAGCCATATCCTGTAATGTGATTTTTAATGGCCGCCCAGATGTACTCGGCGCTACAATATCACGCACCTCCCTCTGAGCGGGAGATGTAGGTACTGACACGTGAGGCGAGTTAGTCGGCATAACTCTCCCCTCGTTGTTTGGTGAAATTTGTTCAATTTGTACAGATTGACTTTTATTTAAAGTAGCATCAATACAGTTAGTACATAAATTTCTATTGGGCTCCACTTTGGCATTGCAACAAATGACACAGGTATCATCCTCTGAATCAGACATGTTTAACACACTAGCAAATAAACTTGCAACTTGGAAATACAATTCAATTAGAATAATATTAAAACGTACTGTGCCTTTAAGAAGCACAGAAGATCTATGACAGTTGAAAATTAATAAATTGAAACAGTTATAGCCTCAATCCTTGTAAACAACACAACTTTAGCAAAGGTTTAATCCCATTAGCAAAGATAACAAATTCTGAAAGCAGGAAACAAATTACAGAATAAACGTTTTTTATCTCAGTCAAACTATAATTCTCACAGCTCTGCTGAGAGAAATTACCTCCCTCAAAATAAGTTTTGAAGACCCCTGAGCTCTGTAGAGATGAACCGGATCATGCAGGGAATACAATGAGTTGCTGACTGAAATATTTGATGCATAGTAAAAGCGCCAAAAAACGGCCCCTCCCCCTCACACACAGCAGTGAGGGAGAACAGAAACTGTCAGAAAAACAGATTAAGCAACTGCCAAGTGGAAAAATAGTGCCCAAACATTTATTCACACAGTACCTCAGCAAATGAAAACGATTTTACATTCCAGCAAAAACGTTAAACATAATCTCTAGTTATTAAACAGCTTTATGTATTTCTTACAGTGTAATTCTAGTGAAGTACCATTCCCCAGAATACTGAAGTGTAAAGTATACATACATGACATTATATCGGTATGGCAGGATTTTCTCATCAATTCCATTGTCAGAAAATAAAAACTGCTACATACCTCTATGCAGATTCATCTGCCCGCTGTCCCCTGATCTGAAGTTTACCTCACTCCTCAGATGGCCGAGAACAGCAATATGATCTTAACTACTCCGGCTAAAATCATAGCAAAACTCTGGTAGATTCTTCTTCAAACTCTGCCAGAGAGGCAATAACACACTCCGGTGCTATTTTAAAATAACAAACTTTTGATTGAAGATATAAAACTAAGTATAATCACCATAGTCCTCTCACACATCCTATCTAGTCGTTGGGTGCAAGAGAATGACTGGGAGTGACGTAGAGGGGAGGAGCTATATGCAGCTCTGCTGGGTGAATCCTCTTGCACTTCCTGTTGGGGAGGAGTAATATCCCAGAAGTAATGATGACCCGTGGACTGATCACACTTAACAGAAGAAACAAGGATGGCAGTCTTAGACCCATCATTGATTATAGGCAGTTGAACAAATGCACAAAAAAGAACAGATACCCCCTGCCCCTCATACCTGAACTTATTGAACGTTTACAAGGTGCCACAGTTTTTACTAAACTTGACCTCAGAGGTGCTTACAATCTGATTAGGATGAGGGCAGGGGATGAATGGTTAACTGCATTTCGTACTAGATACGGTCTATATGAATACACTGTAATGCCCTTTGGGTTGTGCAATGCCCCAGCGACTTTTCAATGTTTTATAAATGATGTCTTTCATGATTTGTTAGATATTTGTATTGTCGTATACTTGGATGACATCTTGGTTTACTCAAATTCTCTACAGGATCACATTGTACATGTCAAACAAGTGTTGACACGTTTAAGGGCACACCATCTTTATGCAAAGCTTGAAAAGTGTATTTTTAATACAAACACCATATCATCCCTTGGTTATTGCATCTCACCAGCTGGAATTTCAATGGAGTCAAGCAAAGTAGAAGCTATCACTAATTGGCCTATTCCTCGTAATAAAAAAGATGTTCAAAGATTCCTTGGCTTTGCGAACTTTTATAGAAAGTTCATTAAAGACTTTTCACTTATTGTTAGACCTCTCACTACGCTAACACGTAAGCAAGTTAAGTTTGTATGGAATCAAGATGCTGATCATTCCTTCAATACTCTAAAAACTAAATTTGTTTCAGCCCCTATTTTACAGTTTCCAGATCCCACATGTCAATTTACGCTAGAAGTCGATGCTTCTGAGTTTGCTGTGGGGGCTGTTTTATCTCAAAGACGTTCTGAAAAAGAACCTTTACATCCTGTCTCCTACTATTCTAGAACTATGAGTTCAGCAGAGATTAATTATGGAATCGGTGATAAGGAACTTCTTGCAATCAAATCAGCTTTGGAGTTCTGGCGACACCTCCTAGAGGGTGCAACATATCCAATCACCATCTATACCGATCACCGTAATTTAGAATATTTAAAATCAAACAAGACCCTTACTGCTCGTCAGGTTCGATGGAGTTTGTTCTTCTCTCGTTTTGATTACGTCATTACTTATAGACCAGGTTCCAAAAATATGAAAGCTGATGCTCTTTCTAGAAAAGACCCTCGTCCTACTGATGTGGTTTCTCCTTCATCTATCATACCTCCGGATAGAATTATTTGTTTAACAACTGAGTTTAAAACCATCTTACAAGAACATCTGAAGGATGATTCATCTTTGGGTCATTTGGATGTACTAAAACATTCCGACAACTTATAACTATCATGGCACTTTATTGTATATACCTCCTTCTCTCAGGAATGAGATACTTACCTCTGCTCACGACTCTTTATTGGCTGGTCATCCTGGAGTTCATAGAACTGCCCATTTGATTAAAAGGAATTACTGGTGGCCAAAGATGAATGATACTATTAAACAGTATATTGATTCCTGTATGGTATGTACAACTAAGAAACATCAGCATAAGAGTCCTTATGGTTACCTTCTCTCTTTACCAGTACCAGACAGACCTTGGGCAGCGATTGCTATGGATTTTGTTGTTGATCTGCCTCCGTCAGCTAATTATAATACCATATTGGTAGTAGTGGACTTATTCTCTAAAATGGCTCATTTCCTACCACATAGAGGATTGCCTACATCTTCAGAGACTGCTTCACTATTTTTGAATCACATTGTAAAACTACATGGTTTACCTGAAACAATCACCACAGATAGAGGTACGCAATTCACCTCGAGGTTTTGGAATCAATTGTGTTCCTCTCTTAACATTACTAAACGTTTGAGTACCGCTTATCATCCACAAACGAATGGTCAAACAGAAAGAACAAATCAAACAGAGCAGTACCTTCGTTGCTACTGCACTCAACAACAAGATAACTGGCATTCTCTACTTGCTACTGCTGAATTTGCTCATAATAATGCCGTAAATTCATCAACTAAAATGACACCATTTTACATCAATTACGGATTTCATCCCTCATACTATCCAAATCAGATCAACAATTCCGACATGCCTATAGTTAATGATCTTGTTAATACCATTGCTACCAATTTCTCAACATTGAAAGAAGTTTTACTAGAAGCCCAGGCTGTTCAGAAACATCACTACGACCTACGTAGATCCAAGCCTCCAGATTACAAGATTGGTGACAAAGTTTGGTTAAGCACTAAACATTTACGCTTACAAGTTCCATCTAAAAAACTGGCTTCCCTATATTTAGGGCCTTATCCGATACAAAAGGTCATCAATGTTAATGCTGTAACACTTAAACTACCAGATTCCCTGAAGATACATCCCACATTCCACGTTTCTCTTTTGAAACCTTACAGTGCAATCAGAGACTCGACTCAGAATGAGACGGTGGATCCTTCAGTCATTGATGGTATGGAATATGAGATTGAGTCTATCCTAGACTCTCGTTACCATCGTAATCAACTTCAATATCTTGTCAGTTGGAAAGGATTTGGTCCTGAGGAGGACTCTTGGGAGCCTTCCAATAATGTCTCTGCACCACGTCTTGTCTCCTTGTTTCATCGTAGACATCCTGATCGTCATGGTCCTTGATCCGCGGAGCGGCTCCTTGGGGGGGGTGTCCTGTCAGGGATTTATCTCTTTTCCTACTGTGCCTTTAAGAATGTCAACTCACTACCCCTATTTAAGGCTCCTCCCAACAGAACTCATTGCTTGGTAATTTGTTGCTCAGTGTGAAGCTGCTTCAGAAGAGACCTAGCCGTTTATACTACTTTGTATTCTCAACTTATTGCTCTCCTTGAGTATCTGCCTATTCGAATCAACTTGCAGATTCTCTTTTGTGCTTGAAGATTTGCTTCGGTTGTTCACTAAGAGATTTCTCAGTCTCTCTCCTGTAGTGAGGTTGTTCCCCTGCAGCGTGTGACGTCACGCTCCTCATTCTCCCGCCGCGGATCTCTGCCTGGCTCTCTGCGATACTCCTAGGACTTGTTGCTGTGTGGTAACTGTATCGCTATGTGCTAATATCATCTACAATATTTCTAGTCTATATATATTGCATTCTATGAACTGTCTGTATTGCTGCAACCTCATTTCTCTTTCACTTGCTATATATTGTGGAACGCTCATTTGCTGGATTTCCATATTCGCTTCAGATATCAAATATGCACTAAACCTTTTTACTGCTATTTACCAAATTACAAACAAATAACTGTGACAAAGATTATTACAAAGTACCATTATTCATTATCGGACTGCATAAGCATATTTCAAACTTTACGCAATTAACCTCCATTGTGCTTGAAATGAACTGTTTGCTCTAACTTAAACTATATCTGTTTCCTCAAGTTTACCACAGCTTTTATTACTCTGATTGAACAACTCTGCAAATTATTAATATTCACTATCAAAGTATGGTTTACAAAATGACCAGAGGTTGACTTATTCACTTATCAAAGTACTGTGTTAATTTCAGTGTGTTTGCTAAAGCCTGCTGCATAAACTATTTCCATTGCAACTCTGTTTGAATTAAGGCACCTGCACTAATTAACTCTTTCACTACTGCTGCAGTCAATCCTATAAGACTTACTCTCTTTTCTGCTTTAAGCATTTATTGTTGCGTGAAGATTCCGGTTTCACTCAGCAACCCTGCTGTAGTGACCCTCAGATCAATGAGTATATCAGGGTTCCCTTAAGTTAAATCTGTGGGAATCCGAGGTAAGGTGTGAGACTGAGTGGTCCTGCATAAAGCAGGGGCTGTAATTGTAGTGTTCTCTAAAAACAACTAAACATATCCTTACAGGTTGTGACATTGTCTGTCTGAAAACAAATAAACGATTCTCTCTTCAGAAGAGGCCAGAACTGAAGAGCTCTGAAAATCGGAAGGAGTTCCAAAATGTTGATTGGTAATCCCGCCTCCTGAGATTCCCAAACCCCCTGCGCTGTCAGAGATCCCCATACAGCTCCCCAACCTGACAGACGCATCTGTTGAGATCACAGTCCAGGTTGGACGAACAAAAGAAGCCCCTTGAACTAAACAATGGTGATCTATCCACCACGTCAGAGAGTGTCGTACATTGGGATTTAAGGATATTAATTGTGATATCTTTGTATAATCCCTGCACCACTGGTTCAGCATACAAAGCTGAAGAGGTCTCATGTGAAAACGAGCAAAGGGGATTGCGTCCGATGCAGCAGTCATGAGACCTAGAATTTCCATGCACAAAGCTACCGAAGGGAACGATTGAGACTGAAGGTTTCGACAGGCTGAAACCAATTTCAGATGTCTCTTTTCTGTTAGAGACAAGGTCATGGACACTGAATTTATTTGAAAACCCAAAAAGGTTACCTTTGTCTGAGGAATCAAAGAACTCTTTGGTAAATTGATCCTCCAACCATGTCTTTGAAGAAACGACACAAGTTGATTCGTATGAGATTCTGCAGAATGTGAAGACTGAGCAAGTACCAAGATATCGTCCAAATAAGGAAATACCACAATACCCTGTTCTCTGATTACAGAGAGAAGGGCACAGAGAACCTTTGAAAAGATCCTTGGAGCTGTTGCTAGGCCAAACGGAAGGGCCACAAACTGGTAATGCTTGTCTAGAAAAGAGAATCTCAGAAACTGATAGTGATCTGGATGAATTGGAATATGAAGGTATGCATCCTGTAAATCTATTGTGGACATATAATGCCCTTGCTGAACAAAAGGCAGAATAGTCCTTCTAGTCAGCATTTTGAATGTTGGTATCCTTACATAACGATTCAATATTTTTAGATCCAGAACTGGTCTGAAGGAATTCTCCTTCTTTGGTACAATGAATAGATTTGAGTAAAACCCCAGACCCCGTTCCAAAACTGGAACTGGCACAATTACCCCAGCCAACTCTAGATCTGAAACAAATTTCAGAAACGCCTGAGCCTTCACTGGGTTTATTGGAATGCGAGAGAGAAAAAATCTCTTTGCAGGCGGCCTTACCTTGAAACCTATTCTGTACCCTTGTGAAACAATGTTCTGAATCCAAAGACTGTGAATCGAATTGATCCAAATATCTTTGAAAAATCGTAACCTGCCCCCTACCAGCTGTGCTGGAATGAGGGCCGCACCTTCATGTGGACTTGGGAGCTGGCTTTGATTTTCTAAAAGGCTTGGATTTATTCCAGACTGGAGAAGGTTTCCAAACGGAAACCGTTCCTTTAGGGGAAGGGTCAAGCTTCTGTTCCTTATTCTGACGAAAGGAACGAAAACGATTAGCAGCCCTGTATTTACCTTTAGATTTTTTGTCCTGAGGCAAAAAGGTTCCTTTCCCCCCAGTAACAGTTGAAATAATAGAATCCAACTGAGAACCAAATAATTTATTACCTTAGAAAGAAAGAGAAAGCAAAGTTGACTTAGAAGTCATATCTGCATTCCAAGTTTTAAGCCATAAAGCTCTTCTAGCTAAAATAGCTAAAGACATATACCTGACACCAATTCTAATAATATCAAAAATGGCATCACAAATAAAGTTATTAGCATGTTGAAGAAGTTTAACAATGCTATGAGTATTATGGTCTGACGCTTGTTGCGCTAAAGCCTCCAACCAAAAAGTGGAAGCAGCAGCAACATCAGCCAAAGAAATAGCAGGTCTAAGAAGATTACCTGAACATAAATAAGCTCTCCTTAGAAAGGATTCAAGCTTCCTATCTAAAGGATCCTTAAAGGAAGTACTATCCGCCGTAGGAATAGTAGTACGTTTAGCAAGAGTAGAGATAGCCCCATCAACTTTAGGGATTTTGTCCCAAAACTCTAATCTATCAGATGGCACAGGGTACAATTTCTTAAACCTTTGAGAAGGAGTAAATGAAGTACCCAGATTATTCCATTCCCTAGAAATTACTTCAGAAATAGCATCAGGAACTGGAAAAACTTCTGGAATAACTATATGAGGTTTGAAAACCGAATTTAAACGCTTAGTAGATTTAGTATCAAGAGGACTAGACTCCTCCATATCTAATGCGATTAACACTTCTTAAGTAAAGAACAAATAAATTCCATTTTAAATAAATATGAAGATTTATCAGTGTCAATATCTGAGACAGAAAGATCCTCATCAGAAACAGACAAGTCAGAATGATGGCGGTCACTTAAAAATTCATCTGAAATATGAGAAGTTTTAAAAGACCTTTTACGTTTACTGGAAGGAGGAATAACAGACAGAGCCTTCCTAATAGATTTAGAAACAAATTCTTTTACATTAACAGGGACATCCTGGGCATTAGATGTTGAAGGAACAACAACAGGTAATGGATTATTACTAATGGAAATACAATCTGCATTAGAAAGTTTATCATGACAGTCATCACAAACTACAGCCGGAGGAACAGTTACCAAAAGTTTACAACAAATGCACTTAACTTTGGTAGAACCAGCATCAGGCAGCGTCTTTCCAGAAGTAGATTATGATCCAGGGTAAAGCAAAAATTATTAAATTCCTTAAATGACAGTTTCAGGAATGGGAAAAAATGCCAATGAACAAGCCTCTAGCAACCAGAAGCAATGAAAAATGAGACTGAAATAATGTGAAAAAAAGGTGGAGACAAGAATGACGCCCACATTTTTTGGCGCCAAAAATGACGCCCACATTATTGGCGCTAAGTACAACGCCTATATCTTTTGGCGCCAAGTATGACGCCACATCCGGTGACGCCGACAAAAACGACGCCCACAATTTTTGCGCCAAAAAAGTCCGCGCCAAAAATGACGCAATAAATTTAAGCATTTTCAGCCCCCGCGAGCCTAACAGCCCACAGGGAAAAAAGTCAATTGAAAATTTTTAAGGTAAGAAAAAATTATCATTCATATGCATTATCCCAAATAATGAAACTGAAATAAGGAATACTGATTACCCTGAATCATGGCAAATATAAGTTTAAACACATATATTTAGAACTTTATAAAGTGCCCAACCATAGCTTTAGAGTGTCATAATAAAATAAGACTTACTTACCCCAGGACACTCATCTACATATAGTAGATAGCCAAACCAGTACTGAAACGAGAATCAGTAGAGGTAATGGTATATTAGAGTATATCGTCGATCTGAAAAGGGAGATAGGAGAAGAAATCTCTACAACCGATAACAGAGAACCTATGAAATAGATCCCCTAGAGGAAGACCATTGTATTCAAATAGGCAATACTCTCTTCACATCCCTCTGACATTCACTGCACTCTGAGAGGAAAACTGGGCTCCAGCCTGCTGCGAAGCGCATATCAACTAAGAATCTAGCACAAACTTACTTCACCACCTCCACGGGAGGCAAAGTTTGTAAAACTGAATTGTGGGTGTGGTGAGGGGTGTATTTATAGGCATTTTGAGGTTTGGGAAACTTTGCCCCTCCTGGTAGGAATGTATATCCCATACGTCACTAGCTCATGGACTCTTGCTAATTACATGAAAGAAATGTACATTTAGGCACCAATCAGCAAGCGCTACCCAGGTGCTTTACCAAAAATTGGCCTGCTCCTAAGCTTTTATTTCTGCTTTTCAAATAAAGGTACCAAAAGAATGAAGAACAATTAATAAGAATAGATTAGAAAGTTGCATAAAATTGCATGCTCTATCTGAATCATGAAAGAAAACATTTTGGTTTAGTGTCCCTTTAATAACTTCAGATACAGGAAAGGTATTATCAGGTTATGGCTTGTGCTTGAGTAAGTATGTTCTACTCCCAGTGTCTCTAATAACCTTCTAGGATGAATAAACAAACAAAAAGAGAGACGTCTGTGTGTATCAGTCAGGACTGGAAACTCCAAGATGATAGCATAGATACAGGAGTACTCACATTTCGGTAGAGCACACTGATAGTGCTATAAGGTGCAGGCTGGATATTCACAGCAACCCAGCTAGCTGACTCCTGGAACACTGTAGCAAATGGACTGGTGTGTCTCAAGAACGATGCATCGGTTAAAATCAAAACCATTTATTTAAAAACTGCTAAAAGATTAAAACATAATGAAGCAAAGAAAGAGAGGGTATGTTAGCTCCCCCCCCCAACGTCGCCGCTACCTTACTACACTTATTAACCCCTAATCTGCCGACCGGACCTCGCCACCACTATAATAAATGTATTAATCCCTAAACCGCCGCACTCCCGCCTCGCAAACACTAGAATAAATAGTATTAACCCCTAATCTGCCCTCCCTAACATCGCCGCCACCTAACTTCAAGTATTAACCCCTAATCTGCCGACCTCGCCGCTACTCTAATAAATGTATTAACCCCTAAAGCTAAGTCTAACCCTAACACCCCCCTAAGTTAAATATAATTTTAATCTAACAAAATAAATTAAATCTTATTAACTAAAGTATTCCTATTTAAATCTAAATACTTACCTGTAAAATAAACCCTAATATAGCTACAATATAACGAATAATTATATTGTAGCTATTTTAGGATTTATATTTATTTTACAGGCAACTTTGTATTTATTTTAAACTAGGTACAATAGCTATTAGTTATTAACTATTTAATAGCTACCTAGTTAAAATAATTACAAAATTACCTGTAAAATAAATCCTAACCTAAGTTACAATTAAACCTAACACTACACTATCAATAAATGAATTAAGTTAATTACCTACAATTACATACAATTAAACAAACTACACTACAAAAAAAACAAACACTAAATTACAAAAAATAAAAAAAAAGATTACAAGAATATTAGGCTAATTACACCTACTCTAAGCCCCCTAATAAAATAAAAAAGCCCCCCAAAATAATAAAAGGTCCCTACCCTATTCTAAATTAAAAAGAAACCAGCTCTTTTACCAGCCCTTAAAAGGGCTTTTTGCGGGGCATGCCCCTAAGTAATCAGCTCTTTTGCCTGTAAAAAAAAAAATACAACCCCCCCAAAATTAAAACCCACCACCCACATACCCCTACTCTAACCCAAACCCCCCTTAAATAAACCTAACACTACCCTCCTGATGATCTCCCTATCTTGAGCCGTCTTCACCCAGCCGGGCACCGATGGACCAAAAGAGGACATCCAGAGCGGCAGAAGTCTTCATCCTATCCGGGCAGAAGAGGACATCCGGACCGGCAGACATCTTCATCCAAGCGGCATCTTCTATCTTCTTCCAGCCGACACGGATCCATCCTCTTCAACCGACGCCTACTCGCCGAATGAAGGTTCCTTTAAATGACGTCATCCAAGATGGCGTCCCTCGAATTCCGATTGGCTGATAGGATTCTATCAGCCAATCGGAATTAAGGTAGGAAAAATCTGATTGGCTGATCCAATCAGCCAATCAGATTGAGCTCGCATTCTATTGGCTGATCGGAACAGCCAATAGAATGCGAGCTTAATCTGATTGGCTGATTGGATCCTATCAGCCAATCGGAATTAGAGGGACGCCATCTTGGATGACGTCATTTAAAGGAGTAGGCGTCGTTTGAAGAGGATGGATCCGCGTTGGCTGGAAGAAGATGGCTCCGCTCCGGATGGATGAAGATAGAAGATGCCGCTTGGATGAATATGTCTGCCGGTCCGGATGTCCTCTTCTGCCCGAATAGGATGAAGACTTCTGCCGGTATGGATCTCCTCTTCTGCCCCATCGGATGAAGACTTCGGCCCGGCTGGGTGAAGACGACTCAAGGTAGGGAGATCTTCAGGGGGGGTAGAGTTAGGTTAATGAATAAACACTAAAGGATAAACACTAATTAATTATATTATTAATTTATACAGTAATGTTAGTTATTTATTCATTCCTTTAGTGTTTATTCATTATTTCTTTAACTTATGTATTTAACTTATTCCTATTATTTATTTAGCAATTACAATGAATTATGACAAAAGAATGCTAATATTAAGCTCATAGGTGCGTGCTGCTTAAACACACAATTTTTTTTTCCTAATTAGCAATAATATGCGCCATTTTTAAGTATATAAAGGACCCTAACTGTATCATCCGGTATGGCTTGACAAAGGCTCTGGAGAGCTGAAACGCGTTGCCGATACACGGAGATACCTGGATACTTTTCTGAACTGACCGGGAAGCACTACCTCTGACGTCACCCCCCGCATACGTGGGCGTGTCTTGGATACAGACACGGGAGTGTTTGGCGTCTTAGCACAGGACGGTGCTGCACATTTGCCTCTGCTTTTTTGGCATTCCAAATACAAAGACATTTTAAAACTTCAAAAGGCGGATAGCAGAATAAAGGAGCGATACTTAAAAAGAAAAATTACGGAGAAGAGGTAGATTCTGTTTACCACTATTACTACTATAACACTTAAAGGTAACCTTTTATATAACATCACATGCAAAGCGGATAATAATAAAAAGACACTCATCTGGCATTTGATTATTTTGTGCATATTGGACAAGGAGTCATAATACAGCCTTTAGTTCTTTTAAATTTTCTGTGGAAAGGAGTGTTGGCATATTTTACAATTGTGCACTTAAAAGAACTGTGCAAATCACATTGCTTTTGAGACTTCTACAGAGGGTTTTCTTAAATATTGTGATACGATTACCATATATAATTCTTTTTTAACATTTTTACTTCATATGTAAATAGGAGCTTTATTTTTCTTCTGTGAAAGTTTTTATATCTTTCTATAACCATGATAAGTTTTTAAACATTTAAACATTGGTACCAATTAGGATATGTAATAGAACTTTTTAGCATATATGTGTATGTTTTAGATTAATTTTTGTTTTGATGAATTAATAAAAACTTATATCACGTTACTATTCTTTGTACTTGCTCATAGTGTTATACCTTTGGACCTTGAGCTTGCTAAAAAAATCTATTACTCAACAATATATAATTAATTTAAGATTTTATAATATATTTTCCAAATAGCCATTCTAAAGATCAATTTGCCTGTTAGTGTTCTACTACACTCCTGTTGGCGCTCACATATACCCCCTATTGTTTAATTGTCTTATCAAAACCACAAGGTCTATTCTGAAGTTAAGTAAGGAACTAGAGGTTCAGAGATCCGGTTCACAATAAAAATAATAAATAGGACCCCTCGCTGCAGCATAAGAGAATCATAAAATTTATATCTGCTTATACCAAAAACAAGCCTCATGTAGCTGTTAACCCCTTCAACACGATTAAAGAGGGAACAGCGTCTCTCACATCTCACATTAAGTGCCTGCACACTCCCATGAGTAATATCCTAGCAGGATATATTTTGTCCCCATAAAATTTGCAGCAGTCTATAAAGTGCACCATATCCCTCCTTAGAAGACAAAAGGGCACTTACCTGTATCTGGCCGTCCGGCAGCAGGAAAGCTCACTAGATTTGAGAGGCATTCTCCCTCACATGGATCTGTGAAAAAGAAGAAAGAGTGAATAATCTTACTCAGGCTTTCAAGTTAGGGCAGCAACAATTATTTGGGAGGCACAGTGAGGATTATATCCCACAAGTTCCCAATTGCTTAAAAGCCACCACTGCTCTACTGAAAGGACTGACATGGGCTACGGCTAAACCCCAGGAGGAAGCAGGACAATCTTGCTCTTCTTCAAAATAATAAAATCTTGATTGAAAAATCTTCTTTCAGACACCTAAACTTTACCACCTCCTTGCTCTTAACGTAGGCAAAGAGAATGACTGGGGGTTGTGGGAAGGGAAGTGATACTTAACAGTTTCCTGTGGTGCTCTTTGCCTCCTCCTGCTGGCCAGGAGTGATATTCCCAACAGTAATTAATGATACTCCGTGGACTCATCGTGTCATAAGAAAGAAATTAATTAAAATTAAAGAAAGTATTTTTGTAAAAATTATTTACGGGTGTAGACGGCGTTCTCCTGATCACTATGGTGACAGCCAGATGATACCCCATCAGCTTTTCACTATACACTGAGACTTTTTACACAGATGATATTAGATGCTCCCAGCCTTTTGAATAGTGTCCATATGGTTACTATGGCAGCGGTGATCTGATATGCCGCAAACCTACCCACTAACATTGCTTGACACACCTCTCACTCAATTAACAAGAGACGCTTGCAGTCAGTTTAATAGCGTCCATTTGGTTACTATAGCAGTGGTCACCTGACATGCTGTGAGCCTATTGATCAACACTTCCATTATTCGCAATTCACATGCCCCCGGTGAAGTCACCTGTCAGTTTGTTCACTACTAATTCACAATTATTGCACAAGAAGCACATTATCAGGTACATACTAACATTGATCATGATGTGTGGGCCTACAACTTTGTAGTAACTCATATGATCTATATATACGATTGGTATCTATTTATATTACTGAATAATTATATTGATGGGGAACATATGTGGAATGCACGTACATGCCCTATAAACAAAGGGTAATGTGTACACACCCCCAGGGGGTAGTTACTCGATTTTGATTGGTAGAATTGGTGCATTTATAGTCTGTGTATTGACAATCAAATATGCCTTATGAAACAGTGTTTGGATATGCTGAGAAACGCATTGCCAAGCCTTAGAGGGTGAGCTAGCATTCCCTCTCTTTCTTTGGTTTATTATGTTTTTATCTTTGATTTTAACCTTTTGAACCGATGCACCGGTCTTCAGACACACCAGTCCATCTGCCTTTGAATAGAGTGTGGGGGGACTACAGTGTTCCAGGAGTCAGCTAGCTGGGTTGCTGAGAATACTCAGCCTGCGTCTTATAGCACTATTAGTGTGCTATCATCTTGGAGTTTCCAGTCATGACTGATACACACAGGCGCCTTTCTTTTTGTTTGTTTATTCATTTGTGACACCCAGTGTGAGGAGAGTGCAGCCATATATGCCCAAGTGGTGGATGGACGAACATCTCTTTGAAGCCATCAGGAGTTTGTGAAAAATTGCCTTTTTGGGACAATTATCATGATTTATGTTTTTTGGGATTCAGCTAAGCCATTTCCCACCTGTGTGCTAAGCTGTTTTTTTGGTGAAGTTGACGTTTAAACACTTTAAGAAGTAAAGTTTGTGTGAATAAACTATACAAAACTATATATTGTTTTTTTCAGCAGACCTAGCAGATTCAAAATATACCATTAATATATGTGTATGTATCATCAGATTTAAAAAAAACACTGCATAAAATGTGAAAAAAGTGTATTTTGTTTACTCCTGACTCAATAAATAATAGTAGGTCATTTTATTTTTCTAAGCTCTATCATCAAAACCTATGTGGATAAATATTTGTAGTAGGTAACCTGTCTGAAATAAGAAGAAAGTAATTACAGTTTTTTCCCCCACTGTTTTATTGCAGGCATGTTAATTTGATAAATCAAAAACATCATCTTAGAATTTACTGTACTGTTTTCAGCAATTAAACAGTTCTAGTCACCTGAGAAATTAAAATGGGGTACACAAAGCACACATTTGCAGAAAGTACACCCCTTGGTGCATCAAATGAGGGGCTACAAGTATTTCTAGCATGAATTTGGGGTGCGCAGCAAAATTCTAAGCAAAGAGCCATATTCCACTTATTATTACATTGTCTATTTTTGTGCTAGCAATAAATGTAGCCCCTCATTTGATTTGCCAAGGGGTGTACTTTCCAAAAATGTGTACTTTATTTAATTTATCTTAGTTCCCCAGGTTTCTACAGCTGTCCGATTGCAGACATAACCGTTGAAATGCTTTTTTTTTTTTTTGGATGATTTCAAGATTGCCATGCATGCAATTAATCAGTTCTAGTCGCTTGGAAAATTAAAATATGGTACACAAAGCACACATTTGTAGAAAGTACACCCTTTGGCGCATCAAATAAGGGGCTACTTGTATCTCTAACAAATAATTGAGGTGCGCAACAATTAATGGAATATTGTGCTTTGCAAAAAAATTTTTTTTAGTAAAGAGCCATATTCCACTTGCATTGTCTATTTGTGTGCTAGTAATACATGTGGCCCCTCATTTGATGCGGCTTGGTGTGTACTTGCTAGAAATATTTAGTTTATATACATCATCAGTGAAGGAATCAGAGTCTGAGTTCATAGAGAACTCAGCTGCTTCCTCAGCACTGAGATGCTTGACCATAATTCTCTGTACAAAATAAAGATATTTTTAAAGGAATTAGGTTGCTAGAAAATATATAATTTTATTTTATTTTATTGAAAAAAAATAAGCTTCTATGAATTAAATATACATAAGTTTTGAAAGATGGAGAGAGCTGCGTAAAGAGGGTTGTTTTACTCATCTTCCACACACGTTAAGGACTGATTATAAAAATATTATTTGGTGGGGTTTTTTAAATAGCATTCCTCTACCATTTATTAATTTGTAACCACATTATCCAGGCGATCATGGGATTACAAATATATTATCAGTCCGTATTGTAAAAGGGATGGTGACATTTCTCAGCTAGGTGATCACTGCAGGTTCGCTTGTTACCACGGTGATCATTTAGCTATAATACTTAAACTGATATTTAAAAAAAAAAAAAGAAAAAAAAAGTTTATTTTTATAAAACGTATTTTGGGGGTCTCTAGGCAATTTTGATCTTTATGTGGCTTTAGAGACCCTCAAATCCTGTTTTTTTTTTCACTTTTTTTAAAAAACTTTTTTTTAAAACTTGTATTGTTTATTGTACACGCCAAATACTTATACCATTGGAAAGGGTAGACGATTGGGGGTCTGTAGCCGCTTAGATGCCCGAGATACAGACATCTAAGCAGCATGCCTCCATTTCCCCATAACTGACAATTGTCGATTTTAAATAAAGTTGCGCGTGACGTCATCACGTCATTGCGCGTGACGTCACCGTGTGAAACATGAAGCCCCGGCAATGCCTGTCACTATACAGGCCAGATCGCTGGGGTGGGAGCCCCCAGATCTCCAGAAAGGTGGGTGAGTGCTAGCGACAGCTCTGAGCCGTCGTTAGCACTCAAGGGGTTAATATAACCATGTTGGTTATGCGAAACTGGGGAATGGATAATAAAGGGATTATCTATCTAGTATCAGGTGTGTAATTCTGCTCCAGCTGAGGTTAGAATACTTGTTGGCAATAAATTGTATCCAGCTTCGTTAAGTTTCCCCAACACCCTTAGAAAAGGTATCAGAAATTTGAAAGAATTCAGCAGAATCCTCAGATGAATGATTTGTGTGAAAGGAACCACCACAAATGTGGCCAATACATACTCTGCACATTGTTTGATCTCATCAATAAGGATTGATACATAATAAGCAAATAGGCTTAGGCTCAGGGATATAATAAAGCACATTACAGTGCAGGCCATCAGAAGAAAAAAAGTCATACAATAAAAAAAATTACAAGTACAAAACATAAAAAGCCACATAGCTTAATAAAATGTTGGAGGCTTCATAGGCTATTGCAGGCCTAATAGAGGATGGCTTCATGATAATGCAGGCTGATAGACACACTTCAAAACAGCATAATTGTGCGTAATAAGCATCAAGCATAACACAAAACAGCCAGGCAAAATATAAAATGACTTAGCAACTGTCTGAAAGCTTAACCCCTTACCAGATAGCCAGATGGGCACAAATCTTCATGTTGGAAAAGACTGCTTCACTTCTATGAAATCCCACACAAAGATTTTTATTGACTATTAAATGAGGCCCCTGCGACATCACATCTAGATGGTATCACGGTAAGATAGTGGTCCCCACCGGTTACCCACGAAATGAGAACCCCACTGTGGATCGTCACATCAGTGCCCATGGAGAAAGTTATGGTGGCGTGAGAGAAGGTGACAGAGGATTTAACCTTGCTTAGGGGCCTAGACAAAAAAAAAATTGCCCAGGAAAGCCAGGAAGACTAAACACCTGGAGAGGATCTCCTAGTCCTGTGCACCCATCGGCTGGAAAGGACTAGAAGGAAAGGGCAGTACATGAGGGGATACATATATACAGGTAACCAGGGGAGTGTGCAGTTCTGTCCACACGGCTATGGAGAAGATAACAAAATGGTAAGTATTACCAGGGAGGGCCAAGATAAAAATTTAAAAAATTTGTTCAATGGCATCTACTGAGTCAGCTACGACCAAACATATATATATTTTGAATAGTTTTGATAATTTTAATGTCTTTATCAGCAGTTATGTATGTCGTGTTCTAAAATAATGCAATTGGGTAACTGTCATTTGGTGTAGAATAATTGCCCAAATTCTCAACTGCTTGCAGGGTCTGGGCCACCATGTTGTACACTCTGACAGTGCTGCTGTATGGGTTGTACACTACATGTAACATCTGAGAAGATGATGTTGCTGAAGACCATTAAGCGTCAGATTAGCCATATGGCATGCTGGGAACTGTAGCTCTCATGCTGTACACTATTAATAGCGCAAATGGAGATGCCAGGAACCAGAATGGTCATCCCCAGGGCTGATATATAAGGTGCCGTTGGTGCCCAGGATCATCATGCACTATAACCAGCTTGTTGATCTCTTACTATTTACACCCAGTCATTGTACTATCCTATTCCAGACTGAATACTGTTTCTCCTAAATGTTAATCTGTTACCCAAAAATATCAGTAAAATAGCCAATCTGATGTGTGTTTTTCTGTCATTCAGTCTTATGTGGTTATTAAACATTCTTATTTTGTGATCCAATATGTAAAATGATATGAAAGTCAAAGTTTATACTTAATCATTAAATGGCAGCAGTGTTTGCAAAGCTTGCTATTGTTGAAAACACTGTTGCCATATAATTGTCAACGAGCACACTCCTGAGACTAACTAGGTATGCTCTTCAACAAAGTCCTGCTGTCATTCTATTTATATCCTTGAAAATCAGGAGGGGAAGATCAGATCTATAAAACATTATAATCGGCTGATCTTGCACTGGGCTTAATGGAATATTCTAGTGCTAACTCTTCTGGTGCTCTGAGACTGGCATCATTTACATGTCTATAGTGTCCATCTGGGAGCATATGAGGCCTCCTATTGGTGTGTACATCAAGCACATGCACAGAACGGAAAAGAAAATCGATATATGCTGAGACTGGCGCTGTGTATGTGCTCCTGCACTGATCTCTCAGTGATAAAATAAAGACTAATCAGCCTTTTAACAGACGGTATATTGTTGTTATTCAATCTATCCAGGGAGTCAGGGACTAAAGAGCTACACAATAGTTTGTTCTATAATGTCCCTTAATCACCTGACCCAGATCATGTAATATATCCATGTGTGTTATTCCACTTCACAGCTCACTGAGTCCCAAAGTATGGGCTAGATTACAAGTGGAGCACTTTTGGACAGCTTCTAGTTTATTTATATTTTCAGAAAGATACAAATAAACTAGAAGCTGTCCAAAAGAGGGCTACTAAAATGGTACATGGTCTAAAATATGAAACGTACAAAGAAAGACTATGATATAAATATGTATAGTTTAGAGGATAGAAGGGAAAGAGGTGACATGATAGAAACCTTCAAATTATATAAATATAATAGAAGTGTAAAGAATTTTTCACAAAAAGGGGTCACAATCTAAAGTTAGAGGGTAGCAGATTCAGGAGAAATTTGAGGAAGGATATATTTTTTTTTTTTTTTACAGAAAGGGTGGTGGATTCATGGAATAAACTTCGATCTAAGGTGTTAAACACAAAGACTGTAAAGGAATTAAAAAAATGCCTGGGACATGTATAAGGCTATCCTAAGGAAAAAGTAACATGTAAAATGGGTAGACATAATGGTCTTTTTGGTTCTTATCTACCGTCAAATTCTAAGTTTCTAAATTATCACGCTCCCGCAAATGTGACTGCGGGAGCATGATAATTAACAAGCCATTACTAGTGGCTGGTTATTGCTACTGTGAGTGCTTCGAAAGGTGCCACAAATGCCCTCAAAATGGAGGACATTATAGATATATCACTGCACAGTTTTGGGGCTTTAAAGTTGGTGGGAGTGGGGTGTTAGAAAAAAAAAAAAAGGCACTGAAAAGTGCCTTTACATTGTGTGTTTTCATAGACTGCAATGTAAATATATACTGTATGTATATGCTTATATACATATATATTTATGTGTTAACGTGTATATACACATATTAACACATACATATATATGTATATAAGCATATACAGTACATATATAAATTTAAAAATGCTGTCCATCGCTGCACTTATTGCTTTCACTGCGCAAAGTTCTGATGCCGTCTGTGTCGGCATTTGAAAGAGGCTCCCATAGGAGCTTATGGAAGCGCACTCTTGTGAGCGCAATGCTTCCTAACAATGAGAACGCAAGCTCGTGTTCGCATTGTGATTTACTTGTAATACCAGCGCACATTATTGTGCACTGGTATTACAAAACGGAGCACTAATATTGTTTGCACGCAAGCGATATTTAGTGCTCTACTTGTAATCTAGCCCTTTATGTTCACATTATGGTCCAGATTACAAGTGGAGCGCTAAATTACCGCGCTCCAGCAAACGGAGCGAGATAATGGAATGTGATAATTAATCAACCATTACAAGCTTGCACACATAAATATATATCTATATATTCATATACATATGTATTTAAAAATGCTGCCCATCGCTGCGCCACTTACCACCTTTGCTGCACGAGGTTTTGATGCCGTCTGTGACTGCATCAGAACGAAGCTCCCATAGGAGCCTATGGTAGTGCGCTCTCGTGAGTGCAATGCTTAATCACAATGCGACCGCGAGCTAGCGTGTGCATTGCGATTTACTTGTAATGCCAGCGCACATTATCATACGCTAGTATTACAAAGTGGAGCGCTAATATCGCTTGCACGCAAGTGATATTTGGTGCTACACTTTTAATCTAGCCCTATATGTTCTCACTTTATCTAGGGAGTATTTGTTCATTGTACCCATTTATTAAAAATAAATATGAACATTGATATTTTATATCTGTGTGTCTTGAAGTCCATCAGTTACATAATTATTAACTGGAATTAAATTATTTCAGAATTTGAGTTTTCAAAGAAGATAAAAAAGCAGCTTCTGCCATAGATCCCTCACCTGCAGCAACGTCTGATGGGGTCTCCACTGGCTGAATATTCTGTATAATTTCTTCTGGTGCTTCCGTGTCTAGATATTTATTACTGTGACCTGTTAGTTCTAAGAAACAATAAAATTAGTTTTTTTATTAAATGGATGCAGTTAGCTCACACGTATCTGATTATACAGTATTTGGTAAAGATTAAGGTTACACGCAAGCGAAAAGGGGTTTATCATGGGTGTTTGTGCGAGTCAGGTTTTATGCCCATATTACAAGTCAAATGTAAACCCGACCGCTTGAGCAATTAAAGTTAACACTAGTCGGGTTAGCGCATCCTCAGAGCTCTGTGTAGCTGTTTTACAAAAAAAAAATAATAAAAAAAAAAAATACATTACAAAGTACTCTTACACGCATAATTAAACCATCTAATAAACATTATTGCATAAGAAAATTATAAGGGCTCAAAGATATGACGCCTCAGGTGTTAGAGAAAAAAAAAAGGCAGGTAAAGGGCTTTAACCTAGATATATATACATATACATGTCTAAATATGTATATATGTATTTACAGACATATAGGAGTGGTTCCCGGTGGAAATGGTTGTGCCTAACCGACATCTCAGTGCTGCTTGACCTTCCTGGGGTGATGCCATGGGATTTAATTTAATCCTGACTAAGCACCCTGGTCGATGATTACCTGACAGTGAGAGTACAGATACTTGTGGGATTTACTTATTTGAAATTGATCTTGCACTTACCATATATATATATTATCGACTCTACAAACCCTCACCCTTCAGTGGATTCCACCTTGGTGGTTTCTTTATTCTTCAATTATTTTTTTTACACATTTGTGTAACACTGGTGCACACCTTTGGGATACAGCTCACCTAACAGAGGAGGAAACGACAACTGAAATAGCACCTGCACTGGAAACCCAAGGTGAGATGGTGATTACAAAAACCTTCACATACACAGCTGAGGATCCTGGTGGATGCCACAGAGGAAGAACAGCATACGGCTGAGTCCCCACAAACTTTGTATAACCACATTATGAAACTTAAAAAAAGGAAGACTGACCTAGAGCTACACACTATTTATTTGTCCAAATACTACCGTAAAAACCATATCCCTAGGCGCTTCAGGATAAAGAATATGCCCATTATAGGCAGAAATAACACAACATTCTGCCAAAGATGGTGCTAAATACTGAACAAGTGTTCTTTGGACCTAGTTTTACTTGTAATTGAGGAATGTACCACTCTGCTCACTACTGTAAGAGGAAATAAATGACTTTAACAAACATAGGGTGATAATTTTCAATGAAGATCACAATAAAAAGTGGATAGAGAAACTCACCAAACGGTTAATGACTATGAGAGGGAGCTGGTAGAATTTAAGAACCAGAAAATCACAACAGTAGAAGCCGATTACAAGGATAAAAAGGGTGTATAGTTGGACACTGGGCAAGACATACAAGAGGCCACAGAGACAGAGGCGACCTCGCCAGTACAGATCAAGATATATAAAAACTGTGGATAGTAGCTCTGGATCAGACTCAGATATAGGATCTTACCCCTCCACCCAGGACAACCAGGACTCCGCACACTCCAGCACCTCTTTTTTAGGGGTGAAGACAAGATCAGGAGGAAACATAAAAAGCCGTGGCCGAAGAGGGGAAACTATTGTGGGAAGCAAGCCCCACTCCCACCCAAGAAACAGAAACGGACATAGTAATCAACATCAGTGATAGACAATTAACTGATGTTGAAAGAGGATTCCTCAACAAGGGACTAACCTTTATTCCCTCTTTTAAGAGTGTTTTGTTTGACACCTATTTGGACATACAGAAATTTCAAAGAAATTTGAAATTGGAGTATTTTGGGGATAACGTGAACACCAAGGATATCAAGTCCTTCAACTGAAAGAGCAAGTTTGAACCCCTTAATGCCAGTGCAAGCATCAAGACCTACACAAGACTCTTATTAACACAAAAACAACAGGACTCTCGTAGGCCGACTCTTACCCCCACTGAGAGACAAGCTCTGAAAGCTCTTGCCACAGACCCCAACATTGTGATCAAAGCAGCGGACAAGGGTGGAGTTATTTATTGTTATGAACTACAAGCACTACAGTAACGAGATCCATACAAAACTTGGCGACCAGAAGGTATACCGACAACTGCCCCAGAACCCCACTTGGATCTTTAAAGAAAGAATAGATGAAACCTTGATTGAGGGCTTCACCATGGGGTGGATCACGAAAGATGAACTACTATTCCTACAGGTTAAAAACCCCATTCACCCGATACTATATACGCCCCCCAAAATACATAAAGATCTAAAATGTACCCCAGGGAGACCCATTGTATCAGCTCGGGGCTCACTCTTACAGCCTCTGGCACAATACTTTTATGCACAATTACAACCGCTGGTGATAGGAATGAAATCATACTTGAAGGTAAGCTCATTAAAGAACTTAAAACCATTGAGGACGTTAATAGCTTATACACTGTAATACAGCATGAGGATGGATTATATACTATACAGACTGCCCTGCATCGATATCCATACATTGGCCAACTAACAACTTTCTTGCTTAAAGAGATAGGAAAGTCAAAATTAAACTTGCCTGATTCAGATAGAGCATGCCATTTTAAAACACTTTTAAATTCACTTCTATTTTCAAATGTGCTTCGTTCTCTTAGTATCCCTTGTTGAAAAATGAATACGCACATATAATACACTAGTGGGAGCTGCTGCTAATTGGTGCATGCACACATTTGTCTCTTGTGATTGGCTAAATAGGTATTCTCAGCTTCCTGTCAGTAGTGCAATGCTGTCCCTTCAGCAATGGATAACAAGAGAATGAAGAAAATGTTATAATAGAATTTAAATTAAAAAGTTGTTTAAAATTGTATGTTCTATCTGCTTCATGAAAGAAAATTTTGGGGTTTACTATCCCTTTAAACTTCTACAACTTTGTCTCACGCCAAGTTATTTTAGGTTTGAGAACAAGTTTTACCAGCAATTAATGGGAACCGTTATGGGCTCAAATGTAGCTCAGGCATACACCAATCTTTATATGGAGAAATATGAGGAAACCATCATGTTGATCATCGATAATGTGAATGTGAAATACTATAACAGATATATAGACTTTTTTGTATGGAAAGGGGGTTCCCAGGCGCTTGATGAATGGATCAAATACCTTAATGGTTTGGAGCCTCCCATTAGATTCAAGGCACAGAAGGATGTAAACCAAATTGATTTCTAGAATCTAAGGATCTACAAGAAGGGTAATAAACTGGCAACAACCCTGTTCACCAAACCAACAGACCTAAATTCACTACTCTATGCAACCAGTAACCCCCCCCTTCACACATGAAGGGCTATCCTTAAGTCCCAGATGACAAAAGTCAACAGGAACAACTCAGAGGAAGAAAATATAGCACTACAGCTACAAATGATGCCCGAGAAATTTCAGCAGTAGGGGTAGAAACAACAGATGATCAACAAGGTCATAAGCGAGGTTATGAAACAGAGTAACAAAGAACAGACCATGATTGACAAAGCCATCACTAACCGCAGACTGGTATTCACAACAACGTAAAACATGATCTGGCAAGGACCATGCGTGATAGATGGGAAATCCTCCAAACAGATCCAGCCCTGCCATTTAAAAAAAATGGACCCCCCCCCCATTATGGGCTATAGAAGGGGGAGAAACATTTGGGAACTGGTGATGCTCACTGACCCCAGTCACTGCTACAATAAGGATAAATGGCTAAAACCAACCAGGATTGGATGTATTCGCCGCAGTGGTTGTACCACCTGCAGTGGCATGATCTCATGCCAAAACTTCAGACACCCACATACAAACCAGAGGTTTGAAATCAAGCATTTCCTTACGTGCACAACAACCTATGTGGTATAACTACTGAGCTGCTGCTGCTGCTTTTTTTATGTGGGTAAAACCACAGATGATGCCAGAAAACGAATGGCTAATCACCGATCAGCTACAAGGACGGCATTGAAGAATAGGGAATCAGAACAGCCAGTATCAAAACACTTCCTCATAGCAGGACATACGGCCTCGAACATGAGGTTCATCTTTATAGATCCTCTCCCAAAACTCAAGAGAGGGGGTGACAGAGACAATGCACTTCTGAAATTGGAAGCCAGATGGACACACAGGCTAGGCACATAACACCCTAACTGCTTTCTCTAAATCCTATGGCATCACCCCAGGAAGTTCAAGCAACACTGAGATGTCGATGAGGCACGACCATTTCCACCGGGGACCACTCCAATGTCTCCAAGCGAAATGGGACAGAGGAATGGTTTGGATGACCTGAGATGGCTTGCACAGCATCCTGGGCCAATTGACAGTGAGACCATAACAAAATAAGGGATGTACAAAACATGACCATAAGGGAATAGAAGGTTTTTCCTGTATTCTGTGTATTATATGTACCAATTTCCATGTTATTGTCTTACGACACTGCAAAATACCTTGATTCCCTATTGTGAGCTCAGGACCAATAAACGCTAAAGTGAGGTCAAGGACATAGTTAACTCTTTAATACCTGGCACAAGGTTCTATGAAATCATGACTATTAAGCTGGAATGTCTATAATAGGGATATATGCCACATCAGAGATGATGAATGGGAGGACACCTTGATTGCCAGTTATAGGTGTATGACCGATGAGCTACTGTAGAGGTCACACACTGAGTACTTAAAGGAACACTCAATCAAAATTAAACTTTCATTATTCAGATAGAGCATGCAATTTAAAACAACTTTCCAATTTACTTCCATTAACAAAATGTGCACAGTCTTTTTATATTTAAACTTTTTGAGTAACCAGCTCCTACTGAGCATGTGCAAGAATAAGTGTATATGCATTTGTGAATGGCTGATGGCTGTCGCATGGTACGTGTATGCATTTGTGATTGGCTGATGGCTGTCACATGGTACAGGGGGAGTGGAAAGAGACATAACTTTTAAAATTGTCAGAAAAAAATCTACTACTCATTTGAAGTTCAGACTAAGTGCTATTGCATTGTCTTGTTATCTTGCATTTGTTGATTATGCAAATCTACTGTGTTGACTGGTCCTTTAAGGGTACCAGGCACAAGGTTAATCATGTACTATGCTTATTTAACAATAGGGGCAGAGATGTGTACACTGAGACTTAGTGCATACAGACACTGGTTATCCTCTCTGAACATTATCATCACTTTGCTTACTGAATTTGACATTGGGATCACTCTAAGTTCAACCCAATATACACATCATGGCTAAGTTAATCACATATTAACTGCCACAGTATGTCCAACTCTACCTCCGGGTTAATTACATAAACAAATAAACATGATGTTTAGAGTGCTACAACTGTAGTGAATAAACATATAAGGATCGATAGTCCCCAAAGAGGTGCGCTTATGTACAGCGATTAGACTTCAAACGGAACCCGATGATTCAGACTGCACTCCCAAAACAGATGATCCAGGATGGACTCCTACAGACGGTAAAGACCAAAGAAGAGCGGCGCCAAACATAGAGCAGTATCGTAAGGAAAGCCAGAGGGATAGAGATCCTCCCCCCAAAATATCGAACTACTCACAAACAAGGCGTGTGTGTGTGTGTACATACACACACACACACATATATACATACATAACACATACTATACTGTACATGCATTGGAGCCAATTGAAGCAATATTTTTACTGTAAATAAATATTTAACATTCCATTATATTGCAAATAGCAAAATATTTTCTATGTATTTATAAATATATATTCCTATATACAGTCCTGGCCAAAAGTTTTGAGAATGACACAAATATTAATTTTTGCTGCTTCAGTGTTTTTAGATCTTTTTGTCAGATTTAACTATGGTATACTGAAGTATAATTCTAATCATTTCATAAGTGTCAAAGGCTTTTATTGACAATTACATTACAATTATGCAAAGAGTCAATATTTGCAGTGTTCACCCTTCTTTTTCAAGACCTCTGCAATTCGCCCTGGCATGCTGTCAATTTATGGACCCAAAATTTCAATGTTTTGTTACCCAAGCCACTTAGTTATCACCAAACTGTTCTTGGATGGTTGGAAGAACTTGCTCTTGGGAGGATGTTCTTTCTTTATTCATGGCTGTGTTCTTAGGCAAAATTGTGAGTGAGTCCACTCCCTTGGTTGAGAAGCAACCCCACACATGAATGGTCTCAGAATGCTTTACTATTGGCATGACACAGGACTAATGATAGTGCTCACCTTTTCTTCTCCGGACAAGGTTTCCAGATGTGCCAAACAATTAGAAAGGAGATTCATCAGAGAAAATGACTTTATCCCAATCCTCAGCAGTCCAATCCCTGTACCTTTTGCAGAATATCAGTCTGTCACTGATGTTTTTCCTGGAGAGAAGTGGTTTCATCGCTGCCCTTCTTGACACCAGGCCATCCACCAAAAGTCTTTGCCTCACTGTGCATGCAGATGCACTCACACCCGCCTTCTGCCATTCCTGAGCAAGCTCTGCACTGGTGGTGCCCCGATCCCACAGCTGAATCAATTAGAAGCTGGTCCTGGCGCTTGCTGGACTTTCTTGGGTGCCCTGAAGCTTTCTTCACAACAATTTACCCTCTCTCCTTGAAGTTCTTCATGATCCGATAAATGGTTGATTTAGGTGCAATCTTAGTAGCAGCAATATCCTTGCCTGTGAATCCCTTTTTGTGCAAAGCAATGATGACTATACGTGTTTCCTTGCAGGTTACCATGGTTAACAGAGGAAGAACAAGGATTTCAAGCACCACCCTCCTTTTAAAGCTTCCAGTCTGTTATTCTAACTCAATCAGCATGGCAGAGTGGTCTCCAGCCTTGTCCTCGTCAACACTGACACCTGTGTTAATGAGAGAATCACTGACATGATGTCAGCTGGTCCGTTTGTGGCAGGGCTGAAATGCAGTGGAAATGTTTTTTTGGGTGATTAAAGGGACAGTATAGGCCAAAAAAAAATTTCATGATTCAGGTAGAGCATGTAATTTTAAACAATTTTCCAATTTACTTTTATCAACAATTTTGCTTTGTTCTCTTGGTATTCTTAGTTGAAAGCTTAACCTAGGAGGTTCATATGCTAATTTCTTAGACCTTGAAGGCCACATCTTTTCAGAATGCATTTTAACAGTTTTTCACCACTAGAGGGTGTTAGTTCATGTATTTCATATAGATAACACTGTGCTCGTGCACGTGAAGTTATCTGGGAGCAGGCACTGATTGGCTAAACTGCAAGTCTGTCAAAATAACTGAAATAAAGGGGCAGTTTGCAGAGGCTTAGATACAAGATAATCACAGAGGTTAATAGTATGTTAATATAACTGTGTTGGTTATGCAAAACTGGGGAATGGGTAATAAAAGGATTATCTATCTTTTAAAACAATAAAAATTCTGGTGTAGACTGTCCCTTTAAGTGATCTGATCACTCTTCATGACATCCTGGAGTATATGCAAATTGCCATCATAAAACTGAGGCAGAAGACTTTGTGAAAATGAATGTTTGTGTCATTCTCAAAACTTTTGGCCAGGACTGTATATAGCTATATCTATATATAAATCATGTATATATGAAAGTATGAATATCTATTTGTGCAAAATACCATCAGATATATGTAGAAATATGTATTTATGAATAATAGAATATATCCTGCTATCTGAAGAACATTGGAATGTTAACTACTAATATTTTCATGTCAGGTTAGCACACATGAGCATATCGGGTTTGTGAGCAAGAAGCGTGTTTTTTTCCCCACTTTTTGCTCCATTAACTTCTATGGGGGAATAGGTTATTGCGCGCTCAATAATGTAAATTCGTCTTTTTACACTCGTTGGGTTAGCGTGCGAGTGAAAACAGTTTACTTTCAACTTGTAATATGTGTGCTCCACTTGTAATCTGGCTGTAAATTATTTCAGAATGTGAGTTTTCAAAAAACGGTGAAGAAAATATTACTAGTAGCTATTGTCTTAGATCTGTTACCTGCAGAGATGTCTGATGCGGTCTCCACTGACTGAATATTCTGTTCAAGTTCTCCTTGTGCTTCTGTGTTTAGATTTCCACCACTGTGACCTGTTAATTCTAATAAAGAAGGCAATTAGTTAATGTTGTTAAACGTATATAAAACACTCTTTGTTGTAATTTAAAAAAAGGCATTTTAAAATGATTTCATTTCTTTAAGAACAAAAACAAAACATGTTAATTTATATATATATAAATATTTTATATGAAAAAGTTAACATTGAGATATATAAATTGATATATAATTGAGGAAACAATTATTCTTGACCTTTGAATGTGTTTGTATTATTTTTGTTGAGTATAAAATTAGTTTACAATCAGACAGTTCATTAGTTCACATATGAGTGACTCACTGTAGATTTGCTCTGTGTCAGTCACGTCAGTAGTGTTTGTGCATTTCTTGAGTGAGATATTTATTACTACACAGCATTACCTGAGCTCTCATTTCCTGGGATCTCCATAGTCCTTAGTGCTTGGTGAGTCTCCATCATGACGTCCTTGTAAAGCTCCTTGTGTCCCTCTATATACTCCCACTCCTCCATAGAGAAATACACAGCAACATCATCACACTTTATAGGCACCTGAAACACATAAAACCCATTCAGCACTAACACAGGGACTGGTTCTGTCACACACTTTTACTGACAAAGCCAGGGTAATGTTACTGAGAACATGCAGAGACACAGACAGAAGGTTGGAAATACACACAGGGCCAGATGGGTCAGTAAATGGCATCACTGTGCCCTGAAGCTGGTATACTGTCACATTCCCAGCAGTGCTTTCCGCTCAGTCAGTGAATGCTACTGTTGGCGGATAAAGTTACTGAGAACATGCAAAGACAAACAAAAGATAGGAAAACATACACAGGGTCAGATAGGTCAGTAAAGGGAGTCACTGTCAAATGACTGATATAATGTTTAATTCCCCAGCACTACTTACCTCTCTGCTCTGCCGGTGAATGCTGCTGTGGGAGGACTTCTTCTTCACAATGGCATACTCCTGTAAAATTTATATAAAAGAAAATCATTAGATTCTGATTCCCTGGACTAACAGTTCTCCAGTTCTTGTTTACTTCTAAATCTCTTTAACCCTTTCCTGTTGGGGTTAAAGTGTCTACATCAGAACAACTGTTCCGATGTAGACAAATTGAAATCACGCGATCGTGCATACGATTGTGAGATTTCAATTATTGGATTGGGTCTGGGGGGCGTCCCTAAAACCCTAGGAACGCCGCCCTCCAGACCGCGATCAAATTCAGGAAGCGCAGTAGGCTTCAGGACAGCCGTTGGCTATGACGCTCTATTCCGTCATAACGGCTCTAAAGCCCAGTGTAATTATGACGGAATAGGACGGCATAACGGCGTTAAAAGATTAAATTAAGGGGTTTACTTCACAGTCTTGACCACCACAAAGGAACATAGAAGACAGAATTACTTTGTGGGACATCTATGTTGTGAAGATCCTGAAGACGTAGGACATTAACTTCAATCAAGAATGAAGACATTGCAGGGCCGTTGATAAATAATACTGTTATTATTATCATTCTTTATTTAAATAGCACCAGCATTTTACATTGTAATGTAATTCTGTATAGCACTATCATAATCATAAGGGTACAATACAATAAAAAACTGACAATGGAGACATTATCCAAGACTACACAATGTATATTACTACACTTACAATGACAAACAAACAAAAGGAGATTAGCACCCTGCCCTCGAGAACTATCAGTTGCAGATGCACTATTGTAGATGCACAGATGGGGATGATACCCAAATCTACATCTCTGCACCAGAGCTACCACCTTCCTTACTAACTCTTGTCACTAACTGTCTTTCTAATATTTCATCCTGGGTGTCCTCTCACTACCTTAAGCTAAATCCCCCAAAACTAAGCTTCTTATTTCCCCCTTCTTCCAAAATCCCTACCCCCAACTTTCTCTAACTGTTGATAATAACACCATTACCCCAACCCCGCATGCCTGATGTCTTGAGGTCACACTAGAATCAGATCTCTCTTTCACACCCAACATCCAGTCTTTGGCAAATTCCTGCTGCCTCCACCATAAAAACATCTCCAAAATTTGCCACTTCCTCACACAAGACACAAGTAAAACTTTAAAGGGATACTGAACCCACATTTTTTCATTTCATGATTCAGATACAGCATGGAATTTTTAAGCAACTTTAGCAAATGTACTCCTATTATCAATTTGTATTCACTCTCTTTGTATCTTTATTTGAAAAAGCAGGAATGTAAGCTTACGAGCCAGGCCATTTTTGGTTCAGCACCCTGGATAGTGCTTGCTGATTGGTGGGTACATTTAGCCACCAATCAGCAAGCTGTACCCAGGTGCTGAACCAAAGATGGGCTGGCTCGTAAGCTTACATTTCTACTTTTTCAAATAAAGATACCGAGAGAACAAAGAAAAAAATTATAATGATGACAAGAGTAAATTAGAGAGTTGTTTAAAATTGCATGCTCTATCTGAATCATGAAAGAAAAAAAAATTGGGTTCAGTATCCACTCTCTCATTTCCCATCTTGACTATGGCAACTCCATCCTCCCTAGCTGCCCTCTATCTCCCTTACAATCCATAATAAATGCCTCTGTCAGGCTGACCTTCCTTACACTTCGCTCCTCATCTGCTGCACTTCTCTATCAGTCCCTTCACTGGCTTCCTCTAAACTCCAGAATAAAACATTACATCCTGACTCTAACTTTTAAAGCTCTTAATAACACAGCTTCACCCTATATCTCCAACCTAGTCTCCAGATACTCTCCCTCCCGCCCACTTCGCTCTGCTCACGACCTCTTTCTCTCTTGTTACCTCCTCACATTCCAGTCTACAAGACTTCTCCAGACTGACCCCTATTTTGTGAAACGCTCTGCTTTGCTCAACACGACTCTTCCCTAGGACACTGAATCTTTCATGATTCAGATAGAGCATGCAATTTTAAGCAACTTTCGAATTTACTCCTATTATCAAATTTTCTTCATTCTCTCTGTATCTTTATTTGAAAAGCAAGAACGTTTAGATGCCGGACCATTTTTGGTGAACAACTTGGGTTGTTTTTGCCGATTGTTGGATAAATTCACCCACCAATAAACAAGTGCTGTCCAGGGTCTGAACCAAAAATTGTCTGGCTCCTCAGCTTTTATGCTTTCTTTTTCAAATAAAGATAGCAAGAAAACGAAGAAAAATTTGATGATAGGAGTAAAGTAGAAAGTTGCTTAAAATGGCATGCTCTATCTGAATCACAAAAGAAAAAATTTGGGTTCAGTGTCCCTTAAAAGACTTTACTGTTTAGAGATGCATATAATATACACTAACATTTTGCTAGATTAGTTCCTCTCCTCCTTTAGCTATCCCCTTAAACCCCCTTAGCATGTAAGCATACAAACCTACATGCTTTGTAGATCACCTTCATGAGAGATGATTTACAACAGTGAAAGTCTTGGCAGGGCCCTCTCTCCCTTTGTCTCCCATAATTGTCACCTTGCATATTAGACCTATGTTTTTAGTGCTGCAGAAACTGTTGGTGCTCTACAAATAACAGACAATAATAGTATACAGAGTGAGCTACAGTTAGCGAGGCTCTCAAGCTTACAATATAACCTTTGGGTGAGGTCTAATTTGGGGAACACAGAGTTGAGTCTTTGAGTGATAGGTGTAGTTGGTCCTGCAAGATAGTGTTCTATAATTTTTGGTTTGTTTTGGGTAATATGCAGGGAGAGCCTTGAGATTTGGAGGAAGCTCATGCCAAGGAGCTCATGTAGTAAGGCATTGAGTGGTTGGAATTTTAATGATAGTAGGGTCGTGGGGGGACCTTGCGTGCTAGGGTTGTTTCATTTTACAATGAAGGATAGCACAGAGGCCCCTGGGTGCTTGGGAAGGTTTCAAAGTGAAGAGCTTTGCACAGGACTGAGTGCTGAGGGGGCATATTGTAGGCTGACCATATTGCCACTTTAAAAAGGGACACATATGAAAAATAACATGTGTCGGCTGTTTAAAGAAATGCTTTGAATAATATTCTGTTATAAAAACCCTGACATATGTATTTTTCATGTGTGTCCCTTTTTAAAGCGGCAATATGGTCAGCCTAGCATATTGCAATGGAGGGTTGTGCAAGAGACCTTGAGTGCTGGGGGGGTTGTTTGATGAAGTTAGTGCAGGGACTCATGGGTGCTGTAGAGGTTCAGTTAAAAGTTGTGCAGGTGCCCCTAGGTGCTAGAAAGATTTTGTGATGGGGTTGTGCAGGGGCCATGGGGGAGATTTTGCAGTGAATAGTTGTACAAGGGATGCCGACTACTAAGGGATACTTTGCAGTGGAAAGTTGTGCCCTGGGGAAGTGCAGTAAATAGTTGTGCAGGGGGCCTAAGGTGCTAGGGGGACTGAGGAAGGTTTTGCACTAAGTGTAAATGAGAGCCTGGGTGCTGTGCAGGTGGCCATGTTGATGTAAGCCAAGTTGAAGTTGATGAGGATTAGAAGCAGCTCTCACCTCTCCGGTCAGCAGGCAGATGATGCTCAGGGCCTGACTCAGGAACTGCTCTGCCATCTGTTTCCTGTATTTGTTCATCTTGTTCTTTGTCAGTAACTGAGTCTGATGCTATAAATGTGACACCTGCAAAAAAAAATGAAGACAGCAAAGATGAGAGATGTGAAATAATCAGAGCCCTTCTTGTATTTATAATATGGTATGGAGAAGGAGATGATTATGTTATATGTTTATTTCACTTATGCACAAACTAATTATACACATATAACCAGCTACTACACACCTCAGCCCCCTCTTCCTCAAATACAGCCTTTAAACTTTTATTATAGTAACATTCCAATCTCTTGTCTCCCCTTCGACCCTGTCTCAAACTACACCTCCCCCGCTTACTTTATAACCAGGATTTCTCACCTTACCGTTCTCTTTCTTACAGCTGCAACTCTAACTACACAACTTACCCTGCTTTGCAAGCATTAGCCTTCCAATCCTCCCTCGTGTTTACCTTAATATATAAACACCTCCAGTCCTAACAGCAATTAGGTGCAGCTGTCACTAATAATCCAGGATAGAGACACTACTTCATTTTCACAGCCTCTATACTGACACTTAACCACATTCTGTTACTCTTTTCCAATCCTCATTTGCTCACTTACTTCACATTTATTCTTATTGTTTGCCTACGTCATTACTCACTCTCAGTTCACCCTGCCTTATATCAGACATATTTCCCTTCTCCCTTAACTTCTGTGTCCATTCCCTCTCCTTTAGATTGTAAGCTTGAGAGTCTCTCTACCTGTAGGCCACTTTGTATTACTACTACTGATTGTGCTCAAGGGCAGGGCAATCCTCTCCTTTTGTATAACTCAATTATTGCACCTACAACTGTAATGTACCCCAACGCTGTACTTGCTTGTTTGTGTATGTAATTCATCCCTGAAATGTTTTATTATTACTTGTATAGCGCTGCATAATCTGCTGGCGCATTATAAATACCTGATAATAATAACGCAGCCTCCTTCTTTCCCCCCTCTTCCTCAGACAGCCATCTCCTCACCTGCTCAGCCCTATTTCCTCACACACAGCCCCTCCACACTCTCTAAGCCCTCTCTCCCCTAACACAACCCAAACATCACCCTCTCAGCCCCCTCTTGCTCACACACACCCTTTATTAACCTATTAGCCCCCCTCTCAACCCTCCTCTCCCTCCCTCATACAATTCCCTTCTCACCCCCTTAGCATCCTCCTCCCCACACAGCCACCTCTTTATCCCCTTAGCCCCCTCTCCCTCACACAGCCCTTTCCTCACCCTCTAAGCCAACTCCTCACACTCTCAGGCCCCAATCCCTAACACAGCCCTCTTCTCATCCCCTCTTTCCATAACAAAGCCCCTTCCTCACCATTTAAGCAACCTTCTCTGTCAAACAAAGCTCCCTATTTACCCTCTTAGACTCCTTCTGTATACTCTTTTTTGCCCCCTTCCCTCACAAAAACCCCTCCACAGCCTTCTTCTTCACAAAGATATCTCGTTACCCCTCAAACTTACTCACAAAGCCACCATCTCAACCTCTTAAATCTGCTTTGCCAAACACAGCCCCCTACTCACCCTTTTAGCCCCTTGTCCCTCATAAAGCCACCTAATTACTCTCTAACCATCCCTCATCTAGCCCCCCTTCTTACCCTCTCAGGCTCCCTTTTCCTCAACAGCCTTCTCCTTACTATCCTTGCCCCATCACTAAACTCCCTCTTAACCATTCCAGCCCCTTACTCCCTCACACAACCCTATTTCCTAACACACAGCCCTTTCTCACCCTCACGGGTCTCTTCCTTTTAATACCCATCTACCCCTCACACAGTCACTTTCTCACCCTCACTTGTCTCTAACATGTAAAACCCCATTACCCCTCACACAGCCACTTTCTAGCCATCAGTACTAATTAAACAACCCCAATCCTGACTCACACAGAAACCATTCTCACACCTCAGACAACAAGCGAATCCCGTTTGCTGTTACACTGCCTCTCGTGTGGCGCATAAAACAGATAACTCACATAACAGTAGTGTATATAACACAAATTCCGGCTAGACTACCGATTATGTCACGGCAGTCATGTGACTAAAGCCGATTGGGATCTAGTCGCAACCGTTGTAGTTCTTTCTTCACTCAGATTTCCGTGTCCCATACAAGTGACGTCACGGCAGACATGCTGAGGGACAGAGTACTTCCTGTTTCCGGCAGTCTGCTTCAACTATCCAGGTCAGTAAATCAGTCATATACTAATATATATAATGAATGTGTGTATAGTATTATGTGTTTGTAGTATGTAAGTGTATAACGTGTATAATTCATACCCAGTATGTTACCTTAAAATTACTGTTTTTTTCCCTGGCAAATCTGCTGTTAAAAATCCTTTGTGCCTTGATCCCCCCTCCCCCCACATTGTTTCTTTAGTTCTGAAACCTAAACTTATTAATATTAACCAAATATATCTGCCCCGTGTTGCTTGCTAAATAAAATGTTCTGCATGTATCCTGTTTTTGCTGCCATTTTTCCTTCTTTTTTTTTCTCTACCCCTCAATTGTATCAGATTAAAACTTAAACTCATAACTGAGGTGCAGAGAAAAAACAAGGCAAAATATATTAACAAGTATATTGGCAAAGTATTTTCCAGACTGTCTTTAGTATATTCACAACAGATGTTTTCTTCTGCTTCTTTTTGACTGTGACTGAATCTATGTTTGTACCCATGTGACTGTCCAAGAGTGCATAAGAGTGCTTGTGTGTGTGTGCATCAGTGCTTGTGTGTGTATGCATGCATTAGAGTGCTTGTGTGTGCATGCATTAGAGTGCTTGTGTGGGCATGCATTAGAGTGCTTGTGTGGGCATGCATTAGAGTGCTTGTGTGTATGCATTAGAGTGCTTGTGTGTGTGTGCGCGCATTAGAGTGCTTGTGTGTGTGTACGCGCATTAGAGTGCTTGTGTGTGTGTACGCGCATTAGAGTGCTTGTGTGTGTGTGCGCGCATTAGAGTGCTTGTGTGTGTGCGTGTGCGCATTAGAGTGCTTGTGTGTGTGTGCGCATTAGAGTGCTTGTGTGTGCGCATTAGAGTGCTTGTGTGTGTGTGCGCATTAGAGTGCTTGTGTGTGTGTGTGCGCATTAGAGTGCTTGTGTGTGTGTGTGCGCATTAGAGTGCTTGTGTGTGTGTGTGCGCATTAGAGTGCATGTGTGTGCGTGCGCATTAGAGTGCTTGTGTGTGTGCGCGCATTAGAGTGCTTGTGTGCCCCAAGGCAGAACATTCAGTGATCCGAGATGTCATCGCAGAAAATGCAGCATGTCTGCAGAAAGAACAGGACACATGCAGGCACTGTTAGCGCTTGAACTTTGTTGTGCTGCTCCACATTAGACAGTTCTCTTCAAACAGAGCTGTGCTCTGGCTGCACTGTGCTAAGGAAAACTTACAAAGTGCTGTTTGAAGTGAGCAGTCAAATATGCAGTAGCGCTGCAAAGCAGCAGCGCAGTGCTTGTTGACTTGCTCTCAGAGAGAAAAAATTCAAACCCGCACCCTAGCCTTTCCCAGTCTGCAAAGCTGTTTATTCTGAATGTAAGATGTTAGTATGAGCTTTGCTGTGTGTGCGCTTGAGAGTGCTTGTGTGTGTGCGTGAGAATGCTTGTGTTTGTTTGTGTGTGAGTGCCTGTGTGTGTGTGTGTGAGAGAGTGCCTGTGTGTGTGTGTGTGTGAGAGAGTGCCTGTGTGTGTGTGTGTGTGAGAGAGTGCCTGTGTGTGTGTGTGTGTGAGAGAGTGCCTGTGTGTGTGTGTGAGAGAGAGTGCCTGTGTGTGTGTGTGTGTGTGTGTGAGAGTGCTTGTGTGTGTGAGAGAGTGCTTGTGTGTGTGTGTGTGTGTGAGTGCTTGTGTGTGTGTGTGAGAGAGAGTGTGTTTGTGTGTGAGTCTCTGTATGTGAGTCTATGTGTATCTTTTTTTTATGGTACTGGGGAGGTATGTGTAAGTCTCTGAGTGTATGAGTCTCTGTCTGTGTGTATCTATGTGTGTAGGATACTTAAAAAGAGCATGTTACGAAATAGGCAGTGGTCAGATTGTCTCAGGACAGCCTTCTGCACCTAGTACATGTCTACCGGTGAATAACAGTATAAACAAACACTTTTTCCATTCCTGTTCCTCCCCCTAATGTTTTCTGTCACTATCCATTTCCAGGTTATGGCCTGCAGCAAACCCCCTTTGAAATTTGCGCTAGTTTAGCATTGTTTTCATAGCCTTGGTCTTACAATTTTTCTTTACTTGTTTCATTTCAGCAAGACACTAGCAGTCCGCTATTAATCACTCCTCCACCTGCTGAGGGACATTGTTCAGTTCAGGTTTATCTGTATTAGAAATAACAAAATGTACTGCTTTTTATTAAAAGTTTGTGTGGGGGAAGTCATTCATCCTGAAGCATTAAAGAGACCCACATTTTTTATTTCATGATTCAGATAGAGCATGCAATTTTAAGCATCTTTCTAATTTACTCCTATTATCAAATTTTCTTTGTTCTCATGCTATCTTTATTTGAAAAAGCAGGAATGTCAGGTTAGGAGCTGGCCCATTTTTGGTTCAGCACCTGGGTAGAGCTTGCTGATTGGTTTGCTACATTTATCTACCAATAATCAAGCGCTACCCAGGTGCTGAACCAAAAATGGGCCGTCTCTTTGACTTTGTTATAGGGATGAATGCTTGTAAACAGTATTTTTACTTTTCCAGCTGCATTTTATCATGGAAACCGTTAGCAGATAATTTATACATCGTACATTTCTATAGCTGAAAACTAAAACCAATACAAAAGTAATATATTTTCTAGTCTTGAAGATACAGCAGTGTCACAAATACTGAAAACACATTTAATCAATCTATAAAATGCATTACTATAAGGATATTGTAATATGGATAGAGGTAACATTTTAATAAATTATAAATGATACATAAAGTAGCTTTCAATTTTGAAAATGAATGTATGTAGGATGTATTTAAATCATTAAAGGGGCACTAAAGCCAACTTTAAAGGGATAGAAAAATAAAAAATGAAATGTGCATCATTGCATTTCAGTATGAATCAGATGCAGAGAGTCGGCAGCGGCTTGTATGATACTAATTACGTCTTCACAGGCACAATACTCACCATCTTCAGTTCTGAACACTGGTGCACCAGCCCTCACAGGATATGTGCGTATGTTACTAGAAGCATTTTGTGCTAGTGGAAGAGTATATTGCAATACCCCCATGTACATTTCAATTGTGACCTTTCTATCCCTTTAAATTTTCAAGATTCAAAAAGAACACACAGTTTTAATCGAATTTCTAATTTACTTCCATTATCAAATATTATACAAGATTTTTATATGCACACTATCAGAATCACCAGCTTCTGTATGTGCACAAGCTTTTCACACTATCAGATGCACCAGCTTCTGTATGTGCACAAGTTTTTTATATGCACACTGTCTGAGCCTCCAGCTTCTGTATGTGCACAAGCTTTTTATATGCACACTGTCTGAGCCTCCAGCTTCTGTATGTGCACAAGCTTTTTATATGCACACTGTCTGAGCCTCCAGCTTCTGTATGTGCACAAGCTTTTTATATGCACACTGAGCCTCCAGCTTCTGTATGTGCACAAGCTTTTTATATGCACACTGTCTGAGCCTCCAGCTTCTGTATGTGCACACGCTTTTTATATGCACACTGTCTGAGCCTCCAGCTTCTGTATATGCACAAGTTCTTTATATGCACACTGTCTGAGGCTCCAGCTACCGCATATTTAAATAATGTGGCCCAATTATAATAGTGGATATTCGGGAAAGCCATCCCTGTGTCCTATTTACTTGATGTTAGCTTTATCAAAGATACTTGTGGTCTTTTACCTTGCCAGATAAAGTGAGAGCATAAGCGATTACACTGACTTATGTCTTTCCTAAGTAATAGTAGAGGCAGGTTTTGAAGCAAATATAATAGCTTTGGAAATAATACTACTTTAATTAAAGTGATTTGTGCCGATAAAGAGAGAGGTAAATTTGTCCACTGTTCTAGCTTCCTTCTGCAATAGCCAAAAAAAACTAAGGAAGTTAAGTGCATACCACCGTAGTGGGTTAGGACTAAGATTTATTCCTAGATATTTAAAAACCTGGACTTCTTTAAAAGGATGACTATCTGAACTAGAAGGAGTTTTAACAATCCAAAGTAATTCGGATTTGGTTGTAATAACTTTATATCCCGAGATGGAACTATAGATGTCTATAATGTGGGTTAAATGGGGGATACTCTCGTAAGTATTACTAAGAAAGCTCAGAATATTTTCCTTATATGAATCACTTTCAGTTCCTCTCTCAGATAAATCGCAAAAGGCTCCAACGAGAGGTTAAAAAGGAGTGGCGAGAGAGGGCACCCTTGTCTAGTACCTCTGTTTAACTGAAATCTTTCAGATGTTTCACCATTGATAATTAGTGAAGAACAGGGATTCTTGTAAATCATATGAACACATTGCTTAAATTGCCCCTCAAATCCAAATTTATCCAAGGAGGTAAACAAATGATCCCAGGATATTGAGTCGAACGCCTTTTCGTTGTCAACTGTAAGAAGTGCTAAGTCGTTTTTACAGTATACCTTCTGTGAATTAGAACTAGTCCAAAACCAATCCAGGATCAGTTTCACTTTATGTAGGTTTTTAACCGAGCTTTGACCTGACATGAAACCTACTTGATCTTGATGGATTAAAACATCTAATTATTTTTGTAGTCTCTTTGCTAATCTACATTAAGTAGTGATATAGGCCTGAAAGAGGCAGGGTTTTTTGGGTCTTTATCCTTTTTTTTTAATATCAGTGTAATATTTGAAGCTGTAAAATTATAGGAACATTCTGTATTATCCTGATAATATTCATTGAACAATTTGTACAAAATCGGCGTTATTTGATTCTGGAGAATCCTATAGAATTCAGCAAGCAAAAAGTCAGGGCCAGGCACATTTATTCAATTTAATCTTCTCAATACTTTCCTTAACCCCTTAGTGACCAGAGCACTTTTCCATTTTCTGTCCGTTTGGGACCAAGGCTATTTTTACATTTTTGCGGTGTTTGTGTTTAGCTGTAATTTTCTTCTTACTCATTTACTGTACCCACACATATTATATACCGTTTTTCTCGCCATTAAATGGACTTTCTAAAGATACCATTATTTTCATCATATCGTATAATTTACTATAAAAAAAATGATAAAATATGAGGAAAAATGGAAAAAAACACACTTTTTCTAACTTTGACCCCCAAAATCTGTTACATATCTAAAACCACCAAAAAACACCCATGCTAAATAGTTTCTAAATTTTGTCCTGAGTTTAGAAATACCCAATGTTTACATGTTCTTTGCTTTTTTTGCAAGTTATAGGGCCATAAATACAAGTAGCACTTTGCTATTTCCAAACCATTTTTTTCCAAAATTAGCGCTAGTCACATTAGAACACTGATATCTTTCAGGAATACCTGAATATCCCTTGACATTTATATATTTTTTTTTAGTAGACATCCCAAAGTATTGATCTAGGCCAATTTTGGTATATTTCATGCCACCATTTCACCGCCAAATGCGATCAAATACAAAAAATTGTTCACTTTTTCACAAATTTTTTCACAAACTTTAGGTTTCTCACTGAAATTATTTACAAACAACTTGTGCAATTATGGCATAAATGGTTGTAAATTCTTCTCTGGGATCCCCTTTGTTCAGAAATAGCACACATATATGGCTTTGGCGTTGCTTTTTGGTAATTAGAAGGCCGCTAAATGCCACTGCGCACCACAAGTGTATCATGCCCAGCAGTTAAGGGGTTAATTAGGGAGCTTTTAGGGAGCTTGTAGGGTTAATTTTAGCTTTAGTGTAGTGTAGTAGACAACCCCAAGTATTGATCTAGGCACATTTTGGTATATTTCATGCCACCATTTCACCGCCAAATGCGATCAAATTAAAAAAAACGTAAAATTTTTCACAATTTTAGGTTTCTCACTGAAATCATTTACAAACAGCTTGTACAATTATGGCACAAATGGTTGTAAATGCTTGTCTGGGATCCCCTTTGTTCAGAAATAGCAGACATATATGACTTTGGCGTTGCTTTCTGGTAATTAGAAGGCCACTAAATCCTGTTGCGCCTCACACGTGTATTATGGCTAGCAGTGAAAGGGTTAATTAGGGAGTTTGTAGTGAGCTTGCAGGGTTAATTTTAGCTTTAGTGTAGAGATCAGCCTCCCATCTGACACATCCCACCCCCTGATCCCTCCCAAACAGCTCCCTTCCCTCCCCCACCCCACAATTGTCCCCGCCATCTTAAGTACTGGCAGAAAGTCTGCCAGTACTAAAATAAAAGGGTTTTAAAAAAAAAATGAATTTTTTTTTAGCATATTTACATATGCTACTGTGTAGGATCCCCCCCTTAGCCCCCAACCTCCCTGATCCCCCCCAAAACTGCTCTCTAACCCTCCCCTCTGCCTTATTGGGGGCCATCTTGGGTACTGGCAGCTGTCTGCCAGTACCCAGTTTACAATAAAAAGTGTTTTTTTTTCTCTTTGTTTTTTTTTTTCTGTAGTGTAGCTTCCCCCCCCCCCCCCCACCCACAGACAAACCCCCACCACTTTGCTGATTATTTTATTTTTCGATTTACTTAATCTTTTTTATTTGCACATTTTCTGCAGTGTAGCGGTTCCCACCCGCTCCCTCCCCGTGCACGCGCCCGCCCCCACCCTCCCGTGCACGTGCGCGCCCCCAGCCACCCCCGCCCACGATCCCGCCCCCCTTCACTTCCACAGGGCCATCGATGGCCGCCACCCGCCTCCCGGTCCGGCTCCCACCCACCAACTCAGGTAGCCACCGATCTCCGGTGCAGAGAGGGCCACAGAGTGGCTCTCTCTGCACCGGATTACTTAAAAAGGTTATTGCAGGATGCCTCCATATCGAGGCATCACTGCAATAACCGGAAAGCAGCTGGAAGCGAGCAGGATCGCTTCCAGCTGCTTTCCACACTGAGGACGTGCAGGGTACGTTCTCAGGCATTAACTGCCTTTTTTCTGAGGACGTACCCTGCACGTCCTCAGTCGTTAAGGGGTTAATTTCCTCCAGGGAGATAAATTGATTTAGTTCCGCTAATAGATCCGGAGATATCTTTGGGGTTTTGATGTTTTGCCAAAATTGTTTTTTATTTTCGGAGTGAACCTCTCTTTCTGCATATAATTCTTGATAGAACTGGAGAAAAGCTTCTTTGTCACCGTTAGTAATATATCTCTGAGATCCTACTTGAATTGCCAAAATTCTATTATTGGATCTTTTCTTAGTAATACTTGCTAGGTATTTAGCTGAATGTCCTGTGTAACCTCTGTACAATGCTTTCTGTCTCAATTCATCATGAACTACTATTTGTTTCAGAATTATATCTCTTTCTGTCTTTGCTTTAATATATTTATCCCAGTTTTGTTTATTTGGTAATACAATATAGGCTTTATAAGCATTCTTAAGGGCATTAGCTAGTTGGGTTTCCCTTTGTTTATTCTTTCGTTTCCATTTACACATATAGGCTTTAATTTCTCCTCTTAGGAAACATTTTGCAGTTTCCTAGAAAATTTCTGGTTTGTTTATATAGGCCTTGTTAAAATTAAAAATTTGATCCATTTAGCTTGAATCCAGTTTTTAAATTTAACATTATGGAGGAAATACCTGGGGAAGAAAAAAGTTAGAACATTCTTCAAATCTTTTCCTAAGCTAGATTTAATGGCCAGGGATATAAAATCATGATCTGATAGTAATATCTCTGAAATATCAGCAACTAAATCTAACCCACACAACTTATCGGAGATTAAAAAAAAATAAAATTCTTGAGAACGTCTTATGACTTTTGGATTCACACGTATAAGTTCTCAGATCAGGATTCTGTAGGCGCCATATATCTTTGACCATGTCAAATTAAAATCCCCCACTATAATTAAATTTTCTTCTGGATATATGGATAATTTGGAACTAAGATTTTCCCAGAATTTTTTATCTAGGGTATTAGGACCATAAACATTACAGAGAGTTAATGCTGAATTATTAATCTCAACTTTTAATATTAAAAACCTCCCTTCCGGATCCACCTCCCTCTGTAAAACATTATACACTAAGTTCTTATTGAATAATATAGCCACCCCTCTCTTCCTATTCCCACTTGGGGTTTGCTAGCACCTCACAGACCCATTGGGTCTTTATTTGGGAATTTCTGGTGCTTTAAGATGAATCTCCTGCAAGAAGACTATATCTGGATTAAGTTTCTTTGCTTGTTTCAAAATAGATTTCCGTTTAATTGGGGAGGTGATCCGTCCCACATTCCATGATAATAATTTTATATCACCGCCGGTCATGGGATAGAGAAAGAGAGAGACAAAAAAAAGGACCCCCCCCCTCAAAAAACATGAAGACGTGTATTCCTGCACATATGTACATGCTTTGTACATTGGTCGACTTTGACCATAACTTTTCATAAAACAAAAAATAAAACAATAAACTATCATACTTCAGATTCTGCTATGTTATTCAATCCTTCTTTCATCAAAAAAAAATGTTGTACACCTTGGATATCTTTTAGGACTTTGAGTTCACCATTAAATGTTACTGAAATTTTTGCGAGGTACATTAATCTTGCATCAAATTTTTCATTTATTAATTTTGAACAGTATGGGGACATTTCTTTATGTTTCGCAAGGGTTTCTGCTGAAAAATCTGAGAATAGTAAAATCTTATAGTGGCCTAACATAAAAGGAAATTTCCCTCTATAACATCTAAGTGACTCAATCTTGTCTTGGAAATTTAATAATTTAACTATTATAGCTCTAGGTCTGGGTGTCCCATCTTTGTTCATACACAAAGGGCCTACTCTATGTGCTCGCTCTATTTTTAATGGATTATCTGTTTGGAGGCCTAGTAGTCTAGGGAGAGTGTAAGAGACAAATGCTATCAGATCTTCAAACTGCTCATTCTCTGGTAAACCTAGTATCCTAATATTATTGCGTCAAGCATGGTCCTCCATCTCCTCAAGCCTTGTCTGAATCACATAAATTTTATGCTGATGCTTTAAGAGGGAATGCTCTTGGCCGTTGACTCTGTCCTCCATATCTGAAATCCTAGCCTCAGCTTCCTCAATTCTGGTGTTAAACTGACTTCACTTGCTAGAGTGATCATCTCTGCCTTTAATGCATCAAATTGTGGGTTAATTATTTCAGCTAATGTATTTGGATAAGCAGGTTTGGTGTTTCTGTATTCAGGGTGGTAGAAGTGTTAGCTTCAGGTGCATTACTTATACTAGTATAACATTGTCTAGTATTCTTCTTTGTGTTTCGGTGGTATGATTGGAGAATTGTGTTTAGTGTGTGAAAAAAATATTTCCATGTGATATAAAACTGTGAACTCGAGGGGTGCTAAAGGCAAAAATAAATAAATAAAAAAACCAAGAAAAATAGAAATAAACAGAGCAAGAAAAAAAAAAGAGAAAAATGTGGAAAAGTCTCTCTTTCTCTCTTTCTTTCTCTCTTTCTCTCTCTCTCTCTCTCTCTTTCTCTCTCTCTTTCTCTCTCTCTCTCTTTCAGCTGTGAATCACCACCTATCCCTACAGGAACCACCAATTATATTATAGTCTTTACTCAGTTATCAGTATAAGAGAGTTTTAATACGTTTTTGAGAGCCTTCTGCGCCACTTAGTGAACAAAATCACTATCTCGTTCCAAATATAGAGCACATTGATATACGCAGTACTTCGGGTTCTCTAACAGAATTTATAACCTAGTATGACTCAAATAGAGAAAGTAAATACCTGAAGGAAGGGATTATATTCTATCTTAGGGTACTTGTTCACAGGAATACCATCACTAATGCTCAAATTAAAAATAAAGATTTCCTACTTAACATTTCTATAGTACCTAAAAAAGAACCCCCCCCCAAAAAAAAAAACAAGTTACTGGGTGTAACAATCTCTCGCTATCCTAGACTCAGCTTTTGTTTGTCAGCATAAAGGCTGGCCCCAGGTGACTATCCAGAGCAGATTACTGATATTTTAAGCCACTGGGTCTAATGCTCTAGGCTCATTAAAAAAACTGTGATTTACAAAATCATTCCGCATACAGCATCACTTCTGTGAGCTCTTAACTATATGGCAGCAGGATAGTGATCCATCCCTGACAACAGCTTAACTATACACTATATATACAGGAAACAACATAAATAGTTAGATTAGATGTTCCAGCACTCAGGACTTGTCATCTATGGGTCCCCTTTTTTCTTTGGTGTTATGAAGAGGAGAAAAAAGGACCCAAGCAATTTAGTAAAAAATTGCCACTTAAGTCATACATATAAAATGCAAGGAGAAAGGAAAAAATTTCAGCAGACCCCGTGTCCCTTAATTCTCTGAAGGTTCATGCATATGTTAGTTAAGACAGGTACTCCTGAATTTGTTGAGTGTTCCTTTGTAGCACAGTCTTACTCTTCCCTCTTAAAAGAGGGAGAAAAATAGTTTCCAGTATAAAAAAAACCCGAAGCTCCTTAAAGCTAATAAAGACAGCGTGTATTCGTAGATTTAGAGACAATAATACTCATGCAGGTTAATGTTCAATACATAACATAACATTTCTTTGGCACAGCTTATACTGCATTGTATAACGACCAGCTGTTGGCAGCCAATGCACGCACTGTGGAAGCACTGCAAACACTTTGAGGATACCATTAATTGCCCTATACACTGTAACTCCCAAGCAGTTTTGCTGTGCTTCAGTTTATATCAGCAGAGCGTCCCATGCTTAAACTCCTGGATTTATGTTTAGCCGCTATGCCGAGCCCCCAGCAACTGATATATTAGGCAGATTTAATAACACACAGTGGATAGCATGTGCATAGGATACTTGCGTTTTGCTTATCTCCTGTTGGATCTCCAGTAATCGCAGCCAGGGACTACTCACACCTCCCGGATACTGCTAGCTGGTCCAGACACCTCCAGACAGCTGCAGGAACGGACTGCAATGAGCGATCTCCAGATGACCTCGCTAGTACGGCCTTGAGGACTTCCGCGTTGTATCCTTACAGGGAGTGCAGAATTATTAGGCAAATTAGTATTTTGACCACATCATCCTCTTTATGCATGTTGTCTTACTCCAAGCTGTTTAGGCTCGAAAGCCTACTACCAATTAAGCATATTAGGTTATGTGCATCTCTGTAATGAGAAGGGGTGTGGTCTAATGACATCAACACCCTATATCAGGTGTGCATAATTATTAGGCAACTTCCTTTCCTTTGGCAAAATGGGTCAAAAGAAGGACTTGACAGGCTCAGAAAAGTCAAAAATAGTGAGATATCTTGCTGTAACAATCTGTTATTCTCTTTTAACAAAGTTAAAAATATATGTTACTTCTTCACTGAGTGTATGCTGCCATAAACTCCCAATTATCATATCTTAGATGTTAGGATTTAGTATGGTAGCAATTTATCTGAATGGATTTAAATGGTGGAAATAACACAAGTTGTAAGTCTTAACAAACACATGTTATCTTTGATAATAACAGATAATGAAATAGTAATTCTTGGTAAGATTTCATAACTGGCTATCAAGATGTGGATATGTACTTGAAGCAAGATATTGTTCATACATAAAGTTAGCGTTTTAGAAAGTTTGAACAAGCAGGATAAATATGGTTCAATCAAAGTAGAAGTGATATTCGAATGAATAATATTACGCATTGATTTCATAACGATATGCTGAGTCTAAGGTCATTGAGAAAAAAGTCATACCTTAAAGTTGTAATAATATCTTACTGTGCCTTAAGGAGTAAAGGAGGATCGAGTAGAACTTTGTGTTTGCAAACACGGAAGCATCGGTCTTTAGGCGCGCAGACTACAGCTGATCTGAGCAGAGCGGGAGCTGCGTAGCACATCCAGCTGATCAGTGAAGAGCGGGTGACGTCACCAAGTTCCGACTTAGTTCACGGAGATAGTTGCAGCGCTGTTGTAGATCCAATGGTTAATCAGGTTACAGGTTGAATTAATAAATATAACATCTTTGTTCCTAAACACTGTTCAGATGTCACACTAAAGTGGAGGTATAAGGATTGAAGAATTAGTACTGAAATTAGCAATGATAACTTTAGGCTTTAAATGGATAACAGAAATAAAGGGAGCAGCAGTACTTCCCTCAGTGATCCAATAATCAAGCAATGAACACTGGAAGTAATGATCTTAAATAGGGTGTAGGAATGGGGAGGAGATTTGACTTAAAGGCAAAGTTTGGAAGTCAAATCCTGACAGATCCCCCCTGTCAAGAGCCCCCTCCAGGCTTCCGAGGCCCAGGCTTCAAAGGATAAGCGGCATGGAAAGCAGACAACAAATCCGGGGCATGTAAGTCACGAACAGGTATCCAGGAATTCTCATCAGTATCATATCCCTTCCAGTGAACAAGATATTCTAGAGTTCTGTGACGTCTCCGAGAATCCAGTATGTCATCAACCTCATATTCAAGAGGGTCTGTGATAGACATTGGAAAGTCACTTAGGCGCGGACAGTCCTTACCCAAATAGGGTTTCAGAAGCGATACATGAAAAGATGGATGGATATGCATTGTAGAGGGTAAACGTAAAGTCACAGCATTTTCGTTTATGATTTTCGATATCGGAAATGGTCCAATAAATTGGTCTGCTAGTTTTTTACTAGGAACTGGCAATTTTATGTTTTTGGTAGATAACCAGACCAGATCATCAATTTTATATACAGGAGCTGGTTTCCTTTTTTTGTCAAAGTAATACTTCTGAGTGGTTTTAGCATTAAGTAAATGTTCTTGCAAACTTGAAGTGACTTCCCTCAATCTGTCAGTATATTGGGAGACTGATGGAGATTCAGAACACTTTAGAGAAGACGGATAAGTGCGAGGATGATATCCGTAAGTTGCAAAAAAAGGTGAGTATTTGGTTGAACTGTTCACTGAATTATTATACGCAAATTCTGCATTAGATAATAATTCAAACCAATCATCCTGGTGAGATGAAATGAAACACCTGAGATATTGTTCAAGAATTTGATTAACACGTTCAGTTAATCCATTAGATTGTGGATGAAAAGCTGTAGTGAATTTTAAAGTAATCTGTAGAGTTTTACATAGATATCTCCAGAATTTTGAGGTAAACTGTGTTCCTCGATCCGACACTATAGATGTAGGTAATCCATGTAATTTTATGACATGATTTTTAAAAGCAATAGCTGTTGTATAAGCAGTGGGAGTTCTTTTCAATAGGATAAAATGTGCTAATCTAGTGAAATGATCAACTGCAACCATTATGGTATTATGTCCATGTGACAATGGTAGGTCAACAATAAAATCCAAAGATATTATATCCCACGGTTTTTGGGGAATGGGTAGTGGAGAGAGAAACCCATAGGGTTTATGATGTTCTTTCTTTTTGGTTGCACAGATCTGACAATTAGAAATGTAATCATGAACAACCCATTTCAAATGGGGCCACCAATACATTCGCTTAATTATTTCAGTTGTTTTTTCAACACCTGGATGTCCTGCTAAGGGGGTTTCATGATGCTGCTGAATGATCTGATTTCTTAGAGAGTTTGGTACGTATATTAAGTCTTTGTGCATGTAAAGACCTGTTTCTGAATCTGTTATGCAGATAGGAGGAATTGCTTTATCTGCTTGTTGAGCTTGATACAAATCAGAAGTTGTTATGGTTGTGAAACCAATTATTTTAGAAGAAGGAATGATATGTGATAAAGTATCATTGTCTTCCTTTAATTCAAAAGATCTTGACAGAGCATCTGCCCTAATGTTTTTTGTTCCAGGGATGTAAATAAGTGTGAAATTGAATTGGTCTAGAAACAAGGACCATCTTACTTGTCTGGATGACAAAGTTTTATTTCTTTTGAGGTATTGTAAATTCCTGTGGTCAGTGTACACCTGAAATGGTACACTGGTTCCCTCAAGGAGGTGTCGCCAATGTTCCATGGAGGATTTCATTGCCAATAATTCCTTATCACCCACGGAGTAATTTTGTTCGGCGGAGGTTAACCTCCGGGAGTAATAGGCAATAGGATGAGGTATAATATCCTCTTTTCTTTGCTGAGAAAGAATGGCACCAATCCCTACGTTTGAGGCGTCTACTTCCAGAACATAAGGTGTCTCTGGATCAGGCAACCGAAGGATGGGTGCTGTTGTGAATTCTTTCTTTAAGCGAAGAAATGCTTGGTTAGCTTTTTGATCCCAATCAAATTTTTTCTTTCCTGTAAGTTGAGTGAGAGGTTGTACAATTGTGGAGAAATGGTTGATGAATTTTTCTGTAAAAGTTTGTGAACCCTAAAAATCTTTGTAGAGATTTTATTGAAGTAGGTATGGGCCAATTTTCTATTGCACTTAATTTATCTTGATCCATTTGAATTCCTCTCGGGGATATAATATATCCCAGAAACTTTATTGTGTCTTTGTGAAAATGACATTTTTCCATTTTGGCATAGAGTTTATGTTCTCTTAATGTTGCTAAGACCCATCGTACATGTTTCATGTGTTCAGCTAATGATTTTGAATATATTAGTATGTCGTCAAGATAAACTATTACACAAACATCCATCAACTCTTTAAAAATTTCATTAATGAAAAATTTAAAAGTTGCTGGAGCATTTGTCAAGCCAAATGGCATGACATTGTACTGAAACAAACCATACCTTGTCTTAAACGCAGTTTTCCACTCATCCCCAGATCTCATCCGAATTAAATTGTATGCTCCTTTTAAGTCCAATTTCGTGAAAATAGTTGCGCCCTGGAGACGCTCAATTAATTCTGGGATGAGTGGTAAGGGGTATCTGTTTTTAATAGTGACTGCGTTCAAAGCACGATAATCTATGATTGGCCTCAAAGTGCCATCTTTGTTAGTTACAAAAAATATTGCTGAAGCTATGGGGGAAGATGATGGTGAAATAAAACCTTTTTTCAGATTTTCATCTAAGTAATCTCTTAAATGTTTTAATTCTTTATGTGATAAAGGAAATATTTTTCCAGAAGGTACTTCAACCCCAGGTTTTGTGTCTATAGGACAGTCAAAATGCCTATGTCTCAGCATTTTTTAGATTGAATACATCATTGTAGTCGTTATATACTTCAGGTAGTTTGGAAGTGATCTGTCCTATTGTTACATAGGGATAGCATGTGTTCTGACAGTATTGAGAATCAAAAGTGATGTTGTTTGTTAACCAATCAATTGATGGATTGTGTTTTTGTAACCATGGGAAACCAAGTATAATAGGGTGTATTGAACTGGGTATGATATCGTAAGATAAATATTCTTTATGACCATCAGGTGTTATGGTTAAGAGTGGTATGGTATGATGTGTAATAGGACCTTTTAGAATCTGTGAACCATCTATGACTCTCACAAAAACTGGAGCAGATTTCTGCATAATTGGAATTTTATTTAACCTTACAACAGAATCTTCTATAAAGACACCATCAGCCCCAGAATCAATGATAGCTTCGTTCTGTACTTGTTGTTGGTCCCACTGTAATGACAAGGTAATGGATAGATGAGAGGATGTTTTGGTGTATTCAGAAGGACAGTTATTTGTCAACTTACCCTTCTTTTGGCGTAATAGAATAGGACAAGAGGTCACCTCATGGTCTTTGTTGGCACAATATAAACATAGATTTGCCAAGCGTCTTCTTTGTTTCTCTTCTTGAGTGAGGGGAGCTCTGATAGTGCCTATTTCCATGGGTACAGGTGCTGCTTGATATTTTTCTTTTTCTGGATAAGTTTGATATGGTTTTTTGGGGGTAACTTCTTGTTGATGTTATTCATATCTCCTTTCACGGTATCTCCTATCCATGGTGATACATACTTTGATTAAAGCTTCTAGAGTCTCAGGGAAATCTACTCTTGATAGCTCATCTTTTAGGTATTCAGATAAGCCCAACCGAAACTGGTTTTTTAGGCTTACTGAATTCCATTGTGAGTCAGTGGCCCATAACTGAAAGTCAGCTATGTAGTCTTCCACTGCTCGTTTGCCCTGTCGAAGGGATCTTAAACGTTGCTCTGCTGTCTGTTGTTTATTCACATCCTCATATAAAACAGCCATAGTACGAAAGAAATCTTCCAATGAATTTAATATTGGATCCTCAGATTCCAAAAACCTGTCTGCCCATGCTCTGGGTTCGCCAGACAAATAAGAGATGGCTGTGAAAACTTTAATTTTTTCTGTGCGATAGGTTCTAGGTTTTAAAGAAAATAGCAAAATACAGGCGTTTTTGAATTCTCTAAATTTGGTACGATCTCCAGAAAATGGAATGGGAGGATTTACCTGAGGTTCAGGCATTTCATTAGTCTTTTGAGTGATAAATTCATTTATTACCCTTTTTAATGTGCTATTTTCATTTTTTAGCTCAGTTAATCCTTGAGCTAATATTTCAACTTTCTGATTTAATGTAGTAATTTGATTGGATATTTCAACAGGATCCATAATCAATTCTGAAATTGTGAATATAAAAAAAATTCACTATTTTTATGGGCTTGATTATTCTGTAACAATCTGTTATTCTCTTTTAACAAAGTTAAAAATATATGTTACTTCTTCACTGAGTGTATGCTGCCATAAACTCCCAATTATCATATCTTAGATGTTAGGATTTAGTATGGTAGCAATTTATCTGAATGGATTTAAATGGTGGAAATAACACAAGTTGTAAGTCTTAACAAACACATGTTATCTTTGATAATAACAGATAATGAAATAGTAATTCTTGGTAAGATTTCATAACTGGCTATCAAGATGTGGATATGTACTTGAAGCAAGATATTGTTCATACATAAAGTTAGCGTTTTAGAAAGTTTGAACAAGCAGGATAAATATGGTTCAATCAAAGTAGAAGTGATATTCGAATGAATAATATTACGCATTGATTTCATAACGATATGCTGAGTCTAAGGTCATTGAGAAAAAAGTCATACCTTAAAGTTGTAATAATATCTTACTGTGCCTTAAGGAGTAAAGGAGGATCGAGTAGAACTTTGTGTTTGCAAACACGGAAGCATCGGTCTTTAGGCGCGCAGACTACAGCTGATCTGAGCAGAGCGGGAGCTGCGTAGCACATCCAGCTGATCAGTGAAGAGCGGGTGACGTCACCAAGTTCCGACTTAGTTCACGGAGATAGTTGCAGCGCTGTTGTAGATCCAATGGTTAATCAGGTTACAGGTTGAATTAATAAATATAACCTCTTTGTTCCCAAACACTGTTCAGATGTCACACTAAAGTGGAGGTATAAGGATTGAAGAATTAGTACTGAAATTAGCAATGATAACTTTAGGCTTTAAATGGATAACAGAAATAAAGGGAGCAGCAGTACTTCCCTCAGTGATCCAATAATCAAGCAATGAACACTGGAAGTAATGATCTAAATAGGGTGTAGGAATGGGGAGGAGATTTGACTTAAAGGCAAAGTTTGGAAGTCAAATCCTGACACTTGCAGAGGGATGCAGCACTCTTAAAATTGCAAAGCTTCTGAAGCGTGATCATCGAACAATCAAGCGTTTCATTCAAAATAGTCAACAGGGTCGCAAGAAGCGTGTGGAAAAACCAAGGCGCAAAATAACTGCCCATGAACTGAGAAAAGTCAAGCGTGCAGCTGCCAAGATGCCACTTGCCACCAGTTTGGCCATATTTCAGAACTGCAACATCACTGGAGTGCCCAAAAGCACAAGGTGTGCAATACTCAGAGACATGGCCAAGGTAAGAAAGGCTGAAAGACGACCACCACTGAACAAGACACACAAGCTGAAACGTCAAGACTGGGCCAAGAAATATCTCAAGACTGATTTTTCTAAGGTTTTATGGACTGATGAAATGAGAGTGAGTCTTGATGGGCCAGATGGATGGGCCCGTGGCTGGATTGGTAAAGGGCAGAGAGCTCCAGTAGGACTCAGACGCCAGCAAGGTGGAGGTGGAGTACTGGTTTGGGCTGGTATCATCAAAGATGAGCTTGTGGGGCCTTTTCGGGTTGAGGATAGAGTCAAGCTCAACTCCCAGTCCTACTGCCAGTTTCTGGAAGACACCTTCTTCAAGCAGTGGTACAGGAAGAAGTCTGCATCCTTCAAGAAAAACATGATTTTCATGCAGGACAATGCTCCATCACACGCGTCCAAGTACTCCACAGCGTGGCTGGCAAGAAAGGATATAAAAGAAGAAAATCTAATGACATGGCCTCCTTGTTCACCTGATCTGAACCCCATTGAGAACCTGTGGTCCATCATCAAATGTGAGATTTACAAGGAGGGAAAACAGTACACCTCTCTGAACAGTGTCTGGGAGGCTGTGGTTGCTGCTGCACGCAATGTTGATGGTGAACAGATCAAAACACTGACAGAATCCATGGATGGCAGGCTTTTGAGTGTCCTTGCAAAGAAAGGTGGCTATATTGGTCACTGATTTGTTTTTGTTTTGTTTTTGAATGTCAGAAATGTATATTTGTGAATGTTGAGATGTTATATTGGTTTCACTGGTAAAAATAAATAATTGAAATGGGTATATATTTGTTTTTTGTTAAGTTGCCTAATAATTATGCACAGTAATAGTCACCTGCACACACAGATATCCCCCTAAAATAGCTAAAACTAAAAACAAACTAAAAACTACTTCCAAAAATATTCAGCTTTGATATTAATGAGTTTTTTGGGTTCATTGAGAACATGGTTGTTGTTCAATAATAAAATGAATCCTCAAAAATACAACTTGCCTAATAATTCTGCACTCCCTGTAGTAGCGGAGGTCCAATATCTGGACTGCTGAGCGGGGGGCTCCCAGGCAGCAAATGCAGGGTGAATACGGGGTGGGAGAGGTAGCCTGCTGCTCTTGTCAACGGAGCACAATCCGGCGTGCACTTATGCCAGCTCCACCCATCCGAAAGTCAATCACAGGTTTTTTTATGCACACTATCTGAGGCTCCAGCTTCTGTATGTGCACAAGCTTTTTATATGCACACTATCTGAGGCACCAGCTTCTGTATATGCACAAGTTTTTTATGTGCACACTATCCGAGGCACTAGCTTCTGTATGTGCACAAGCTTTTTATAAGAAATAAATGTGAAACCCAGTGACTCAGACGATAATTTTCGGTCTATAGTATGATATATACAAAGTGTCCAGACTTATTCAAAGGCGTGATGGCATGTGTGGGGTAACTCACCACAACTCTGGAGTGGCTTCTCGCCACTATCATCAGTGGCTCACATTCCGATTCCGGTACACTGACCTATGCTGCAATCGAAGAGGGGATAACCTCTCACTTCTCTCCAGCATAGTGCAGTTCACAGGTCCCTTCCGGTCGGCCCCACAGGGAATACTTCCGCCCCTCTTCCGGCACTTTTACCTCGCTCACAGGCGACTGCTTTTCCAGCCAATGGTAGAATAGACACTTGCTCCAATTACAGGCAACAGCCGGATTCCATGCATTTGCTTCAAACAAGCTTTTTATAGGCACATTATTTGAGGCACCAGCTTCTGCCCCCCTTGTTCCCTCCCAGGCAGAGGCAAAAAAGATAGTGAAGATGTGTGAATCACAGTGCATATGTTGGATGTGGTGACTTAATACACTCGGAGAAGATTTATCATGTTACATTGGGCTTTACCCAGAGCCGCTTGGGTAATGTCAGCTTTACCCGGGTAATGCTAGTATTACCCAATTTTGGACTTTATTCGCAACACACACATATATATATATATATATATATATATATATATATATATATATATATATATATATATATATATTTTACTGTAAATATTTTACATTCCTATGTTCTTCACATAGGGGAAAATATTCTATGAATTTTTAAATAGAACATTGAAGTGTAAAATATTCATAACTCATGTCTTGTATAGTGCGCATTGATAAGTGTTAGTTTTGTTTTTTTATAGTTTTAATAAAAAATAAAGGATTTCAATTAGCCATACATGTTTTAATTTTGATAAACCACTTTTACAGCATCAATATTGCCTACATTTTCAGCTACTAGCCTATATAGGTATACTAAACAACAACTGGGATATGCTCGCTTATTATTGAAGAAACAAGTCTCTCTATCCACATTTGTAATATAATAGCCGTGGAAAGTGGTGGGTAGTCATCCCTCTCCGGGTGCAGAAGGTGGACTTAAGTGCTCCAAGGACAATAGAATTGCTTTTTCAGAAGTGTTTAAATTGAGTAACCTCGGTGTCTGCTAAAGCAAAGGTGTGGATATGAAATAAAGTGCTTCAATAAGATGAAGCCATAAATCATAGTACAGTGCCCAAGGTTCCATCTAGGAACGATGTCAATCTTTTCTGTTTGAAATAACCATATTCTTCTAGAGTTACAGTTCTGTGACCCTGTCTGTCCACATTTTTTGTTGTTGAAGGCAGTCTGTGTTTTCCAACTATGTGCTATTAAAGATTTAGCTCCAATCGGGCCAATTTGTAACAATTGGAGTCTAAGTTTACAGGGAATCTTTGGTAAGTCATTAAGTAAAGCATATCTGGGGATTAGTATAAAGTAGTTTGTCAGAACAGATTGAAGATGGGTCTTTACAATTTGCCACAGGGATCTAATCAGTCTGCATTGCCACCATATATGTATGTAGTTCCCGCGTTCCCTGCATCACCTCCGGCATGCCCCATTTGTACCCGGGTAGATTGTGTTAAGTTGGGAGGGGGTGAGATACCAGCGCAGCAACAGTTTGAAATTTAACTCCAAAATCTGTGGGGACGTTGAAGAACTTTTTGTATATCTGAAGATCCTTTCCCAGTTCTCCCTGTCTAAAGGGGTTCCTATATCTGTGTGCTATCTGGTGGTGTATGTAGGTAGCCCAGCGGTATGTTGTGACTGTAAGAGTTTACGTGATACTGACAAGGGATTGTTAACAGTCTCCTCTCTGAAGCAGAGTTTGGTAACAGGAGTAAATTAGAAAGTTACTTAAAATTGCATGCTTTATCTGAATTATGAAAGAAAAAAAAATGTGGGTTTAGTATCCCTTAAGTTTTTTGTTTTACTTTTTTATTTTTTTGCTGTACCCCATTTTGGTAATTTGTATTATTTTTTTGTCATATTCTATTCTTACCTGTTTTTCTGTTTATTTCTTAATTTTTCTCTCACTTTTTATGGTATAACTGTCTTTCCTTATCTCATTTTATTCAGATTGATTTAATGTAATATCTTGTATTACAGAACATAAAATGGCATTGTGCATTGTGAAAGATTGCCCTAACTCAAGCAAGAAAACCAAACTAACTACAGCCACATCACTACATGTGTTTCCAAGAAGTGCAGAAAATATACGTCAATGGTTGCTTGCGACCGGCCAATTTGATGATGGCATAGATGATATGGTTAGCAGAGTGATTGAAACGAACAAGACGGCACGTTATAGAATGTGTTCACTTCATTTCACACCAGGAAATTATTATTCAAATGGACTGAAAATGTGTCTCTACAGACATGCAACGCCAACTGTCTTTGGAATAAATTTAGCCAGAAAAATTCAAGGTTTGAGACAATTGACTTCATCTGGGCAAAGCTCTACACATAATGCAAAGAAAATTGTGCTTTCATTAAATGAAGGTGACGTTGTTGAAAATGTTATCGATCATGTTGAACATACTGCAGCCTTAACTTCTGTGGGTGTATCACATGCTATTAATTGCCATTTTTGTGGACATCAGATCAACAAAGTGTACATGGATGCTTCAACTAATACAGAATCTAAAATGGAACATAAAGAAGCACAGCTTGATGGATTGCATGAAACCGTAGCATCTGGTGCCCAAACCAATGTATTATTTGGTAAGAAACATACTATTACATAAAAAATTATAATAATAATAACAATGAAAGATACTTACAGTTGGGCAGTGGGTAATGTGCAAATTACATCAGTTGCTTCTTGTACAAGGATAGAGAGCACTTGTACTGCAGATGTTTTAGAAGAAAATCTTGAACCTCTTATGTCAAATATGTCACCCATTTATCCTTTAATCTCCCATAGATCAGTCTAACCACTGCAATATACATGTAACTGGAAATTGACCGTTTAAATGAAACCGTAACATCAAGCCGATTGACAGCTCTATTCTGAGAGACCAATATTATAGTCCTGATACAAACATCCTTAGGCTCCATAAAACCAGATATCATCAAGAAACCAGATATTATCAAGAATCTAGACGTAGTTATTGGATATGAAACCCAATTTTTTTTTTCATGATTCAGATAGAGTATGCAATTTACATTTAGCCACCAATTGGCAAGAACTACCCAGGTGCTGAACTAAAAATGTCGGGCCCCTAAGCTTACATATAAAGATACCAAGAGAACGAAGAGAAATTGATAATAGGTGTAAATTAGAAAGTTGGTTGAAATCGCCTGCTCTACCTGAATCATGAAAGAATATATGAATATATGTGGGTTTCACATCCCTTTAAAGAGATATATATATATATATATATATATATATATATATATATATATATATATTGTTTTTGAAATCTGTCTAGATGAGCATATTAAAGGGATATGAAATCCAAAATGTTTTCTTTCCTAAGATATGGTGAGTCCATGGCAGAATCTTCAATTACTGTTGAGAATATCACTCCTGGCCAGCAGGAGGAGGCAAAGAGCACCACAGCAAAGCTGTTAAGTATCACTTCCCTACCCAAAAACTCAGTCATTCTCTTTGCCTGCAGTGCAAGGAGGAGGTGAAGTTTTTTGCTGTCTGAAAAGAAGTTTACTTCAATCAAGATTTTATTATTTTAAAAACAGAGTAGATGACTTGTTAGTGAAGGGGTTTGTGTTTTACCCTACTTTGGTGACTCAGACTGTAAATTATTTTCCTCCTTATTCCGGTGTAGCTACCAGTTACAGGAGTTTTTCTATCTGCAGTGGCAATTTTTGTTAACAGGGGAGTGCCGTGTTTGTTTTCTTTAATGGCCGCCGGGACCTCCCATGTTACAGAGAGATGGTCCTTTTCACTGTGGCGGCAGTTTAATAGAGAATGCACGCTTTTCAGAAGAGGAAAGACGCAATTTATTCTGACAGTCGGAAGTAGTCTCCGGCTTCGCATCTAGATTGTAAAGATCAGAAGGAGTTCAGGAGTGAGCTAGAACGGCTGCGTTTTCTTTTGCTGACAGTGCGTTTAGATCTTTAGTCAGCAGGGGCATGTAGGCACCTCAGCTGAATAGTTGAGGTGTAGAGTGTCAGAGGGGTTTTGTTACGCCTGAATCTCGGTATAATTGAGATATGTTGTGCCTTAAAGGGACAGTAATCGATATTGTTTGCAAATTAAAAAATAAAAAAAAATATATATATATATATATTTTTTTTTTTATCTCAAGTGTTATTGTTGCAAGATGGACCAAGAGGCTTTGCTTAATGTTACACGAAAGCTCTGTTTTAACTCCCAAGTAGAGCCCTGTCACGGATACTGGGCTGAAAGGGTTACATTCATACCCCCTACAACCTCACCCCTGTTGTTTCTCAGTGGACGCTTTGATTTGCTTGTTTATGAAGAGCTGGGGTATGACCAGGAAAACCCTCCTGGGCTGGCCGGGCTCCTGGAACTCCCAGTCGGCCGCCCCACCACGGACACCGTCCTAACCCCTCTCAGACTGGCCAGGCTCCTGGAAGTCACGGTCGGCCACAGGACAGCAGAACACCCGCTAAATTTACCCCTTGTCGCTCCAGCAGCCCTTTACCCCAGAGCTCCGCTCTTTTGGGGATTGTTAGCCCATAGGGAGGACAAGAGCTGTGGCAATTTTCAGAGGGGAGCTCCTTTGGGAACTGGGGGTTTTGGACACCCCTAACCCCATAACTTTAACGGACTGTTACTCCGGTCCCCAGTAACAAATCATCTGTGGCATCTGGGGACCGAGAGCTTTAAAATGACACCCTGGAAGTGCCGCCGCTCCACCGGGATCACCCGAAACCGCCACCCCTAAGTATTGGGATTATGTGAGACTGTGGCTCCTATGGAAGTGCCGGGCTGTCTGGAGGGGCGGGAATGGCGGGAAAATAGTGGGATTGTCCAGGGTCTCATCAAGATGAGCTGACAGTATAAAAGGAGTGTGTGTTTTCCATAAAATCAGTTCCTGTCTAACCTGAATGCTAGTGTGTCTAGTTATTTGGGTTGGTTCCAGCTAAAATCACTTTCCTGGGCTACATAGCAGCCTGTTCCAGGCAGAGAAAGGATCCTCAGGTAGAGCTATCCAGCCTGGGTAGCTGGAGTCTGCCACAGGGTGGGACCCTGTGTACTGGTGCTGTCAGGCATCAGGGGTGGCTACAGGCTGTGGTCACTTGCCAGCTACATAGCTGCAGTCGGCAGCGAGGAAGCAGGACCCCTTTTGGCGGAGTTACCCAGTCGGGGTAGCCGGGGGTATCCGTCACAAGCCCCCTCTTCCTTTCTGTTCTTCATGTATTTTAAGAACTTTATTTTACAGGACAGACTTTTTGAATCTGAGCCATCATTCTCTAAGGCTGATGCTGTTCAGGGTTCTCCTGTATCAGATATGCCGCAGCTTTCTCCTCAAACATCCCAATCCTTATCTTCACCTCATGCAGTGCCCTGCGGTTCCTCTCATGCTCCTGTAGGAGTTTATTTGCAAGACATTGCTGCCCAGGTATCCTCTGCGGTATCTGAGGCATTTTCTGCCTTTCCCATGCTTCAGGGAAAACACAAGAGGACATTTTTAAAGATTCAGTTCGTAAGGTTTTTGAACCAGGTTGCTCTTTCTCAGAAGTCTGATGAGGAAGACCCGTCATTAGCCTCTGAGGGTGAAATCTCAGACTCACTCAGACACTAGAATTCCTTCTGCTGATGCTGAAGTTGTATCCTTCAGATTTAAGCTGGAACACCTCCGTATGTTGTTAAAGGAGGTTTTGGCTACCTTGGACGACTCTGATACGACTATCGTAGTCAACCTTAAGAAATCTAGTAAGCTAAATAAATACTTTGATGTTGCCTCCGCAGTGGAGGTATTTGCTGTTCCAGACCATGCTACAGAAATTATTGCACGGGAGTGGGAGAGGCCTGGAATTCATTTTTCTCTATCTCCAATTTTCAAGAAAATGTTTCCGGTGGCGGATTCCATTAAGGAGTCGTGGCAGTCGGTTCCTAAGATGGAAGGAGCAATCTCCACCTTGGCTAAGAGAACCACTATTCCCATAGAGGATAGTTGTTCTTTCAAGGATCCAATGGATAAAAAGCTGGAGGCCTTGCTAATGAAGATGTATGTCCATCAAGGCCTTCAATGGCAACCTGCAGTGTGCATTGCCACTGTGACCAGTGCAGCAGCCTACTGGTTTGATGCGTTATCTGATTCGTTTCATGCAGAAACTCCCCTGGAGGAGATCCAGGACATGATTAAGGCTCTTAAAGGGCCACTAAACCCAAAATCTTTCTTTCATGATTAAGATAGAGAATAGAAATTTAAACAACATTACAATTTACTGCTATTATTTAGTTTGCTTCATTTTTTAGATATCCTTAGTTGAAGAAAAAGCAATGCACATGGTGAGCCAATCACACGAGGCTTCTATGTGCAGCAACCAATCAGCAGTTGCTGAGCATATCTAGATATGCTTTTCAGCAAAGCATATCAAGAGAATAAAACAAATTGCAATCATGAAAGAAAAAATGTGGGTGTCATGTCCCTTTAAGTTAGCCATTTCGTTTTTCACTGATGCTTCCTTACAAGTCATCAGGTTGGGAGCAAAAATATCTGGTTTTGCTATTCTAGCTCGCAGAGCCTTATGGTTGAAATCCTGGTCTGCGGATGTTTCTAAGCTTTTGGCGATCCCTTACAAGGGTAAGACCTTGTTTGGACCTTGCCTGGCTGAAATAATTTCAGATATCACAGGTGGAAAGGGATCTTTTCTGCCACAAGATAAGAGGAATAGACAGAAAGGACATCCAGAGTAATTTTCGTTCCTTTCGTAACTTCAGAGGTAAGCCTTCCCCTCCCTCTTCCAAGCAGGAACAGTCCAAGGGGCCTATTTATCAAAGCATCAACTATGTTGCATTCCCGGGCGTCAATATGCTCGCTAAACATCGCGGCCGCGGATCTGAATACCATCTCTTTATTTGTCAAAAACACGCGCGTCAAGTACGGTGCGAAGAGCATCGGACTGGTGTTAACTAACATTCGTCGATGTCGTGGCTATTCAGGTTTTTCCCAATTTTATTTATATCATTTCATTATTGTCCACAAACAAGCAGATTATTGTATATAGTGTAAATGTATTCTTTTTCTGAGCAGGACTAATTGCGAATATAGCAAGTAGCGACACATTTGGTGCAAAGTGGATAGTTATAAATATTCTAATTCTTTTTAATATATACACACACACACACACACACACATACACATATATATATGTATATATATGTGTGTGTGTGTTATGTCAGAAATCTTTTGGAAACATATTTACATAAAAGTTCCTTTTTTTGTTCTATACAATGTTGTCTGTCATATCTCTGTGTTTTATTTATACCACTATATGTATATATTGTAAATGTATTACAGGTGGCCCTCGTTTTACAACGGTTCAATTTACACCGTTTTAGAATAACAACCTTTTTTCCAGTCATGTGACTGCTATTGAAAAGCATTGAGAAGCAGTGCATTTATTAAAATAGCCAGTAGGTGGAGCTGTCCGCTTGTGTTGCAGCAAAGCCAAGCAAGCTGAAATTAATCAGTTGAACCAGACCTGAGCTATCGAGCAGATTTCAAAGGAACAAGATCTTCCTGTCTATAGATTGGGATGCATAGAAAGAACTGTTTGCAGAAAAATGCAAGTGAAGTCTGTGTTGTGTGATTATTTTATTAGGTTTATAATGCTGTTTAGCAAATGTTTTTGTTCATTTAACTTAGTTTAATTATATATTCTGTGTTGTGTGATTATTTTATTAGGTTTATAATGCTGTCTAGCATTTAAAGTCTTCATTTCAAAGCTTTTAAAATAATGTATTAGGTGTTACTTATGACAATTTTGAGAGGGGCCTGGAACCTATCTCCCTCACTTCCATTGACTTACATTATAAACTGGGTTTAAATTTACAACAGTTTAAATTTGCAACCATTCCTTCTGGAACCTAACCCCGGCGTAAACTGAGGGCTACCTGTATTATTCTGAGCAGGAATAATTGAGAATATAACATGTAATCAGAGTATCATATGTATTTATTTGCAATCAATGGTTATTTTAAAGGTATAGGAAAGTAAAAGTTGCACTAGTGGGAGCTAGCTGCTAATTGGTGCCTGCACACATTTGTCTCTTGTGATTGGCTAAATAGATGTGTTCAGCTAGCTGCCAGTAGTGCAATGCTGTTCCTTCAGCAAAGGATAACAAGAGAATGAAGCAAATTTGATAAAAGAAGTAAATTGGAAAGTTGTTTAAAATTGTATGTTCTATCCAAATCATGAAAGAATATTTTGGTTTTTCCTGTCCCTTTAAAAGCTGGGTCAGGTTTCTCTCTGCACCTGTCTAACCCCTCTTGATTGCATTCTATTTTTAAAAACCACCCCTTTGCAGGTGTTATAAAATGGGCTAGCATATAAGATGACATTTCTTACTGAAAAATAAATTCAAGAGAAGGAAGAAATGCACTGAAAATAGCATGCCAGTAAAGAGGTGATTTTAATTTCTGCTGTATCTGAATCATGACCGTTTAAAGTTAGGTGGGCTATCCCTTTAAGCTATCAGCTTAAGATTCTATTGAATCAAACATCAATTCAAATTTTAAAATCTTTGTCTAAAATATTACACTGTGTGTCCTAATGTCAGCATCAATGTTTATCTTTAATACTAATTTCACATATACATACTTTCAAAGTATAATACACAATGTAACAAATGGCACTTACAAGTTCTGATGAGTGATCAATGACACAAGTATCGAGCAATTTGATTAGTTAGTCATAGTTTATAATGTGTATTTTAATCAGATTGGGTGATGTCATAAATCATGTGATTATGCATATTCCAATCAAAAGTGGTGGAAAAATGTGTGTGGGTTATTTAGGAGTTTGCGTCATAATTGGTGCGAAAAGTGTTGCATCAAATATGGCGTGAAGTGGGGAGTGGGACTTAAACATGGTGCACATAGATTTTTCCAACAAATAAAAAGGAAGTTAGCTATATTATGTTGTGTATTTATTTCATTTTTATCACTATATCTATTAGTGCGACAAGTTTGGGACAAAACTTTGCACCAAATATGTAGAAATAATATTGTCCCCTTGCTGTGTAATGAGAGACAAATTTGTAGCATAATCCATAAGTAGTAATGTATTTTTAATTTTTATCCCTATATCTACTAGTGCACCAAATGTGGAGCAATAATATTGTTTGATTTAGAAAGGGTATACAATTTTAATAAAGTTTCTAATTTACATTTATTATGTAATATACTTCATTCTCTTGCAGCATCAAACATAAGCTTTCTGTGTTTTCCGACTCCCATTGAGTTCTATGGCATCCGCGACCTGAAGGGTGGCGGATTGAAAACCAGGTACGCTGAGTCTGAAAAGACACAAGCGTAACTGTAGAATTTTTGATAACTTTGTGAGATCTTCAAATAGTGTTGAATAGGAGGGCGAATGAACACGATTCCGCTCGAATTCCACATGTTTTCAACTCGCATTGATCTGCGTCGGATTGAGATTGTGGTATCGTATGTTACATCACAAATTTCAACGGTTGCCGATGTTGACGATTTGATAACTACGGCGGATCAATCTCGCGACAATTATGACGCAGAATTCCAGCGTATTTTCAGTTGACGCTTTGATAAATATCCCCCCAAGCCTTCTTGGGAACCCAATCAATCTTGGAACAAGGGGAAGCAATCAAAGAAACCCGCAGCTTATTCCAAGCCAGCATGAAGGGTTTGCCCCAATCCGGGATCGGATTCAGTAGGGGGGTAGACACATTTGTCTCTTGTGATTGGCTAAATAGATGTGTTCAGCTAGCTGGCAGTAGTGCAATGCTGTTCCTTCAGCAAAGGATAACAAGAGAATGAAGCAAATTTGATAAAAGAAGTAAATTGGGAAGTTGTTTAAAATTGTATGTTCTATCCAAATCATGAAAGAATATTTTGGTTTTTCCTGTCCCTTTAAAAGCTGGGTCAGGTTTCTCTCTGCACCTGTCTAACCCCTCTTGATTGCATTCTATTTTTAAAAACCACCCCTTTGCAGGTGTTATAAAATGGGCTAGCATATAAGATGACATTTCTTACTGAAAAATAAATTCAAGAGAAGGAAGAAATGCACTGAAAATAGCATGCCAGTAAAGAGGTGATTTTAATTTCTGCTGTATCTGAATCATGACAGTTTAAAGTTAGGTGGGCTATCCCTTTAAGCTATCAGCTTAAGATTCTATTGAATCAAACATCAATTCAAATTTTAAAATCTTTGTCTAAAATATTACACTGTGTGTCCTAATGTCAGCATCAATGTATATCTTTAATACTAATTTCACATATACATACTTTCAAAGTATAATACACAATGTAACAAATGGCACTTACAAGTTCTGATGAGTGATCAATGACACAAGTATCGAGCAATTTGATTAGTTAGTCATAGTTTATAATGTGTATTTTAATCAGATTGGGTGATGTCATAAATCATGTGATTATGCATATTCCAATCAAAAGTGGTGGAAAAATTCACTAGTGTGTGGGTTATTTAGGAGTTTGCGTCATAATTGGTGCGAAAAGTGTTGCATCAAATATGGCGTGAAGTGGGGAGTGGGACTTAAACATGGTGCACATAGATTTTTCCAACAAATAAAAAGGAAGTTAGCTATATTATGTTGTGTATTTATTTCATTTTTATCACTATATCTATTAGTGCGACAAGTTTGGGACAAAACTTTGCACCAAATATGTAGAAATAATATTGTCCCCTTGCTGTGTAATGAGAGACAAATTTGTAGCATAATCCATAAGTAGTAATGTATTTTTAATTTTTATCCCTATATCTACTAGTGCACCAAATGTGGAGCAATAATATTGTTTGATTTAGAAAGGGTATACAATTTTAATAAAGTTTCTAATTTACATTTATTATGTAATATACTTCATTCTCTTGCAGCATCAAACATAAGCTTTCTGTGTTTTCCAACTCCCATTGAGTTCTATGGCATCCGCGACCTGAAGGGTGGCGGATTGAAAACCAGGTACGCTGAGTCTGAAAAGACGCAAGCGTAACTGTAGAATTTTTGATAACTTTGTGAGATCTTCAAATAGTGTTGAATAGGAGGGCAAATGAACACGATTCCGCTCGAATTCCACATGTTTTCAACTCGCATTTGATGATCTGCGTCGGATTGAGATTGTGGTATCGTATGTTACATCACAAATTTCAACGGTTGCCGATGTTGACGATTTGATAACTAACGGCGGATCAATCTCGCGACAATTATGACGCAGAATTCCAGCGTATTTTCAGTTGACGCTTTGATAAATATCCCCCCAAGCCTTCTTGGGAACCCAATCAATCTTGGAACAAGGGGAAGCAATCAAAGAAACCCGCAGCTTATTCCAAGCCAGCATGAAGGGTTTGCCCCAATCCGGGATCGGATTCAGTAGGGGGTTAGACTTTCACAATTCGCTCAAGCTTGGATACGGGATGTCCTGGATATCTGGGCGGTGGACGTCGTATCCCTGGGTCACAAGTTAGAATTCAAGACCTTTCCTCCCAGGGGCAGGTTCCTCCTCTCAAGATTATCTGTAGACCAGATAAAAAGAGAGGCATTCTTAAAATATGTTCAGGATCTTACGGACCTGGGATTGATATATCCAGTTCCAATTCAGGAACAGGGTCTGGGGTTCTATTCTAATCTGTTCGTGGTTCCCAAAAAAGAGAGAACTTTCAGACCTATTCTAGACCTGAAATGTCTAAACAAGTTCCTCAGGGTACCATCCTTCAAGATGGAAACTATATGTTCCATTCTTCCCTTGGTCCAGGAGGGTCAGTTCATGACGACCATAGACCTAAAGGATGTTTACCTTCATGTTCCCATTCACAGGGATCATCACAAATTTCTGAAATTCGCCTTTTTGGACAATCGCTTTCAGTTTGTAGCTCTTCCGTTTGGCCTTGCCACAGCTCCCAGAATGTTCTCAAAAGTTCTGGGGGCTCTATTGGCAGTGATCTGGTCTCGGGGCATTGCAGTAGCACCCTATCTGGATGACATTCTGGTTCAGGCGCCATCCTTTAAGCAAGCAAACTCTCATACAGAGATCTTGTTGTATTTACTTCGCTCCCACGGATGGTATGTGAATCTGGGAAAAAGTTCCCTGGTTCCAGCTACAAGGGTAGTGTTCTTAGGGACCATAATAGATTCCCTATCGATGAAGATATTTCTGACAGAGGTCAGAAAATCAAAGATTTTCTACTATTGCCTTTCCCTTCATTCCTCTCCTCGGCCGTCAGTGACTCAATGTATGGAGGTAATTGGTCTGATGGTAGCTTCCATGGACATCATCCCGTTCACTCGGTTCCATCTCAGAGCTCTGCAGTTATGCATGCTAAGACAATGGAACTGGGACTATGTGGATCTGTCTCAACGAATAGATCTGGATCAGGCGACAAGAGACTCTCTTCCGTAGTGGTTGTCTCAGGAACACCTCTCCCATGGAACTTGCTTCTGCAGACCTTCCTGGGTGATTGTGACCACTGATGCCAGCCTGCTGGGCTGGGGAGCAGTCTGGGACTCATTGAAGGCTCAGGGTCTATGGACTTGGGAGGAGTCAGATCTCCCCATAAACATCCTAGAGCTGAGAGCAATCTTCAATGCTCTGCTGGCCTGGCCTCAATTAACTTTAACTCGGTTTATCAGGTTCCAGTCGGACAACATAACATCGGTGGCTTACATCAACCACCAAGGAGGAACTCGAAGTTCCTTGGCCATGACAGAGGTGGCTCGAATTATTCAGTGGGCGGAGACCCACAACTGCTGTCTATCTGCGATCCACATTCCGGGAGTGGACAATTGGGAAGCGGATTTTCTGAGCAGACAGACTTTTCATCCTGGGGAGTGGGAACTCCATCCGGAGGTGTTTTCCAGCTTGACCCTCAAATGGGGGCAGCCGGAGCTGGATCTCATCGCATCTCGTCAGAATGCCAAGCTCCTGAGGTACGGTTTGAGGTCAAGGGTTAAACAGGCCGTTCTGATAGATGCTCTGGCGGTCCCTTGGAATTTCAGTCTAGCATACCCGTTTCCTCCGTTCGCTCTCCTTCCACGAGTCATTGCCGGATCAAGCAGGAGAGGGCGTCGGTTATTCTCATAGCACTGGCGTGGCCTTGCAGGATCTGGTATGCAGACCTAGTGGAAATGTCATCTTTTACCTTGGAGACCTCTGAGGAAGGACCTTTTACTTCAGGGTCCTTTCCTTCATCCAAATCTTGTTTCTCTGAAGCTGACTGCTTTGAAATTGAACGCTTAATTTTATCTAAGCATGGGTTTTCTGAGTCGGTCATTGAAACTTTGATCCAGGCTTGCAAGCCTGTGACAAGAAAGATTTACCTTAAGATATGGCGTAAATATCTGTATTGGTATGAATCCAGAGGTTTCTTTTGGAGTAGAGTCAGAATTCCTAGGATTTTGTCCTTTCTCCAGGAAGGTCTGGAGAAGGGTTTGTCAGCAAGTACTCTGAAGGGTCCGATCTCTGCGTTGTCTATTTTGTTGCATAAGCGTCTGACGGATGTGCCAGATGTGCAATCTTTTTGTCAGGCCTTTGTCAGAATCAGGCCTGTGTTTAAACTTGTTACTCCTCCATGGAGTCTTAACCTTGTTCTTAAAGTTTTACAGCAGACTCCGTTTGAGCCTATGCATTCCTTAGATATTAAGAGGTTGTCTTGGAAGGTTCTGTTTCTTGTTGCTTTTTCTTCTGCTCGGAGAGTCTCAGAGCTCTTGGCGTTGCAGTGTGATTCCCCTTATCTTATCTTTCATTCTGGTAAGGTGGTTCTTCATACTAAGTTTGGTTTCCTTCCTAAAGTTGTTTTGAACAAGAATATTAATCAAGAAATCGTTGTTCCTTCTATATGTACTAATCCTTCCTGTCATGGGGATCGTTTGTTACATAACCTGGAAGTTGTGTGTGCTCTGAAATTCTACTTGCAGGCGACTAAGGATTTTTGTCAGTCTTCTGCATTGTTGGTTTGTTTCTCTGGGAAATGCAAGAGTCAGACAGCTACGACTACTTCTCTTTCTCTTTGGCTGAAGAGTATAATTCTTTTGGCTTACAAAACTGCTCAACCATCTGAGAAAATCACAGCTCATTCAACGAGAGCTGTTTCCTCTTCCAGGGCTTTCAAAAATAAAGCTTCTGTGGAACAGCTTTTCAAGGCTGCAACTTGGTCTTCTCTACATACTTTTTACATATTTTACAAATTTGATACTTTTGCCTTGGCTGAGGCTTCTTTTGGGAGAAAGGCTCTTCAAGCAGTGGTACCTTCTGTTTAGGTATTCCTGTCTTGTCCCTCACTAATCTTCTGTGTCCTCTAGCTTGGGTATTGATTCCCAACATTAATTGAAGATTATGCCGTGAACTCATAATATCTTAGGAAAGAAAACAAAATTAATGCTTACCTGATAAATTTATTTATTTCTGGATATGGTGAGTCCACGGCCCCGCCCTTTAGTTTACAACAGTTATTTTTTACCGAAACCTCAGGCACCTCTACACCTTGTGTTGCTTCTTTTTCTCCATTTACCTTCGGTCGAATGACTGGGAGTTGTAGGTAGGGAAGCGATACTTAACAGCTTTGCTGTGGTGCTCTTTGCCTCCTCCTGCTGGCCAGGAGTGATATTCTCAACAGTAATTGAAGATAATGCAGTGGACTCACCATATCCGGAAATAAATAAATTTATCAGGTAAGCATAAATTTTGTTTTTCATGGTTCCTTCAGATAGAGAATGTGATTTTAAACAGCTTTCTATTTTACTTCTATCAATTTTTCAATATCTTTTTTTTTTTTTTAAAAAAGCAGGGACATAAGCTTAGGAGCCTACCCATTTCTGGAACACTATAAGGCAGCATTATCTCCTGCCATGTAGTGGTCCAGTTACCTACCTGTGTATCTCTTCAAAAAGAATATCATGGGAACAAAGCAAATTTTGATTATAGAAGTAAACTTGAAACATTTTTAAAATTGTATTCTCTGTCTGAATTAGAAAAAAAAAAATTGGTGTGTTTCATAGCCCCTTAAATGTTTGACCTGTAATTATCCAAACTTTAGTTCTGTATTGTAGACCCACCTGCTACCAACGAAGGATTGTTAAAGAGAATGACACTCTCTGTAACGGTTGGCGATTTGACTACATATGGCAAGGAAGCATGCTCAACACACCATTACTATATGAAGGCAGCTGCCTGTTGCTTCCGGATGCAGTCTTCACTATCAGTGGAGACCGCAGCATGTGCCAGATAGTTGGATGTAGATATGCTGGGCAAAGTACTATGACATAGTACCTACTTCCAATTTGCATAAGGGGTTAAATTATTTTACCATTGGTGACTTTCTATTGTGATGGCACCTAGCTGGATCTTCCTATCACTGGTATCCTCCTGGTCTATCTGTCCATCCTTTTTGGTGTGCACATCACACCGCTTCCTATTTGCGTTTAAAAAAAAAAAAAGAGGATGAGAAAAACGCGTTGTTTACCCCTTTACTACCGGAAAATTTAAAAAAGAATTTGCCGAAAATACAGAATTGTTAGCATTTTTACCATCACTCTATTTAAACAGGAATAGAGCCTTGTTTTTTTTTAATTTACCTGTCAAAACTATATATTTTAAGTCGACAACCCAAGGTATTGATCTAGGTCCATTTAGGTATATTTAATGACACCATTTCACCACCAAATGTGATCATATAAAAAAAAAAATCTTAACAAATTTTGGGTTTCTCACTGAAATTATTTACAATACCGCTTGTGCAATCATGACAAAAATGATTGTAAAAGCTTTTCTTTGATCCCCTTTGCTAATAATTAACAGTCAAACATGGCTTTGCCATTGCTTTTTGGTAAGTAATATGCAGTTCTATTTTACATGGCATCTTTGGTACTGGCAGCTGTCTGTCATTTCTTAATATATAAATATTTATGACTATTTGATTATTTTCTGTACTGTAGCTCCACATCCCTCCCTCTCCCTTCAATTTTATTTTCTGTAGGTAAGGTCCCACCCCCTTCTGCTGCTGGACTGCCCACCTGTCTCTGCTTTCCCTCCCACACCTCCCGCCAACACCAGGAGATGATCATTAAGACGGTGAAAACAGTGTCACTGTCTGTAACGATCTACCTTTATATGGAACCAGAGCACTGATCATGCTGTTTCCATATTCTGACAGATACCTGCAGCTTAGAAAGACCAGCTCTCGGCTGTCACTTTACAGACAAAACTGCTAGAGCTTCCTGCAGCTACAACGTGTATATATACATTATGCCATAGGATAGCCTTTGTACCACACACACACTCACACATACATATATATATATATTGTGATGAATGGCTTTGATTTTCTTGTTCTAGATCATAGAGTGCTTGTAAGGTTTCATTATCCTCATTTGTTAAGCTATTAACATCCCTACTGTTTTTTTCTTTCTCAAAGTGACTAATGTAAATTTTCTCGTGAATTTGTTAATATCAATGAACAAATCAAAGGGATGGGGTGCTTTTACAGGTGCAAATGATAGTCCCTTTCTTAAAAGGGACTCCTCTATTGGGTTTAGTACATATGATGAGATATTGAATATTTTTATAGTATCCAGTGTCTCATCATCAGCTATGACCTCCTTCTTTTGGAATTGAAGTCTCCTCCCTGCTCTGCATCCTCTTCTACATCTATAGTTATTTTTCTGCCCTTTGTTGGAGTCTGTCCTAATGGGTGGGGGATTGTGGTGGTCTCCATTCCAAGTCCCACTCTACCTGTTTCGGTCTTGCCACTTGTATATGGGCTCTTGTTTTGGATCTGTTTCCTGGACTTACCCCTAAAAAATGTGTTTGGTTTTGGGGCAGTTTGTAGTTCCTTATTTCCCTTCTGTCATCTCTACTATCCAACCTATCTCTAGGGGGGTACTGATACTCCCATTCACCATTATAATCATTATGTATGTCCCTGAATTCCTTAAACCTATAATTCCTTCCATTATCGTTTCACCATTGGTTGCTCTTTTTTTTGTTTGGGTAGTCTCTCCAATTTACCTGTGGTTGTGCCCAACGTTTATTATTGTTTGGATTGGAACCCCTTGCCTTATATGTATTCCACTCTCTACTATTACTATACACATGGTTATTGTGGTTGTTCCACTTCCCCTCTTTATTACCATATTTCCCTTTCTTTTGATTACCATAGTTTTTATTTTGGTTATTTCTATTATTATTGTTTCCATTCTGCATAGGGGGTCTATAGTTAGGAGTTCTATTTGCTGGTTTCAATTGGTTTGAAAAAGTGAAATGGTCCTCCAGGCCAATGTTTTTCAAGAAGGGTGTAGCTGGTGTAACAGGAGTAATAGGAACAGTGGTATCTGCTTCCAAAATCTCAGCTTCCTCCTTTTGTTTGATTTTTATAGCAATGTTATGATATCTATAGGTTAACATATAAAAATGGCATAACACAGAGTGCTTGATATATACTTTATCTGTTTGAACCTGCCTTCCTTCCGTTTGTTCAAGATAAAAAGATTGATACAAATTGTATATTTTAATTGGTGCAAAAAACAATTATATCTATTTACAGGTTTTTTTAAGTATTATCTCCTTCTCACCCTTTTTCAATACAGTTGGTTCATGGGAACTTACTACAGGGTTTCATTCATACTTTTATTTATATAAAGAAGTAACACTCGTTTTTAAGTGTAATCCCCCGGAAAGGGAAGGTTTCATAATATTTAGCTATATAAGGTTAAATTTATTGCTATAAGAACCAATGTAGACCTTTTCATACTTTCTGTTCAAACATGCCTCTAGAACTTGCTATAAATTAAAGGCAGCAATAACAGAGGATTTTTATTAGTACCTGGATGGGAACGTTTTTACCCTTAAACGAAATGGAGAACGGACATTCAATCAGGTTAGAGCAGTGATGCATATAACAGGGAAGTAGGGGGCGTAAACCTACCTCTGAAGAAGCGACCAATTGAGTAGCGAAATGCGTCAGGCTCCGCCCCCGACTCACACGCTCCAGTATACTGGCAACATAGTCAAATAGCTGTTTTCGGTTAAGCTTCTGTTTACAGCAATAGATTGACTCGTGCCAGCAAACACTGAAGCGGTTTTTAGATATTTTATTATTTTATTTATTTGTACAATTTTACTCCAGTGTATATTTGTACTTGTGTATATGGTGCTTTATGTGAAAATAAATTACTTTTAATCCCACTGAATCTTGCTCTCTGCAAGTGTACAAAAAGTTATATCGCCATAAATCCCTAAAACCCATTCATAGAACAATCAGCATAAAGCTGAACAAGCAACATAAAGCTGTGCTTGGTAACACCAATCAAGGACCTGGGAGTTTTTGTGGAAGGGCTGAAGTACACAGGACAGAAAGTCTACTCCGATATTAACAGCATCTAAGGAGATCATCAGGGCTGATAATAGCCTCCATGCATTTTCCATACCTCATATAGTTTGAGGTCCCAACAAGTGAGTACAAATTTGGCATTTAAGTAGGTGATATTTGTGGAATCTGAACCTACTACACCCAGATCCGGATTCTTTGTGCGCCCCTTCCCTTCTTCTGTTTATATATATATATATATATATATATATATATATATATATATATATATATATATATATATATATATATACAGGGAGTGCAGAATTATTAGGCAAATGAGTATTTTGACCACATCATCCTCTTTATGCATGTTGTCTTACTCCAAGCTGTATAGGCTCGAAAGCCTACTACCAATTAAGCATATTAGGTGATGTGCATCTCTGTAATGAGAAGGGGTGTGGTCTAATGACATCAACACCCTATGGCCTAGATTTAGAGTTCGGCGGTAGCCGTCAAAACCAGCGTTAGAGGCTCCTAACGCTGGTTTTGGGCGCCCGCTGGTATTTGGAGTCAGTGATTAAAGGGTCTAACGCTCACTTTTCAGCCGCGACTTTTCCATACCGCAGATCCCCCTACGCCATTTGCGTAGCCTATCTTTTCAATGGGATCTTTCTAACGCTGGTATTTAGAGTCGTTTCTGCAGTGAGCGTTAGAGCTCTAACGACAAGATTCCAGCCGCCTGAAAATAGCAGGAGTTAAGAGCTTTCTGGCTAACGCCGGTTTATAAAGCTCTTAACTACTGTACCCTAAAGTACACTAACACCCATAAACTACCTATGTACCCCTAAACCGAGGTCCCCCCACATCGCCGCCACTCGATTAAAATTTTTAACCCCTAATCTGCCGACCGCCACCTACGTTATACTTATGTACCCCTAATCTGCTGCCCCTAACACCGCCGACCCCTGTATTATATCTATTAACCCCTAACTTGCCCCCCACAACGTCGCTGCAAGCTACTTAAAATAATTAACCCCTAATCTTCCGACCGCAAATCGCCGCCACCTACGTTATCCCTATGTACCCCTAATCTGCTACCCCTAACATCGCCGACCCCTATGTTATATTTATTAACCCCTAATCTGCCCCCCACAACGTCGCCGACACCTACCTACACTTATTAACCCCTAATCTGCCGAGCGGACCTGAGCGCTACTATAATAAAGTTATTAACCCCTAATCCGCCTCACTAACCCTATCATAAATAGTATTAACCCCTAATCTGCCCTCCCTAACATCGCCGACACCTACCTTCAATTATTAACCCCTAATCTGCCGACCGGAGCTCACCGCTATTCTAATAAATGTATTAACCCCTAAAGCTAAGTCTAACCCTAACACTAACACCCCCCCTAAGTTAAATATAATTTTTATCTAACGAAATAAATTAACTCTTATTAAATAAATAATTCCTATTTAAAGCTAAATACTTACCTGTAAAATAAATCCTAATATAGCTACAATATAAATTATAATTATATTATAGCTATTTTAGGATTAATATTTATTTTACAGGCAACTTTGTAATTATTTTAACCAGGTACAATAGCTATTAAATAGTTAAGAACTATTTAATAGTTACCTAGTTAAAATAATTACAAATTTACCTGCAAAATAAATCCTAACCTAAGATATAATTAAACCTAACACTACCCTATCAATAAAATAATTAAATAAACTACCTACAATTACCTACAATTAACCTAACACTACACTATCAATAAATTAATTAAACACAATTGCTACAAATAAATAACATTAAATAAACTATCTAAAGTACAAAAAATAAAAAAGAACTAAGTTACAGAAAATAATAAAATATTTACAAACATAAGAAAAATATTACAACAATTTTAAACTAATTACACCTACTCTAAGCCCCCTAATAAAATAACAAAGCCCCCCAAAATAAAAAATTCCCTACCCTATTCTAAAATACAAATATTACAAGCTCTTTTACCTTACCAGCCCTGAACAGGGCCCTTTGCGGGGCATGCCCCAAGAATTTCAGCTCTTTTGCCTGTAAAAAAAAACATACAATACCCCCCCCCCCAACATTACAACCCACCACCCACATACCCCTAATCTAACCCAAACCCCCCTTAAATAAACCTAACACTACCCCCCCTGATGATCTTCCTACCTTGTCTTCACCATGCCAGGTTCACCGATCCGTCCTGGCTCCAAGATCTTCATCCAACCCAAGCGGGGGCTAGACATCCACTGAAGAAGTCCAGAAGAGGGTCCAAAGTCTTCCTCCTATCCGGCAAGAAGAGGACATCCGGACCGGCAAACATCTTCTCCAAGCGGCATCTTCTATCTTCTTCCATCCGATGACGACCGGCTCCATCTTGAAGACCTCCAGCGCGGATCCATCCTCTTCTTCCGACGACTAGACGACGAATGACGGTTCCTTTAAGGGACGTCATCCAAGATGGCGTCCCTCGAATTCCGATTGGCTGATAGGATTCTATCAGCCAATCGGAATTAAGGTAGGAATTTTCTGATTGGCTGATGGAATCAGCCAATCAGAATATAGTTCAATCCGATTGGCTGATCCAATCAGCCAATCAGATTGAGCTCGCATTCTATTGGCTGATCGGAACAGCCAATAGAATGCGAGCTCAATCTGATTGGCTGATTGGATCAGCCAATCGGATTGAACTATATTCTGATTGGCTGATTCCATCAGCCAATCAGAAAATTCCTACCTTAATTCCGATTGGCTGATAGAATCCTATCAGCCAATCGGAATTCGAGGGACGCCATCTTGGATGACGTCCCTTAAAGGAACCGTCATTCGTCGTCTAGTCGTCGGAAGAAGAGGATGGATCCGCGCTGGAGGTCTTCAAGATGGAGCCGGTCGTCATCGGATGGAAGAAGATAGAAGATGCCGCTTGGAGAAGATGTTTGCCGGTCCGGATGTCCTCTTCTTGCCGGATAGGAGGAAGACTTTGGACCCTCTTCTGGACTTCTTCAGTGGATGTCTAGCCCCCGCTTGGGTTGGATGAAGATATCGGAGCCAGGACGGATCGGTGAACCTGGTATGGTGAAGACAAGGTAGGAAGATCTTCAGGGGCTTAGTGTTAGGTTTATTTAAGGGGGGTTTGGGTTAGATTAGGGGTATGTGGGTGGTGGGTTGTAATGTTGGGGGGGGGGGTATTGTATGTTTTTTTTTACAGGCAAAAGAGCTGAAATTCTTGGGGCATGCCCCGCAAAGGGCCCTGTTCAGGGCTGGTAAGGTAAAAGAGCTTGTAATATTTGTATTTTAGAATAGGGTAGGGAATTTTTTATTTTGGGGGGCTTTGTTATTTTATTAGGGGGCTTAGAGTAGGTGTAATTAGTTTAAAATTGTTGTAATATTTTTCTTATGTTTGTAAATATTTTATTATTTTCTGTAACTTAGTTCTTTTTTATTTTTGTACTTTAGATAGTTTATTTAATGTTATTTATTTGTAGCAATTGTGTTAATTAATTTATTGATAGTGTAGTGTTAGGTTAATTGTAGGTAATTGTAGGTAGTTTATTTAATTATTTTATTGATAGGGTAGTGTTAGGTTTAATTATATCTTAGGTTAGGATTTATTTTACAGGTAAATTTGTAATTATTTTAACTAGGTAACTATTAAATAGTTCTTAACTATTTAATAGCTATTGTACCTGGTTAAAATAATTACAAAGTTGCCTGTAAAATAAATATTAATCCTAAAATAGCTATAATATAATTATAATTTATATTGTAGCTATATTAGGATTTATTTTACAGGTAAGTATTTAGCTTAAATAGGAATTATTTATTTAATAAGAGTTAATTTATTTCGTTAGATAAAAATTATATTTAACTTAGGGGGGTGTTAGTGTTAGGGGTTAGACTTAGCTTTAGGGGTTAATACATTTATTAGAATAGCGGTGAGCTCCGGTCGGCAGATTAGGGGTTAATAATTGAAGGTAGGTGTCGGCGATGTTAGGGAGGGGCAGATTAGGGGTTAATACTATTTATGATAGGGTTAGTGAGGCGGATTAGGGGTTAATAACTTTATTATAGTAGCGCTCAGGTCCGCTCGGCAGATTAGGGGTTAATAAGTGTAGGTAGGTGTCGGCGACGTTGTGGGGGGCAGATTAGGGGTTAATAAATATAACATAGGGGTCGGCGATGTTAGGGCAGCAGATTAGGGGTACATAGGGATAACGTAGGTGGCGGCGGTTTACGGAGCGGCAGATTAGGGGTTAAAAGTGTAATGCAGGGGTCAGCGATAGCGGGGGCGGCAGATTAGGGGTTAATAAGTGTAAGGTTAGGGGTGTTTAGACTCGGGGTACATGTTAGGGTGTTAGGTGCAGACTTAGGAGGTGTTTCCCCATAGGAAACAATGGGGCTGCGTTAGGAGCTGAACGCTGCTTTTTTGCAGGTGTTAGGTTTTTTTTCAGCTCAAACAGCCCCATTGTTTCCTATGGGAGAATCGTGCACGAGCACGTTTTTGATGCCGGCCGCGTCCGTAAGCAACTCTGGTATCGAGAGTTGCATTTGCGGTAAAAATGCTCTACGCTCCTTTTTTGGAGCCTAACGCAGCATTTGTTTGAACTCTCGATACCAGAGTTAAATTTATGGTGCGGCCAGAAAAAAACCCGCGGAGCGTTAACAGCCCTTTTACCGCCGAACTCTAAATCTAGGCCTAGATCAGGTGTGCATAATTATTAGGCAACTTCCTTTCCTTTGGCAAAATGGGTCAAAAGAAGGACTTGACAGGCTCAGAAAAGTCAAAAATAGTGAGATATCTTGCAGAGGGATGCAGCACTCTTAAAATTGCAAAGCTTCTGAAGCGTGATCATTGAACAATCAAGCGTTTCATTCAAAATAGTCAACAGGGTCGCAAGAAGCGTGTGGAAAAACCAAGGCGCAAAATAACTACCCATGAACTGAGAAAAGTCAAGCGTGCAGCTGCCAAGATGCCACTTGCCACCAGTTTGGCCATATTTCAGAGCTGCAACATCACTGGAGTGCCCAAAAGCACAAGGTGTGCAATACTCAGAGACATGGCCAAGGTAAGAAAGGCTGAAAGACGACCACCACTGAACAAGACACACAAGCTGAAACGTCAAGACTGGGCCAAGAAATATCTCAAGACTGATTTTTCTAAGGTTTTATGGACTGATGAAATGAGAGTGAGTCTTGATGGGCCAGATGGATGGGCCCGTGGCTGGATTGGTAAAGGGCAGAGAGCTCCAGTCCGACTCAGACGGCAGCAAGGTGGAGGTGGAGTACTGGTTTGGGCTGGTATCATCAAAGATGAGCTTGTGGGGCCTTTTCGGGTTGAGGATGGAGTCAAGCTCAACTCCCAGTCCTACTGCCAGTTTCTGGAAGACACCTTCTTCAAGCAGTGGTACAGGAAGAAGTCTGCATCCTTCAAGAAAAACATGATTTTCATGCAGGACAATGCTCCATCACACGCGTCCAAGTACTCCACAGCGTGGCTGGCAAGAAAGGGTATAAAAGAAGAAAATCTAATGACATGGCCTCCTTGTTCACCTAATCTGAACCCCATTGAGAACCTGTGGTCCATCATCAAATGTGAGATTTACAAGTAGGGAAAACAGTACACCTCTCTGAACAGTGTCTGGGAGGCTGTGGTTGCTGCTGCACGCAATGTTGATGGTGAACAGATCAAAACACTGACAGAATCCATGGATGGCAGGCTTTTGAGTGTCCTTGCAAAGAAAGGTGGCTATATTGGTCACTGATTTGTTTTTGTTTTGTTTTTGAATGTCAGAAATGTATATTTGTGAATGTTGAGATGTTATATTGGTTTCACTGGTAAAAATAAATAATTGAAATTGGTATATATTTGTTTTTTGTTAAGTTGCCTAATAATTATGCACAGTAATAGTCACCTGCACACACAGATATCCCCCTAAAATAGCTAAAACTAAAAACAAACTAAAAACTACTTCCAAAAATATTCAGCTTTGATATTAATGAGTTTTTTTGGGTTCATTGAGAACATGGTTGTTGTTCAATAATAAAATTAATCCTCAAAAATACAACTTGCCTAATAATTCTGCACTCCCTGTATATATATATATATATATATATATATATATATATATATATATATATATATATATATATGTCCTATTGGGTAAAATTACAGACTGCTGTTTAATACGTTTGTTACATCTTGTACTGTGTACTATCAGGTAGTATTTTGGCCAACCTATCCAGTACTTACCAGGTGAGATTCCCTCTATACAGGGGGCATGGGCACAAATAACCACTCCCACTTTATTAATCTATATAACCCATAACCTGAACACCCTCCTTCATTCCTAGTTTTGTCCATTATAGGATGATCAGAGCTAGGTCCTTCTCTGGAGGTCTCACTGGGTAAGTTATGGTGGAGGCTGTCAGGCGTTTGTTCCCACCAGGCTACTTCCACGTTCCCTGCTGATTGAGGCTTTCCTTGATAGTAGGAGGCATGCTTTTACTGCCCCATCTGCTCCTATGGAGTTTTACTAAAGTGCCTTTATGCACCATGTGTTTCAGTGGGCTCCATCATCTTGCATACGGAAGTGACCTCGTGACCTGGCACCGGATGATGATGTCTCAGCACACGCTTGTAACTGGCCTGTGTCACTCATGCTGCTGTCTGAAGAACTTTCCTGTCTGCTTTTGGAGCTGTGTTTATCTGCTACAACTATGAATCCTCTGTGCTGACAGTTTTGGATTTCTTGAGGTGGCTTATTCCTGCTTTTACAAATGATTGCCTTTTTGCAGATGGATGATACTCTTTTGCAGGATTCCTTGCTAAAGCCTAGTAATGTGCAGAGCCAGCTGCCCACCGAGTGTTGGTGATGTATTTCAGGACTGCTTCTCTTTCTTTTTGTTGCTGCTTTTTGATTTGGGTCAAGTTTATGGAGGAAAAAATACATCTGCTGCCTGTTCCTCTGAAATATTTTCTGAAGAGTTCATATAAATTGTTAGCAACTCGTTGTGTCTGAAAAAATATATAAATCATATCTATTACCTAAATCTTCTGTGGGATTTTGTTCTTCTCCCTTAAAGGGATAGTAAACTTAAATTTTTTATTTCATGATTCAGATAGAGCATGCAATTTTAAGCAACTTTCTAATTTACTCTTATGATCAATTTTCTTCGTTCTCCTGCTATCTTTATTTGAAAAGCAAGACTAAGCTTTGAAGCCGGCCCATTTTTGGTACAGCACCTAGGTTACGCTTGCTGATTGTTGGTTAAATGTAGCCACCAATCAGCACACGCTATCCAGGGTGCTGAGCCAAAAATGGGCCGGCTCCTTAGCTTTAGTTTCCTGCTTTTTTAATTAAAGATATCAAGAGAATGAAGAAAAAAATTATAATAGGAGTAAATTAAAAGGTTGCTTAAAATTGCATGCTTTATCTGAATCATGACGCAAAAAATTTGGGTTTAGTATACCTTTAAAGCTAGATGCACCTATTACTCACCTTTCTAAATTCATGTTATTTCCTACTGAGTATTATGGGGATTAAGTGATGCTATGGATAAGGAAATGGAAAATAACCATAAGAAAACCTTTTCTTTTCAAGGTGCTATGTTTCATTCAGTTTTAGCAATGTTCTCTATAACCAAAGCTGCTGAGTCCTGGGTGTCTTTTTTTTTTTTTTAATAATCTGATATTGGAAACACTGTCAATTACTTTCTACACTGAATTTATGCATGACTTGTGGTTGAGATTATGGTATGCTAGCTTCTCCTCCAAGTTTATCTTCTTGGTAAAAGGTTAGAAGATTTGATTGCTAAGAGGACTGATAAAACACAGATCAGCTTCTGGGTTCTTTAGACATGGTTAGTCCATTCCCACTTCTTCCTCTTCTAGACAAGAACATTAATTTTAATCTTCAGATGATTCCTGTGAGGGCCCGTCTCTCATATTTTAGAGATGCCTTGATTTATGTGATTTCTGATTCTTGTGCTGTGGATATTGTTACCATTGGTTACATTTTAGAAAACCTCCAATCTGTCATTTTGTTCAGTCTCAGGGTGCAAGGGATGCCATGAATCAAGAGACTGTGATCCAATATGTGTCACTTATGCTTGAAGCTCAGGTTATTCAGGAAGTCTATCCAACTAGATCAAGTGGATTGTATTCCAGGTTGTTTCTGATGAAGAAAAAAGTATTTGAGACTTGAATCTGCGCTCTCTAAATCAATACCTGAAATCTTGCAAATTCACAATGGAGTCCCTTTTAACCGTGATTCCTCTAATTTACAAAGGATACTTTCTAGTATCAGTACACCTGCAAGAGGCCTATTTTCACATTCCAATAGCCCCAACTAACAGGCAGTATGGCAAGCATTTCCAGTTTGTGGCTCTTCCTTTCGGAATCCCTACAGCACCAAGGACATTCACAAAGTTGTTAGTACCCTTGGTGGAAAAAATACAGAAACATGGCATATTCCTTCTTCATTACCTAGACATTATCTTATTAGTGGCAACTCCAGAGCAGCAAGCAGTACAGCATACCAACTCTGTCCTTCAGATCTTAAGCAAATTTGGCTGGTTGGTAAATCAAGAAAAGAGTCTGCTTGTTTCCTCTCAATGCATAAGATTTATGGGTGCAGAAATAAGTTTGGTTTTGCTCCCTCAAGACAAGATTCAAGATCTTGAAATGTTTCTGCTTTAGATTCAAAACCACAAATTATTGAAAGTAAGACAACGGATGAAGTTAATCGGCAAACTCCATACACATAGTTAAATGGGCTTCTTGGAGGACCAGGCCTTTTCAGTTCCATTTTCTGACACAATTGGCAGAAACAATTTCCTTTAACATACAAAATAAAATTTCTAAGTCTCTGAAATCTCATTAAGATGGTGGATAAAGAGCAGGAACCTTTCTCAAGGAATACCCTTAAGCCAGCCCAATTGTGTTGCAGTCACCACGGATTACAATAGTTCAGGATCAGGTTAAGCATGCAAATTAGATCATGTTCAGGGCATTTGGAGCCAAGAAGATACCAAGCTTCCTGTAAATATACTGGAATTAAAAGCAGTGTATCAGGCTCTATAGGTTTTTTCAACCTCTGCTTCAGGATCAGTCAGTAAGGATTCTATACATAATAGTATCCTACACAGTTTCAAGCAGGAACTCGCAGCATGGCAATTTTGCAGGCAGTGGCACCAATCTTCAGGTGGGCACAGAAGTACTTAACCTATCTAACTGCTGCCCATCTTCCCGGTTTACAGAGCCTAGTAGCAGATTTATTGAGCAGGAACACGGTTCTATCACCAGAATGTTGTTTGAAGAAAGAAATCTTTGATCAGATTGTAAGAAATAAGGATCTTCTAGAAATATCTCAATTGTCAAGCCGCTTCAGCAGGTATCGGTCACTAGAAAGTCTAGGAATGGATGCCTTTGCTCAGTCTTGGAATTGTCGCCTGATTTATGTGTTTACTCATTTGACACTAATTCCTTGTCTCCTCCACAGGATACGTAAAGAGAGCAGTAGAGCCACCCTGGTTTTTCCCAGGAGTTTCGGACATCCTCAATCAGGGTCCAATCCTTCATCTCTGTCCTTGTAATTACATCTGTTGGCATTGCTGCTGAGTGGTCAAGGTTTAGCAGGTTAAACATTCCTTCCTCTGTTATTTAGACTACAAGCAAGAAAATCTTGTCTACTTCAAGAGCATATTACAAGATATGGGAAACCCTCTCTACATGGATGTGTGAAAAGAAGCTCTTTTTTCACATTCTTTTAACATCTACTCTAAAGGTTCAAGTCTCTGTTGGTTTCTTTGTGCTCTTGGTATCTTTATTTGAAAAAGCAACAATGTAAGCATAGGAGCCGGGCCATTTTTTATTCAGCACCTGAGTAGCACTAAATGAAGCCACCAATCACCAAGTGCTACCCAGGTCCTGAACCAAAAAAGGGTCGGCTCTTAAGCTTTCCTTCAAATTAAAATACCAAGAGAACGGAAATTTTTTTTTTATAATTGGAGTAAATTAATATTTAAAGTTGCTTAAAATTTCATGATCTATCTGAATCATGAAGGTTTAATTTTGACTAGACGATTCCTTTAAGTTAAACTTCACTGTCCTTTGCAGGACTTGAGTGTCTTGAGTGGCCTGCATCTTAATGGAATCTAAATTTGAAGACAGGGTTTTTATTTGCTATTACGTCTGCTAGGCGGGTAAAGTCATTTTGAGAACAATTTCAGAATTCTTACCAAAAGTGGTTTGAGATTTCCACACCTACAAAGATATTATTCTGCCTTCCTTTTGTACAACTTCAAAGGTGATAGATGGGAAACGGTTTTATACCTTGGCTCTGGTACAGATTGTTTGTTATTCCATATGGAAACAGGAAAGGTTTGGCGCCAGCAAATTCTACTATATCTTCTTGAATCACGCAATGTATTTCCAAGGTTTACAAATTAAGTTCTACTCCACTACCATCTGGATTCAGGGAGCACTCCACAGGGGCAGTTTCCACATCCTGGGCATTTCACAATGATGCATATATCACGGATATTAGCCAGACTGCTGTATGGAAGACTCCGCACACCAATTGGATGTTATTTAGTCAGCCTCTAAGTTTGGAAGGGAAATATTCAGTATTGAATATTGAAGGTAGCACCCCAAACAAGTGGTATTCCCAGGGGCCTTATCAAATTGCCAACATCATACTTGATTCCCTGCTCAATCTGTACCCCTTTTAAGAAGCGCTGGTACGGGGCTCAATTCCGGTCCGGCGTTCAGTTCCAGGACCCCAGCTAGGCCAGCAATGTTTTGCCAGTGCTCAGGTGTTTACCAGATCTCTGTGACAAAATATGCATTGTCCTATACAATGTGGATTCTTTAAAGTATTGTATATATCTTCAAAGTGATTTATTGTTGCTTGCTGTGTATTTCAAACATAAATATATATTTGAAAATATATGTTTATGTTTAAAAGAAAAGAAAGCAACATTAACCCTTTAACGACCAGCGTTGTAACCTGTATGGTCCTGGGCCTCTTTCTGCCGTAATCTCGCTAACAGTGGCGAGATTGGGCTATTTCTGCATACCCCACGAGAGTGGGGCAGTGCAGAAAGAGTGACCCATTGCTGGAGGGGGCAGGAATGGGCTGGAGGGGGGGGGGGGGACTGCTATACTGCTGAACCAAAACTCAGGGAGGGAAAACTAATTCATAAGAGGTGAGAGAGAGGCCCTAGAAAAAGGATTGCTTGGAGGGAAGAGGTGGGGAGGTGCAAGGGGCGCTACAATACAGAAAAATGTCTATTTACAAAAAATGACTCTGCATATCATTTAAACATTGACCCCTAAACTGCCATAACATAATACTAACTGTAGAAGTTAAGGCCCTATACATGTATATCCAATATTTAAAATGATGCATTGTTATGTAGAATTCATATTATTTAAATGTTTGCATATACATTAAAATGTAGTTAATGTTGCTTGTTGTGTTTATTATTGTTATTAAAGACAGTATAATTAAAATTATAGTTCAACATAACTGCATTCATTTAATGTAAAAATATAATGTAATGCTACTGACTAATATAACATACACACACATATATATATATATATATATATATATATATATATATATATATATATATATAGTATCTCAGAAAAGTGAGTACACCCCTCACATTTTTGTAAATATTTTATTATATCTTTTCATGTGACAACACTGAAGAAATTACACTTTGCTACAATGTAAAGTAGTAAGTGTACAGCCTGTATAACAGTGTAAATTTGCTGTCCCTTCAAAATAACTCAACACACAGCCATTAATGTCTAAACTGTTGGCAATAAAAGTGAGTATACTCCTAAGTGGAAATGTCCAAATTGGGCCCAAAGTGTCAATATTTTGTGTGGCCACCATTATTTTCCAGCACTGCCTTAACCCTCTTGGGCATAGAGTTCACCAGAGCTTCACAGGTTGCCACTGGAGTCCTGTTCCACTCCTCCATGATGACATCACAAAGCTGGTGATTGTTAGAGACCTTGTGCTCCCCCACCTTCCGTTTGAGGATGCCTCACAGATGCTCAATAGGGTTTAGGTCTGGAGACAAGATTGGCCAGTCCATCACCTTTACCTTCAGCTTCTTTAGCAAGGCATTGGTCATCTTGGAGGTGTCTTTGGGGTCGTTATGTTGGAATACTGCCCTGCGGCCCAGTCTCCGAAGGGAGGGGATCATGCTCTGCTTCAGTATGTCACAGTGCATGTTGGCATTCAAGGTTCTCTCAATGAACTGTAGCACTCATGCAGGCCCAGACCATGACACTCCCACCACTATGCTTGACTGTAGGCAAGACACACTTGTCTTTGTACTCCTCACCTGGTTGCCGCCACACACGCTTGGCACCATCTGAACCAAATAAGTTTATCTTGGTCTCATTGGACCACAGGACAGTCTGCTTGTTTTCAGCAAACTGTTTACGGGCTTTCTTGTGCATCATCTTTAGAAGAGGCTTCCTTCTTGGATGACAGCCATGCAGACAAATTTGATGCAGTGTGCGGCGTATGGTCTGAGCACTGACAGGCTGACCCCCCACCCCTTCAACCTCTGCAGCAATGCTGGCAGCACTCATACGTCTATTTCCCAAAGACAACTTCTGGATATGATTCTGAGCACGTGCACTTAACTTCTTTGGTCGACCATGGCGAGGCCTGTCCTGTGAAACCGCTGTATGGTCTTGCCCACCGTGCTGCAGCTCAGTTTCAGGGTTTTGGCAATATTCTTATAGCCTAGGCCATCTTTATGTAGAGTAACAATTCTTTTTTTTCAGATCCTCAGAGAGTTCTTTGCCATGAGGTGCCATGTTGAACTTCCACTGACCAGTATGAGAGAGTGTGAGAGCGATAACACTAAATTTAACACACCTGCTCCCCATTCACACCTAAGACCTTGTAACACTAACGAGTCACATGACACCGGGGAGGGAAAATGGCTAATGGGCCCAATTTGGACATTTCCTCTTTTGTTTTAGACATTAATGGCTGTGTGTTAAATTATTTTAAGGGGACAGCAAATTTACATTGTTATACAGGCTGTACACTCACTACTTTACATTGTAGCAAAGTGTAATTTCTTCAGTGTTGTCACATGAAAAGATATAATAAAATATTTACAAAAATGTGAGGGGTGTACTCACTTTTGTGAGATACTGTGTGTATGTTAGTGTATGTGTGTGTATACAGGGAGTGCAGAATTATTAGGCAAGTTGTATTTTTGAGGATTAATTTTATTATTGAACAACAACCATGTTCTCAATGAACCCAAAAAACTCATTAATATCAAAGCTGAATAGTTTTGGAAGTAGTTTTTAGTTTGTTTTTAGTTATAGCTATTTTAGGGGGATATCTGTGTGTGCAGGTGACTATTACTGTGCATAATTATTAGGCAACTTAACAAAAAACAAATATATACCCATTTCAATTATTTATTTTTACCAGTGAAACCAATATAACATCTCAACATTCACAAATATACATTTCTGACATTCAAAAACAAAACAAAAACAAATCAGTGACCAATATAGCCACCTTTCTTTGCAAGGACACTCAAAAGCCTGCCATCCATGGATTCTGTCAGTGTTTTGATCTGTTCACCATCAACATTGCGTGCAGCAGCAACCACAGCCTCCCAGACACTGTTCAGAGAGGTGTACTGTTTTCCCTCCTTGTAAATCTCACATTTGATGATGGACCACAGGTTCTCAATGGGGTTCAGATCAGGTGAACAAGGAGGCCATGTCATTAGATTTTCTTCTTTTATACCCTTTCTTGCCAGCCACGCTGTGGAGTACTTGGACGCGTGTGATGGAGCATTGTCCTGCATGAAAATCATGTTTTTCTTGAAGGATGCAGACTTCTTCCTGTACCACTGCTTGAAGAAGGTGTCTTCCAGAAACTGGCAGTAGGACTGGGAGTTGAGCTTGACTCCATCCTCAACCCGAAAAGGCCCCACAAGCTCATCTTTGATGATACCAGCCCAAACCAGTACTCCACCTCCACCTTGCTGGCGTCTGAGTCGGACTGGAGCTCTCTGCCCTTTACCAATCCAGCCACGGGCCCATTCATCTGGCCCATCAAGACTCACTCTCATTTCATCAGTCCATAAAACCTTAGAAAAATCAGTCTTGAGATATTTCTTGGCCCAGTCTTGACGTTTCAGCTTGTGTGTCTTGTTCAGTGGTGGTCGTCTTTCAGCCTTTCTTACCTTGGCCATGTCTCTGAGTATTGCACACCTTGTGCTTTTGGGCACTCCAGTGATGTTGCAGCTCTGAAATATGGCCAAACTGGTGGCAAGTGGCATCTTGGCAGCTGCACGCTTGACTTTTCTCAGTTCATGGGCAGTTATTTTGCGCCTTGGTTTTTCCACACGCTTCTTGCGACCCTGTTGACTATTTTGAATGAAACGCTTGATTGTTCGATGATCACGCTTCAGAAGCTTTGCAATTTTAAGAGTGCTGCATCCCTCTGCAACATATCTCACTATTTTTGACTTTTCTGAGCCTGTCAAGTCCTTCTTTTGACCCATTTTGCCAAAGGAAAGGAAGTTGCCTAATAATTATGCACACCTGATATAGGGTGTTGATGTTATTAGACCACACCCCTTCTCATTACAGAGATGCACATCACCTAATATGCTTAATTGGTAGAAGGCTTTCGAGCATATACAGCTTGGAGTAAGACAACATTCATAAAGAGGATGATGTGGTCAAAATACTCATTTGCCTAATAATTCTGCACTCCCTGTATATGTGTATATATATATATATATATATATATATATATATATATATATATATACAGGGAGTGCAGAATTATTAGGCAAATGAGTATTTTGACCACATCATCCTCTTTATGCATGTTGTCTTACTCCAAGCTGTATATGCTCGAAAGCCTACTACCAATTAAGCATATTAGGTGATGTGCATCTCTGTAATGAGAAGGGGTGTGGTCTAATGACATCAACACCCTATATCAGGTGTGAATAATTATTAGGCAACTTCCTTTCCTTTGGCAAAATGGGTCAAAAGAAGGACTTGACAGGCTCAGAAAAGTCAAAAATAGTGAGATATCTTGCAGAGGGATGCAGCACTCTTAAAATTGCAAAGCTTCTGAAGCGTGATCATCGAACAATCAAGCTTTTCATTCAAAATAGTCAACAGGGTCGCAAGAAGCGTGTGGAAAAACCAAGGCGCAAAATAACTGCCCATGAACTGAGAAAAGTCAAGCGTGCAGCTGCCAAGATGCCACTTGCCACCAGTTTGGCCATATTTCAGAGCTGCAACATCACTGGAGTGCCCAAAAGCACAAGGTGTGCAATACTCAGAGACATGGCCAAGGTAAGAAAGGCTGAAAGACGACCACCACTGAACAAGACACACAAGCTGAAACGTCAAGACTGGGCCAAGAAATATCTCAAGACTGATTTTTCTAAGGTTTTATGGACTGATGAAATGAGAGTGAGTCTTGATGGGCCAGATGGATGGGCCCGTGGCTGGATTGGTAAAGGGCAGAGAGCTCCAGTCCGACTCAGACGCCAGCAAGGTGGAGGTGGAGTACTGATTTGGGCTGGTATCATCAAAGATAAGCTTGTGGGGCCTTTTTGGGTTGAGGATGGAGTCAAGCACAACTCCCAGTCCTACTGCCAGTTTCTGGAAGACACCTTCTTCAAGCAGTGGTACAGGAAGAAGTCTGCATCCTTCAAGAAAAACATGATTTTCATGCAGGACAATGCTCCATCACATGCGTCCAAGTACTCCACAGCATGGCTGGCAAGAAAGGGTATAAAAGAAGAAAATCTAATGACATGGCCTCCTTGTTCACCTGATCTGAACCCCATTGAGAACCTGTGGTCCATCATCAAATGTGAGATTTACAAGGAGGGAAAACAGTACACCTCTCTGAACAGTGTCTGGGAGGCTGTGGTTGCTGCTGCACGCAATGTTGATGGTGAACAGATCAAAACACTGACAGAATCCATGAATGGCAGGCTTTTGAGTGTCCTTGCAAAGAAAGGTGACTATATTGGTCACTGATTTGTTTTTGTTTTGTTTTTGAATGTCAGAAATGTATATTTGTGAATGTTGAGATGTTATATTGGTTTCACTGGTAAAAATAAATAATTGAAATGGGTATATATTTGTTTTTTGTTAAGTTGCCTAATAATTATGCACAGTAATAGTCACCTGCACACACAGATATCCCCCTAAAATAGCTAAAACTAAAAACAAACTAAAAACTACTTCCAAAAACTATTCAGCTTTGATATTAATGAGTTTTTTGGGTTCATTGAGAACATGGTTGTTGTTCAATAATAAAATTAATCCTCAAAAATACAACTTGCCTAATAATTCTGCACTCCCTGTATATATATATATATATATATATATATATATATATATATATATATATATATATATATATATTTATATATATATATATATATATTTATATATATATATATATTTATATATATATATATATTTATATATATATATATATATATATATATATATATACCAACTCCAAAGAAATAACTTGCACCCTGTTTCTCCAACATAGGTGTGTCCGGTCCACGGCGTCATCCTTACTTGTGGGATATTCTCTTCCCCAACAGGAAATGGCAAAGAGCCCAGCAAAGCTGGTCACATGATCCCTCCTAGGCTCCGCCTACCCCAGTCATTCTCTTTGCCGTTGTACAGGCAACATCTCCACGGAGATGGCTTAGAGTTTTTTAGTGTTTAACTGTAGTTTTTATTATTCAATCAAGAGTTTGTTATTTTGAAATAGTGCTGGTATGTACTATTTACTCAGAAACAGAAAAGTGATGAAGATTTCTGTTTGTATGAGGAAAATGATTTTAGCAACCGTCACTAAAATCCATGGCTGTTCCACACAGGACTGTTGAGAGCAATTAACTTCAGTTGGGGGAACAGTGAGCAGTCTCTTGCTGCTTGAGGTATGACACATTCTAACAAGACGATGTAATGCTGGAAGCTGTCATTTTCCCTATGGAATCCGGTAAGCCATGTTTATTACGATCGTAAATAAGGGCTTCACAAGGGCTTATTAAGACTGTAGACTTTTCTGGGCTAAATCGATTCATTATTAACACATATTTAGCCTTGAGGAATCATTTTATCTGGGTATTTGATATAATAATATCGGCAGGCACTGTTTTAGACACCTTATTCTTTAGGGGCTTTCCCAAAGCATAGGCAGAGCCTCATTTTCGCGCCGGTGTTGCGCACTTGTTTTTGAGAGGCATGGCATGCAGTCGCATGTGAGAGGAGCTCTGATACTTAGAAAAGACTTTCTGAAGGCGTCATTTGGTATCGTATTCCCCTTTGGGCTTGGTTGGGTCTCAGCAAAGCAGATACCAGGGACTGTAAAGGGGTTAAAGTTCAAAACGGCTCCGGTTCCGTTATTTTAAGGGTTAAAGCTTCCAAATTTGGTGTGCAATACTTTTAAGGCTTTAAGACACTGTGGTGAAAATTTGGTGAATTTTGAACAATTCCTTCATGTTTTTTCGCAATTGCAGTAATAAAGTGTGTTCAGTTTAAAATTTAAAGTGACAGTAACGGTTTTATTTAAAACGTTTTTTGTACTTTGTTATCAAGTTTATGCCTGTTTAACATGTCTGAACTACCAGATAGACTGTGTTCTGAATGTGGGGAAGCCAGAATTCCTATTCATTTAAATAAATGTGATTTATGTGACAATGACAATGATGCCCAAGATGATTCCTCAAGTGAGGGGAGTAAGCATGGTACTGCATCATTCCCTCCTTCGTCTACACGAGTCTTGCCCACTCAGGAGGCCCCTAGTACATCTAGCGCGCCAATACTCCTTACTATGCAACAATTAACGGCTGTAATGGATAATTCTGTCAAAAACATTTTAGCCAAAATGAACACTTATCAGCGTAAGCGCGACTGCTCTGTTTTAGATACTGAAGAGCATGACGACGCTGATAATAATATTTCTGAAGGGCCCCTAACCCAGTCTGATGGGGCCAGGGAGGTTTTGTCTGAGGGAGAAATTACTGATTCAGGGAACATTTCTCAACAAGCTGAACCTGATGTGATTACATTTAAATTTAAGTTGGAACATCTCCGCATTCTGCTTAAGGAGGTATTATCCACTCTGGATGATTGTGACAAGTTGGTCATCCCAGAGAAACTATGTAAAATGGACAAGTTCCTAGAGGTGCCGGGGCTCCCAGAAGCTTTTCCTATACCCAAGCGGGTGGCGGACATTGTTAATAAAGAATGGGAAAGGCCCGGTATTCCTTTCGTCCCTCCCCCCATATTTAAAAAATTGTTTCCTATGGTCGACCCCAGAAAGGACTTATGGCAGACAGTCCCCAAGGTCGAGGGAGCGGTTTCCACTTTAAACAAACGCACCACTATACCCATAGAGGATAGTTGTGCTTTCAAAGATCCTATGGATAAAAAATTAGAAGGTTTGCTTAAAAAGATGTTTGTTCAGCAGGGTTACCTTCTACAACCAATTTCATGCATTGTCCCTGTCGCTACAGCCGCATGTTTCTGGTTCGATGAGCTGATAAAGGCGGTCGATAGTGATTCTCCTCCTTATGAGGAGATTATGGACAGAATCAATGCTCTCAAATTGGCTAATTCTTTCACCCTAGACGCCACTTTGCAATTGGCTAGGTTAGCGGCTAAGAATTCTGGGTTTGCTATTGTGGCGCGCAGAGCGCTTTGGTTGAAATCTTGGTCGGCTGATGCGTCTTCCAAGAACAAGCTACTTAACATTCCTTTCAAGGGGAAAACGCTGTTTGGCCCTGACTTGAAAGAGATTATCTCTGATATCACTGGGGGTAAGGGCCACGCCCTTCCTCAGGATCGGCCTTTCAAGGCAAAAAATAAACCTAATTTTCGTCCCTTTCGTAGAAACGGACCAGCCCAAAGTGCTACGTCCTCTAAGCAAGAGGGTAATACTTCTCAAGCCAAGCCAGCTTGGAGACCAATGCAAGGCTGGAACAAGGGAAAGCAGGCCAAGAAACCTGCCACTGCTACCAAGACAGCATGAAATGTTGGCCCCCGATCCGGGACCGGATCTGGTGGGGGGCAGACTCTCTCTCTTCGCTCAGGCTTGGGCAAGAGATGTTCTGGATCCTTGGGCGCTAGAAATAGTCTCCCAGGGTTATCTTCTGGAATTCAAGGGACTTCCCCCAAGGGGGAGGTTCCACAGGTCTCAGTTGTCTTCAGACCACATAAAAAGACAGGCATTCTTACATTGTGTAGAAGACCTGTTAAAAATGGGAGTGATTCATCCTGTTCCATTAAGAGAACAAGGGATGGGGTTCTACTCCAATCTGTTCATAGTTCCCAAAAAAGAGGGAACGTTCAGACCAATCTTAGATCTCAAGATCTTAAACAAGTTTCTCAAGGTTCCATCGTTCAAGATGGAAACCATTCGAACTATTCTTCCTTCCATCCAGGAAGGTCAATTCATGACCACGGTGGATTTAAAGGATGCGTATCTACATATTCCTATCCACAAGGAACATCATCGGTTCCTAAGGTTCGCATTCCTGGACAAGCATTACCAGTTCGTGGCGCTTCCTTTCGGATTAGCCACTGCTCCAAGGATTTTCACAAAGGTACTAGGGTCCCTTCTAGCTGTGCTAAGACCAAGGGGCATTTCTGTAGTACCTTACTTGGACGACATTCTGATTCAAGCGTCGTCCCTTCCTCAAGCAAAGGCTCACACGGACATTGTCCTGGCCTTTCTCAGATCTCACGGATGGAAAGTGAACGTGGAAAAGAGTTCTCTATCTCCGTCAACAAGGGTTCCCTTCTTGGGAACAATAATAGACTCCTTAGAAATGAGGATTTTTCTGACAGAGGCCAGAAAAACAAAACTTCTAGACTCTTGTCGGATACTTCATTCCGTTCCTCTTCCTTCCATAGCTCAGTGCATGGAAGTGATCGGGTTGATGGTAGCGGCAATGGACATAGTTCCTTTTGCGCGCATTCATCTAAGACCATTACAACTGTGCATGCTCAGTCAGTGGAATGGGGACTATTCAGACTTGTCTCCGAAGATACAAGTAAATCAGAGGACCAGAGACTCACTCCGTTGGTGGCTGTCCCTGGACAACCTGTCACAAGGGATGACATTCCGCAGACCAGAGTGGGTCATTGTCACGACCGACGCCAGTCTGATGGGCTGGGGCGCGGTCTGGGGATCCCTGAAAGCTCAGGGTCTTTGGTCTCGGGAAGAATCTCTTCTACCGATAAATATTCTGGAACTGAGAGCGATATTCAATGCTCTCAAGGCTTGGCCTCAGCTAGCGAGGGCCAAGTTCATACGGTTTCAATCAGACAACATGACAACTGTTGCGTACATCAACCATCAGGGGGGAACAAGGAGTTCCCTAGCGATGGAAGAAGTGACCAAAATCATTCTATGGGCGGAGTCTCACTCCTGCCACCTGTCTGCTATCCACATCCCAGGAGTGGAAAATTGGGAAGCGGATTTTCTGAGTCGTCAGACATTACATCCGGGGGAGTGGGAACTCCATCCGGAAATCTTTGCCCAAGTCACTCAGCTGTGGGGCATTCCAGACATGGATCTGATGGCCTCTCGTCAGAACTTCAAAGTTCCTTGCTACGGGTCCAGATCCAGGGATCCCAAGGCGGCTCTAGTGGATGCACTAGTAGCACCTTGGACCTTCAAACTAGCTTATGTGTTCCCGCCGTTTCCTCTCATCCCCAGGCTGGTAGCCAGGATCAATCAGGAGAGGGCGTCGGTGATCTTGATAGCTCCTGCGTGGCCACGCAGGACTTGGTATGCAGATCTGGTGAATATGTCATCGGCTCCACCTTGGAAGCTACCTTTGAGACGAGACCTTCTTGTTCAGGGTCCGTTCGAACATCCGAATCTGGTTTCACTCCAGCTGACTGCTTGGAGATTGAACGCTTGATCTTATCGAAGCGAGGGTTCTCAGATTCTGTTATCGATACTCTTGTTCAGGCCAGAAAGCCTGTAACTAGAAAGATTTACCACAAAATTTGGAAAAAATATATCTGTTGGTGTGAATCTAAAGGATTCTCTTGGGACAAGGTTAAGATTCCTAAGATTTTATCCTTCCTTCAAGAAGGATTGGAAAAAGGATTATCGGCAAGTTCCCTGAAGGGACAGATTTCTGCCTTGTCTGTGTTACTTCACAAAAAGCTGGCAGCTGTGCCAGATGTTCAAGCCTTTGTTCAGGCTCTGGTTAGAATTAAGCCTGTTTACAAACCTTTGACTCCTCCTTGGAGTCTCAATTTAGTTCTTTCAGTTCTTCAGGGGGTTCCGTTTGAACCCTTACATTCCGTTGATATTAAGTTATTATCTTGGAAAGTTTTGTTTTTAGTTGCAATTTCTTCTGCTAGAAGAGTTTCAGAATTATCTGCTCTGCAGTGTTCTCCCCCTTATCTGGTGTTCCATGCAGATAAGGTGGTTTTACGTACTAAACCTGGTTTTCTTCCAAAAGTTGTTTCTAACAAAAACATTAACCAGGAGATTATCGTACCTTCTCTGTGTCCGAAACCAGTTTCAAAGAAGGAACGTTTGTTGCACAATTTGGATGTTGTTCGCGCTCTAAAATTCTATTTAGATGCTACAAAGGATTTTAGACAAACATCTTCCTTGTTTGTTGTTTATTCCGGTAAAAGGAGAGGTCAAAAGGCAACTTCTACCTCTCTCTCTTTTTGGATTAAAAGCATCATCAGATTGGCTTACGAGACTGCCGGACGGCAGCCTCCCGAAAGAATCACAGCTCATTCCACTAGGGCTGTGGCTTCCACATGGGCCTTCAAGAACGAGGCTTCTGTTGATCAGATATGTAGGGCAGCGACTTGGTCTTCACTGCACACTTTTACCAAATTTTACAAGTTTGATACTTTTGCTTCTTCTGAGGCTATTTTTGGGAGAAAGGTTTTGCAAGCCGTGGTGCCTTCCATTTAGGTGACCTGATTTGCTCCCTCCCTTCATCCGTGTCCTAAAGCTTTGGTATTGGTTCCCACAAGTAAGGATGACGCCGTGGACCGGACACACCTATGTTGGAGAAAACAGAATTTATGTTTACCTGATAAATTACTTTCTCCAACGGTGTGTCCGGTCCACGGCCCGCCCTGGTTTTTTTAATCAGGTCTGATATTTTATTTTCTTTAACTACAGTCACCACGGTACCATATGGTTTCTCCTATGCAAATATTCCTCCTTAACGTCGGTCGAATGACTGGGGTAGGCGGAGCCTAGGAGGGATCATGTGACCAGCTTTGCTGGGCTCTTTGCCATTTCCTGTTGGGGAAGAGAATATCCCACAAGTAAGGATGACGCCGTGGACCGGACACACCGTTGGAGAAAGTAATTTATCAGGTAAACATAAATTCTGTTTTCTTCAATAAGGATGTTACCACTTTATTCACATATTGTGGTACACTTCACACCCAAAAACATCCAATGTTTCGGTCCTCCACCTTGGAGAATAATGGGAAACCTGATTCAACTGAAACAGCCTCCCAAGTCTATCTTTATCAGCACTGATAATCCCAGAAAGTATCTAGAATACCCAAGTCCCTGGACACCAATTATTCAAACAACAAATGAGTTTAAACATTTATTAACTGCAACCCATTGAATATGTATCATGAATCAAAAAAATAATAACAATAAAATATGAATAAATGAATAATCTAGGACATTAATCCTAATATGCTAAATGTGGCAAATAAATATTTATCATGCAATACAGGTGACTGGCCACTGAAATAAAGAAGAACTCCCGGGAGTTTATGGAGAAATCCAATACCGTCCTTACTGTCTATGTTAGAGTAAGGTATAGGGAACCATTAGTAGAATGTTAATACAGTGTCCCCAAAGTCAATTAATTGTTCGTTAAGATGAAATGAACAGACTTTTAAATAATATAAACCTCTGAGTTCTTTAAAGAAAGAGGGAGCTATAATTAGCTGAGGCCACCAAGGTTCATAACCCATTATACAGCTTGCTGTAATGCGAAATACCAAACACATCAGACTTTATAGGGCATCCCAACTGATGGTTGATAAGATATCATCCGCTTAAAAAACGGTATAGGTGAATGTATAGCATACCTGCACAGTCCTTACGAGATCTCTTACATTCCACTGTGTAGTAGGCTTGACAAGTAGCCATAATCTTTTCCTCCTGTTGAAGACACTCCAAGGATGGCTTGGTGTATTATATCATACACCCCTCACGGCCGTCTGGTCTGTTTAGGAGATATAGTACAAAATTCCTTTACTCACACAGTTACTCATTCTTATGATGGTGCATCGACCGCAATTCCCTTCTTTGCAGGGGCCAACCTCTGGTGCCTATAGCTCTAACTCTAGTGAGACGGTATCCGTTATGGCATGCCTCAGGGGTCAGCTGATTCCCCCTGCTGTTGATGTAGTGATAACTTGTTATGCGCGTTTCACCCAGCACTTCCTTTGTATCGGGGGCTTCCTGTGTATCGTGTCAAGAAGTCAGGCGAAGCCCACGATACACAGGAAGTGTGTATAGTGGATACACAGGAAGTGTTGATTGAAATGTTTAAACTCATTTGTTGTTTGAATTATTGGCGTCCAGGGACTTGGGTATTCAAGATACTTTTTGGGATTATAAAGATATACTTGGAAGGCTGTTTCAGTTGAATCAGGTTTCCCATTTTTTTCCTATCTTCCTGCACATCATTCTGTAAGATTTTTACAAACGTAGTGATGATGATTATCCATAATTAATTGTGTATTAGTGCTGTTAGGCGTTTCTAGCTGATTTATATATATATATATATATATATATATATATCACTATTAAATACAACAAGCTAACATAAATACATTTCTCTTGTAAGGTGTATCCAGTCCACGGGTTCATCCATTACTTGTGGGATATTCTCCTTCCCAACAGGAAGTTGCAAGAGAACACCCACTGCAGAGCTGTCTATATAGCTCCTCCCCTAACTGCCACCCCCAGTCATTCTCTTGCAACTCTCGACAAGAAAGGAAGTATCAAGAGATATGTGGTGACTTAGTGTAGTTTTACCTTCAATCAAGAGTTTGTTATTTTTAAACGGTACCGGCGTTGTACTGTTTTACTCTCAGGCAGAAATTAGAAGAAGAGTTCTGCCTGGAGGTTTGATGATCTTAGCGGTTTGTAACTAAGGTCCACTGCTGTTCTCACACATAACTGAAGAGTATGGGACAACACGGTCTGCAGATTACCTGCTTTGAGGTATGTTCAGTATTTTTATTTCTAGAGAGATGAAATGAGTTCTAGAAAATGCTGACAGAGCCTTGTGTATATTGAGGTAAGCCTGATGCAGTGATTTAACAGCGACTGGGATCATGCTTACAAAACAGGGTAATACTCATATTATTACTTATATTACTTAGTGACAAAACGTTTACATGACTTCATAAATTTTCTCTGAGGGAGATAAATCTTTATTTGGGGCCTAGTTTCCACATGGATAATCAGATACTCCTAGGAGTACTTTCTTAAGGCCCCTCTGGCATCCAGTACATGGTGGGAGGGGCCTATTTTAGCGCTCTAAATGCGCAGTTTTAATTCAGACTGAGACATCCAGCTTCCCTAGAGGAGTCCTCTGACACCTGAGGACCATCACAAGGGGTTTATTTCTGCACAAAATCGTATTTGAGGGCAGGTAGGAGCCTCAGCAGAGCTGTGGCAGGGTGCTCAACTGTTTTTTAACGTTTTTTAAATCCGGTTTGGGGCCTAAGGGGTTAATCATCCATTTGCAAGTGGGTGCAATGCTGCTTTAGTCCCTTACACACACTGTAAACATTTCAAAGACTTTACTATATTTTTTCACTGTTTTGCCGTTTAAGTGTTAGTTTTTTTCTCTTAAAGGCACAGTAACGTTTTTGTTTAATTGCTGTTTTACCTTTAATAAAGTGTTTTCCAAGCTTGCTTGTCTCATTACTAGTATGTTAAACATGTCTGACATAGAGGAAACTCATTGTTCAATATGTTTAGAAGCCATGGTGGAACCCCCTCTTAGAATGTGTACCAAATGTACTGAGATTTCTATAAACTATAAAGACCATATTATGGCGCTTAAAGATTTATCTCCAGGGGATTCTCTGACTGAAAGACTCAGGTAAGGCGTTACTTCAGTCTGATTCTGAAATGACAGCGTTTAAATTTAAGCTTGAACACCTCCGCTTATTGCTTAGGGAGGTTTTAGCGACTCTGGATGACTGTGACCCCATTGTGGTTCCAGAGAAATTGTGTAAAATGGACAAATACTTTGCAGTGCCTGTTTACACTGATGTTTTTCCAGTTCCTAAGAGGTTTTTGGAAATTATTACTAAGGAATGGGATAGACCAGGTGTGAAGTTCTCTCCCCCTCCTGCTTTCAAAAAGATGTTTCCCATAGATGCCGCCATGCGGGACTCGTGGCAGACGGTCCCTAAGGTGGAGGGAGCAGTCTCTACCCTAGCTAAGCGTACAACTATCCCCGTCGAGGACAGTTGTGCTTTCCTAGATCCTATGGATAAAAAAATTGAGGGCCTCCTTAAGAAATTTTTTATTCATCAAGGTTTTATTCTCCAGCCTCTTGCATGCATAGCCCCAGTTACTGCTGCAGCGGCTTTTTGGTTCGAGTCTCTTGAGGAGGCTCTGCAGGTAGAGACCCCGTTAGACGATATTCTAGACAGGATTAAAGCTCTTAAGTTAGCTAATTCCTTTATTTCTGACGCCGTTTTTCAGTTAACCAAACTAACGGCTAAGAATTCAGGTTTTGCCATTTTGGCGTGCAGGGTGCTATGGCTTAAGTCCTGGTCAGCAGACGTTACTTCAAAGTCTAAACTTCTTAACATCCCATTCACCGGACAGACCCTATTCGGGCCTGGTCTGAAGGAGATCATTTCTGATATTACTGGAGGAAAAGGTCACGCCCTTCCTCAGGATAGGTCCAATAAGTTAAGGACCAAACAGAATAATTTTCGTTCTTTTCGAAACTTCAAGGGTGGCGCAGCTTCAACTTCCTCTAATGCAAAACAAGAGGGAAATTTTGCCCAGTCCAAACCAGTCTGGAGACCTAACCAGGCTTGGAACAAGGGGAAGCAGGCCAAGAAACCTGCGGCTGCCTCTAAGACAGCATGAAGGAGTAGCCCCAGATCCGGGACCGGATCTAGTGGGGGGCAGACTTTCTCTCTTCCCCCAGGCTTGGGCAAGAGACTCCAGGATCCCTGGGCGCTAGAGATTGTTTCCCAGGGATGTCTTCTGGAATTCAAAGGTTCATCTCCAAAGGGGAGATTTCATCTCTCACAACTATCTGTAAACCAGATAAAAAGAGAGGCATTCTTACGTTGCGTTCAAGACCTACTGGTTATGGGAGTGATCCACCCAGTTCCTAGAGAGGAACAGGGGCTGGGTTTCTATTCAAACCTGTTTATAGTTCTCAAAAAAGAGGGAACTTTCAGACCTATCTTGGATCTCAAGATCCTAAACAAATTTCTCAGGGTCCCATCCTTCAAGATGGAGATAATCCGAACCATCCTCCCTATGATCCAGGAGGGTCAATATATGACTACAGTGGACTTAAAGGATGCTTATCTCCACATTCCAATTCACAGAGATCATCATCAGTTCCTCAGGTTCGCCTTCCTAGACAGGCATTACCAGTTTGTGGCTCTTCCCTTCGGGTCAGCCACGGCACCAAGAATCTTTACGAAGGTTCTAGGGTCCCTTCTGGCGGTTCTAAGGCCGCGGGGCATAGCGGTAGCCCCTTACCTAGACGACATTCTGATTCAGGCGTCGACTTTTTAAATCGCCAAGTCCCATACGGACATTGTTCTGGCCTTTCTGAGGTCTCATGGGTGGAAAGTGAACATAGAAAAGAGTTCTCTCTCTCCTCTCACAAGAGTTTCCTTCCTAGGAACCCTAATAGATTCAGTAGAAATGAAAATTTTTCTGACAGAAGTCAGGATATCAAAGATTCTAACCTCTTGCCGTGCTCTTCATTCCACTTCTCGGCCATCAGTGGCTCAGTGTATGGAAATGATCGGCCTAATGGTAGCGGCAATGGACATAGTTCCGTTTGCCCGCCTACATCTCAGACCACTGCAACTTTGCATGCTCAACCAGTGGAATGTGGATTTGTCTCCTCTGTTAGATCTGGATCAAGAGACCAGGGATTCTCTTCTCTGGTGGTTATCTCGGGTCCATCTGTCCAGGGGAATGAGTTTCCGCAGGCCAGAGTGGACTATAGTGACGACAGATGCCAGCCTTCTGGGCTGGGGCGCAGTCTGGAACTCCCTGAAGGCTCAGGGTTCGTGTACTCAGGAGGAAGCCCTCCTTCTGATAAATATTCTGGAACTAAGAGCGATATTCAATGCTCTTCAGGCTTGGCCTCAACTAGCTGCAACCAAGTTCATCAGATTTCAGTCGGACAATATCACGACTGTAGCCTATATCAACCATCAGGGGGGAACAAGGAGTCCCCTGGCCATGATGGAGGTTTCCAAGATAATTCTATGGGCAGAGATTCACTCTTACCATCTCTCAGCTATCCATATCCCAGGAGTAGAGAACTGGGAGGCGGATTTTCTAAGTCGGCAGACTTTTCATCCGGGGGAGTGGGAGCTCCATCCAGAGGTATTTGCCCAGCTGATTCAACTGTGGGGCAAACCAGAACTGGATCTGATGGCATCTCGTCAGAACGCCAAGCTTCCTCGTTACGGGTCCAGGTCAAGGGATCCCCAGGCAACGCTGATAGATGCTCTAGCAGTGCCCTGGTCCTTCAGCCTGGCTTATGTGTTTCCACTATTTCCTCTCCTCCCTCGTCTGATTGCCAAGATCAAGCAGGAGAGGGCTTCAGTGATTTTGATAGCACCTGCGTGGCCACGCAGGACTTGGTATGCAGATCTGGTGGACATGTCATCCTTCCCACCATGGACTCTGCCGCTGAGGCAGGACCTTCTACTCCAAGGTCCATTCAAACCTCCAAATCTAGTTTCTCTGCGTATGACTGCTTGGAGATTGAACGCTTGATTTTATCAAAGCGTGGTTTCTCAGAGTCGGTCATTGATACCTTGATTCAGGCTCGAAAGCCTGTCACCAGGAAAATCTATCATAAGATATGGTGTAAATATCTTCATTGGTGTGAATCCAAGGGTTACTCGTGGAGTAAGGTAAGGATTCCTAGGATACTATCTTTTCTCCAAGATGGATTGGAAAAAGGATTATCGGCTAGTTCCTTAAAGGGACAGATTTCTGCTCTGTCTATTCTTTTACACAAGCGCCTGGCTGATGTTCAAGACGTTCAGGCGTTTTGTCAGGCTTTGGTTAGAATCAGGCCTGTGTTTAAACCTGTTGCTCCGCCATGGAGTTTAAATTTAGTTCTTAAGGTTCTTCAAGGGGTTCCGTTTGAACCCTTGCATTCCATAGATATCAAGCTGTTATCTTGGTAAGTTCTGTTTTTAGTAGCTATCTCTTCGGCTCGAAGAGTTTCAGAGTTATCTGCCTTGCAGTGTGATTCCCCTTATCTGATCTTCCATGCAGATAAGGTAGTTTTGCGTACCAAACCTGGGTTTCTTCCTAAGGTAGTATCTAATAGGAATATCAATCAGGAAATTGTTGTTCTGTCACTGTGTCCTAATCTTTCTTCAAGGAAGGAACGTCTGTTACACAATCTTGACGTGGTTCGTGCTTTAAAGTTTTATTTGCAAGCTACTAAGGATTTTCGTCAAACATCTGCATTGTTTGTTGTCTACTCTGGAAAGAGGAGAGGCCAAAAGGCTTCGGCAACTTCTCTTTCTTTTTGGCTAAGAAGCATAATCCGTTTGTCTTATGAGACTGCTCACCAGCAGCCTCCTGAAAGAATTACAGCTCATTCTACTAGAGCGGTAGCTTCCACATGGGCTTTTAAAAATGAGGCCTTTGTTGAACAGATTTGTAAGGCGGCAACTTGGTCTTCGCTTCATACTTTTTCCAAATTTTACAAATTTTATACTTTTTCTTCTTCGGAGGCTATTTTTGGGAGAAAGGTCTTACAGGCAGTGGTGCCTTCCGTTTAAGTACCTGCCTTGTCCCTCCCTTCATCCGTGTCCTAAAGCTTTGGTATTGGTATCCCACAAGTAATGGATGAACCCGTGGACTGGATACACCTTACAAGAGAAAACAAAATTTATGCTTACCTGATAAATTTCTTTCTCTTGTGGTGTATCCAGTCCACGGCCCGACCCTGTCACTTTAAGGCAGGTGTTTTTTTATTTTTAAACTACAGTCACCACTGCACCCTATAGTTTCTCCTTTTTTCTTGCTTGTCTTTGGTCGAATGACTGAGAGTGGCAGTTAGGGGAGGAGCTATATAGACAGCTCTGCTGTGGGTGTTCTCTTGCAACTTCCTGTTGGGAAGGAGAATATTCCACAAGTAATGGATGAACCCGTGGACTGGATACACCACAAGAGAAAGAAATTTATCAGGTAAGCATAAATTTTGTTTTTTATTTATTTGTTATACTTAAAATTATATGCAAAATACATGACAATGCATACCATTTTAAACATTAAATATCAATGCAAGGCCAGATTACATTATATATATATATATATATATATATATATATATATATATATATATATATATATATATATATATATATATATATATAGTTTAAAATAATATGCATGATCATGTAAAATGCATATTATTTTAACTTAAGTATTGGATATAAAGTAAAATGTAGATATTCTTGCTGCTTGTGTTTATTATTTTAAATATTAAAATATTTATAAAATATATATGTTATAAAAGACAATTGCATTATAATTATAGTATTACATAACTGCATGCCTGTTATGTAATAATACAAGTGTAATACTAATGACTTTTGTAACATAAATATACATTTTTAAAAATATATTTGTTTTCAATAATAAACGCAGCAATAACACATAAATACATATTCATTTTATATATATTACTTAAAAGAATATGCATCATACATTAGAATTCAAACTATTTTAAACATTGTAGATATATCTAAAATACACTATTAATCCCTAAGCTGCTCTAACCTTATCACCTAACCACCCCCCATATAGGTATGGAAGGTGGTTAGGTGATTAAGGCCTACTAAAGTTTAACCAACCACAATCACCTAATCAACCCCAATATAGGTGATTAAGGCCTACTAAAGTCTAACCAACACTAATCATCTAATCAACCCCCATATACGTATGGGGAGTGGTTAGGTGATTATTCCCTAAACCGCCACCTCCCAATGCAAACTACAACTACACCTAACCCCCCTCTAAACCCCCTAAGTTACCCCCTAAGTTACAGAAAATAAAAAAGATTGTATCAAAAATAAAAAGCCCACCATTTATACCTAACACTAACTTATATGCCCCATAAAAAATTAAACCCACACAAAACAAAACTAAAACCAACACTAAATTTTTAAATATAATAACCCTTAAAAGTGAATGCAGCTCTTTTGCATTGAAATAAATTACACCCCCTCTACAATACAAGTAAACCCCCACTCCCAAAATAATAAAGGCTACCTTCAAAACTATCCAAAAAATTAACATTTTTTAAATAACAAATTATATTCTTTAAACCCAAAGTTTAAACTCACCATCTGAAAATCAAGCTCCTCTTGACCCGATGTTGGGACCCCTTCATCCAGGGTCTAGACGCTGGGGGCCCACCATTGCAGAGGCAGACTTCCAGGTGGCCTCTTCCACTACCTCTGCACTGTAATCTTCATCTGTGCAGATGACCCATCCTCGCAGTGGTGGAGGCGGACTCCAGGCGGCCACCTCTGCTCCACAATCTTCATCCACACTGGGGCCCTGTTCATTCAGGGGCACATCTTCTCAGAGGCAGACTTCAAAGCGGCCTTTTCCACCTTCGCTCTGTGTCTCCTATCTTCAATTCTTTAGCTCTCTTCCTAGTGCCTCCCTCTTCATGTGGTCGCTGCCACACACTGAATTTCAGGATGCATGGAACTCCTTTATATATTTTTAATCGGCCTATAGCAAGAAACTATTATATTTTAAATTCTAATCATCCAATAGAAAATAATGTTATTATTCTATTGGATGATAAGAATTTAAAATAAGAAGAGAAGGAAAATAAGAACATATTCCACATAAAGAGTGAATTTATAAATATTGGGGCCAAATTGAATACCTTTTATCTTGGGATTATTTCTGATATGAGCCGCTAAGACTTCCATAGTTAGTACAAAGAGAAGTGAAGACAATGGGCAGCCTTGTCTGGTGCTGTTATGTCTATGAGAACCACCAAAAATGATGCCATTAGCTTTAACTTTTCCTTGAGAATTCTAGCCCTGATTTTATTATATTCAGTAAAGTATATTTTTTCTAAGGTATAGGGCTTTCTTTTGAGCTTCTCTATATAGTAGGAGATTAAGATAATTTTTTTGCTGATGTTAATTGGAGCAAAGAATGTCGTTCAATGGATTATTTCTGGGGGTTTTCTGTTTTAATTTCTTATTTTCCTGCTATAATTACAGAGCGTCTAGAGAAAAACTTGGGCACTGGGCTATTAAACATGAAGGAAGAGGATGAGACAGATGACATGAATAGTCATCAGACTGAAATACATTGGTCCCTCCCTACCGGTGAGCAGTAATACGTGAGATTCTGCCAGGGCTGTGAACACAGTTACTTACTGCTGTCCCTTGTAGTTTACTCTCTGGTTTATAAGTGCAGATACAAAAAATGAGTTTAACCCTTGTTAGTTCATCTTGTATTTTTATACTGAAATATAGCGTAGCCCAGTAAAGAGAATACAGAGAAAGTACCACAGTGTGTATGTCTGGAAAATACAGAAACAGTTGTATGGTAAAGTTGTTTTAAAAACTAGATCATGGGATATAAGAACTAAGTATCCTTTGTTTGTATAGATGAAGATAACGCTGATATAGTGAAGGTTGAGATAACAGAAGATTTGTGTGTGCCGCATCAGCTGGAAGCAACAGATGAGGAAAGCAGTGACAGCATCAGCCCTGGTAAGTTGCATGTGTGTTGTGTATGAGGGACATGGGTTATAGATCAGTGTGCACGTGTGTTGTGTCTGAGGCACACAGGTTACAGGTGATTGCAAATGTGTTGTGTCTGAGGGGTGTGGGTTGCAGGTGAGTGAACACATATGTCTGAGGCACAAACGTATGTTACAGGCCAATGTGCACATGTGGTGTGTCTGAGGGATGTGGGTTAAAGGCAAGTGTGCAAACGTGTCTAAGACAAACAGGTTACAAGTGATTGTGCACGCATTCTGTGTCAGAGGCACAAAGGTTACATGAGATATTAGAGACATAAGCGAAACATAGCATAACAAGTGTATTTGGTGCTATTGTCTGAGAAATACACAAACTGTTTTATGCTAAAGTGATAAAAACTCAATCTGCTTTATTTGTACAGATGACGATAACGCTGATACAGAGAAAGGTGAGATAGCAGAAGATCTGTATACGTGTGATCAGGTGAAGACTGAGGAGGATGAAGTTCCTATAAATACGGATACAGGTGATTAGTACATATTTAATAAACTGACATTTTGTTTCATGTAAATAAGTTATATTTGTTCAGATGGTTACACAGCAGACACAGGTTAGTGAGTAGCTCAGGTTTATATAATTTTGTCTCATGTAAATAACAGTTATATTTATCAGACGGTTACACAACAGACACAGGTTAGTGAGTAGCTCAGGTTTATATCATTTTGTCTCATGTAAATAACAGTTATATTTATCAAATGGTTACACAGCAGACACAGGTTAGTGAGTAGCTCAGGTTTAAGTGATTTTTGCCTTTTAAATAGAAAACACACAGACAGTTAAAGTAAGTATGTAGAGAAATGTTCATCTGTAATATGCAGTTTATAAGGAAGAGGCGTATTTTATATTTCTTTCATATAGTTGATGAGAGTCTACGACCTGTTGGGTTATACATTCCTACGTGGGAGAGGCAAAGTTTACAAACTCCAAAAGCTTATAAAACCCCTTCCACCTCACTCATACCTTAGTTTTTACTTTGCCTCCATTTGAGATGGTTGAAGTAAGATGATGTGCTTGATTTCTTCAGTGAAAGGCGCTTCAGAGCATATTGAAGCCCAGTTCCCCTCAGCGTACAGTGTTTTTTAGAGGGATGTGATTGGATTACTACCTTATAATACTATGTTTTTGCCTCATTTACTATAAGATATGGCGTAAATATGTTCATTGGTGTGAATCCAAGGGATACTCTTGGAGTAGAGTCAGAATTCCTAGAATTTTATCCTTTCTACAGGAAGGTTTGGAGAAGGGTTTGTCTGTCAGTACTCTGAAGGGTCAGATGTCTGCTCTATCTATTTTGCCGCACAAGCGTCTGGCGGACGTGCCAGGTGTGCAATCTTTTGCCAGGCTTTGGTCAGAATGAGGCCTGTGTTTAAATCTGTTGCTCCACCTTGGAGCCTTAACCTTGTTCTTAAAGTTTTGCAACAAATTAAGTTGTTATCTTGGAAGGTTTTGTTTCTTACTGCTATCTCTTCTGCTCAGAGAGTTTCAGAAATCTCAGCTTTGCAGTGAGATTCGCCTTATCTCATATTTCATGCAGATAAGGCAGTTCTTCGTACCAAGTTTGTTTTTCTTCCTAAGGTGTTGCAGATAGAAATATTAATCAGGAAATTGTTGTTCCTTCGCTCTGTCCTAATCCTTCTTCTCATAAGGAACGTTTGTTGCACAACCTAGATGTTGTGTTGGCTCTTAAATTCTATTCGCAGGCGACTAAGGACTTTCACCAGTCTTCTGCATTATTTTTTGTTTTTCTGGAAAACGCAAAGGTCAGAAAGCTACTGCTACTTCTTTCTCTCTGGTTGAGAAGTATTATTCGTTTGCTGTCCAGCAGTCTCATACGCCAGCCTCCTAAGAAAATCACAGCTCATTCCACTAGGGCTGTTTCTTCTTCTTGGGCTTTCAAAAATGAGGCTTCTGTGGAACAGATTTGCAAGGCTGCAACTTGGTCCTCTTTGCATACCTTTTCCAAATTTTATAAATGTGATACTTTTGCCTCGGCTGAGGCTTCTTTTGGGAGAAAGGTTCTTCAAGCGGTGGTGCTTTCTGTTTAGGTTCCCTGTCTTGTCCCTCCCTAATAATCTGTGTCCTCTGGCTTGGGTATTGATTCCCAACAGTAATTGATGATTCCGTGGACTCACCATATCTTAGGAAAGATAACAAAATTTATGCTTACCTGATAAATTTCTTTGTTTCCGGATATGGTGAGTCTACGACCCCGCACTTTTTTTCTAAGACAGTTTTTTTTGTCTAAACCTTAGGCACCACTACACCTTGTGTTATTCCATTTCTCCATTTCCTTTGGTCGAATGACTGGGGATTGTGGGAAGGGGAGTGATACTTAACGTGCTCTTTGCCTCCTCCTGCTGACCAGGAGTGATATTCCCAACAGTAATTGATGATTCCGTGGACTCACCATATCTGGAAAGAAAGACATTTATCAGGTAAGCATACATTTTTTTTCCTCCAGAATATCGAATTGGATTCAAAATAAGACCTACAACAGGAAGGTTTTTTCTAAGCTATATTCCAAAACATCCAATAAACACTCAAGCTTTTCTTCAATCTGTCTCAGATCTGAAAGATATGGGAGTAATTGTCCCATTTCCTTTGCAGGAACAGGGGATGGGAATTTATTGTACCAAAGAAGGAAAACTGTTTCAGACCAATTCTGGATCTGAAAACTCTAAATAAATTTGTAAGAATACCAACTTTCAAAATGGAAATTATCAGGACTATTCTTCATTTTATTCAACAAGGTCACTTTATGTCCATAATAGATTTACAGGATGCTTACCTTCACATCACTATTCACCCAGAACATTACAAGTTTCTGAGGTTTTCCTTTATGTAAAAGCATTATCAGTTTGTTGCTTTTTGTTTGGTCTAGCTACAGCTCCAATAATATTTACCAAGGTTCTAAATGCCCTTTTATCTGTAATCAGAATTTAGGGGATTGCAGTATTTTGTTACCTCAACGACATCTTGGTACTTGTTCAATCTTCTACAGCAGAATTTCACACAAACTGTTGTTTTTTTCAAAGACATAGCTGGAGGATCAATTTACCAAAGAGTTTCTTGATTCATCAGACAACAGTCACCTTTTTAGGTTTCCAGATATATTCAGTGACCATGACTTTTCCCTGAGAAAATTAATGTCAGCTTGTCTGAACCTTCAATCTCTCTCATTCCCTTCAGTGGCTCTGTGTATGGAATTAATATACCTCATGATTGCAGCTTAGAACACAACTCCATTTGCTCAATTTCATATGACCTCTTCAGCTTTGTATGCTGCACAAATGGTGCAAGGATTATACTTGGATATCCCAAGTGATATTCTTAGATCCCAGCACACACCTTTCTCTGACTTGGTGGCTGAATCACAAGTCTATTACTCAGGGGGCTACTACCTGGTCTGTGATCACCGCAGATGCAAGTCTTTTAGTTTGGTGAGCTGTCTGGGGATCTCTGACAGCACAAGGAGATTTGGAATCCTTGGGAGGCGAGGTTACCAATCAATGTTTTGGGACTACATGCACTCTTAAGGGAGCCTTATCTCTGTTTTCAGACAGCCAATGTTACAGCAGTAGCTTATGTCAATCATTAAGGGGGAACTTGCAGTTCCCTAGCCATGATAGAAGTATCTTGAATCCTCTCTTGGGCAGAAACCAATTCCTGCCACATCATTGCAATTCACATCCTCAGGCAGAGGTGTAGGATGCTCTATTAGTTCCCTGGTATTTCCAGCCTGCTTATATATTTCCCACTCTGATCGTACTCTACAGAGTGATTTCCAAAATAAAGATAGAACGGTAATTTTTAATCCTAATAGCCCCAGTGTGGCCACACAGGATTTGGTATGCGGACCTGGTCTGAGTGTCCAGTTGCCCACCATGGCCTCTTCTTCTAAGGACAGACCATCTGTCTCAAGGTCCCTTATTCCATCTAGATCTAAAGACTCTACACTTGATGGCATGTAAATTGAACGCTTAGTTCTCAATTGTAGAGGAATCTCTGACTGTGATTAACATTCTGATTCAGGCCTACAAGCCTGTTTCTAGGAAAACTTACATTTCATAGAGTATCAAGCATGATTATTCCTGGCATTCTTTTAGAATTCCTATGATTCTTCAGTTTTTGCAGAATAGTTTAGATAAAGGTTTATCTGACAATTCTTTGAAAGGACAAATATCTGCTCTTTACTGTATTATTTCATAGGAAGATCGCTAACCTTCATGATGTTCAATGTTTTGTTTAGGCTTTAATATGGATTAAACCTGTTATTAGGACGATTTCTCCTCTTTGGAGTCTTAACCTAGTATTAAAAGTTTTACAGGCACCTCCTTTTGAGCCTATGCATACATTGTTTCTTTTGGCCATCTCTTCTGCTAGAAGAGTTTCTAAATTGCTCTCTTGTGAGTCTCCTTATTTGGTATTCCATCAAGATACAGCTGTTTTGCAGACTACGTTTACATTTTTACCTAAAGTTATTTCCTCACACAACAATAAAAGGGAAATTGTTGTTCCCTCCTTGTGTCCTGATCCATAAAAATGTTACTGAAAGATCTTTGCATTCTTTGGATGTTGTAAGTGCATTGAAATATTTACGTTAATTATTCTAAGGATTTCAGACAGACTTCTAGTCTGTTTGTTCTTTTTCTGGTCCTAAGAAAGGCCAGGAGCCCTCTGCTTTTTCTTTAGCATCTTGGTTGAAACTTTTGATTAGCAAAGCTTATATTGAGGTGGGTCAGACTCTGCCAAAGAGAATTACAGCTAATTCTACTAGATTGGTTTCCACATCTTGGGCTTTCAAGAATGAGACTTCGGTTGAAGACTTCAGCGGAAAAAAAATGTTTTTATTTTAATCCCGCCATTTATTGTTACTCATTGACTTCCACATCTTGGGTATTGTATCCTATACGTAACAGGTTGTGGACTCTTGCCGCCTATATGAAAGAAAACATTATTTATGTCTTACCTGATAAATTAATTTCTTTCATGGTGTTGATTTTTGTTTAAGCAATTCTTTTTTTCCTGCTCCTTATTTTGTCTTTTACTTCTTCTAAACACATCACAACTTGGCTATACATCAAACTAAGGTATGAGTGAGGAGGTAGGAGTTTTATAGGCTTTTGGAGTTTGGGAAACCTTGCCTCCTCTAGGTAGGAATGCATATTCCATGCATAACAGATCTTGAACTCTCGCCACCATGAAAGAAATTTTCTTTTTTTTCTTTCAAACAAGCTTTATTGAAACAAAGATTTCAGGTGTACAATAAAAAGAAACAGTATTTTTCACCAGCAGTCTGACGTTGACAATGCTTACATTTTTAGACAATTCTCATATTCAGGTGCTAGATAAAATAAGAGAGACAACAAAATCTCAGACAGGGTGTGCAGTATACATCCAAATTCGCAAATTACTTGTTGAAGCTTGTTTTTTTTTGCTTTGTTGACATTTCTTTCATGTAATTGGCAAGAGTCCATGAGCTAGTGACGTATGGGATATACAATCCTACCAGGAGGGGCAAAGTTTCCCAAACCTCAAAATGCCTATAAATACAGCCCTCACCACACCCACAATTCAGTTTTACAAACTTTGCCTCCTATGGAGGTGGTGAAGTAAGTTTGTGCTAAGATTTCTACGTTGATATGCGCTTCTCAGCATTTTTGAAGCCCGATTCCTCTCAGAGTACAGTGAATGTCAGAGGGATTTGAAGGGAGTATCACCTATTGAATGCAATGGTTTTCCTCACGGGATCTATTTTATAGGTTTCTTTGTTATCGGTCGTAGAGATTCATCTCCTACCTCCCTTTTCAGATCGACAATATACTCTCATATTCCATTACCTCTACTGATAACCGTTTCAGTACTGGTTTGGCTATCTGCTATATGTGGATGGGTGTCTTTTGGTAAGTATATTTTAATTACTTAAAACACTCTCAGCTATGGTTTGGCACTTTATGTATTTATATAAAGTTCTAAATATATGTATTGTACTTTATATTTGCCATGATTCAGGTTTTCAGTATATTTCCTTTTGCAGACTGTGTCAGTTTCATATCTGGGAAATGCTTTTTTATGAAAATGTATTTCTTACCAGGGGTATAGTCTCTTTTTCAAATATTTTCATTATTAAAGACCCCATTCCTACTTGCCTCTTGCCTTTTTCTATGTCAGAGGGCTATGCTGTTTGCATTTTTCCCATTCCTGAAACTGCCATATAAGGAAATTGATAATTTTGCTTTATATGTTGTTTTTTTCTCTTACATTTGCAAGATGTCTCAATCTGATCCTGTCTCAGAATTCACTGTTGGATCCCTGCTGCCTGATAACAGTTCTACCAAAGCTAAGTGCATTTGTTGTAAACTTGTGGAGATTATACCTCCAGCTGTGGTTTGTAATAGTTTTCATGATAAACTTTTACATGCAGAAAATGTATCCATCAGTAGTAGTTCATTACCTGTTGCTGTTCCCTCAACATCTAATGCACAAGATATACCTGTAAATTTAAAATAATTTATTTCTGATTCTATTCAGAAGGCTTTGTCTGCCATTCCGCCTTCTATTAAACGTAAAAGGTTCTCATAGAGTTGATGAATTTTCAAATGACTGGCAACATACTGATTTATCCTTCTCTGATGAGGATCTATCTGATTCAGAAGATCCTGCCTCAGATATTGACACTGACAAATCTTCTTTTCTTTCATGTAATTAGCAAGAGTCCATGAGCTAGTGACGTATGGGATATACATTCCTACCAGGAGGGGCAAAGTTTCCCAAACCTCAAAATGCCTACAAATACACCCCTCACCACACCCACAAATCAGTTTTACAAACTTTGCCTCCTATGGAGGTGGTGAAGTAAGTTTGTGGTAGATTCTACGTTGATATGCGCTCCGCAGCAGGTTGGAGCCCGGTTTTCCTCTCAGCGTGCAGTGAATGTCAGAGGGATGTGAGGAGAGTATTGCCTATTTGAATTCAATGATCTCCTTCTACGGGGTCTATTTCATAGGTTCTCTGTTATCGGTCGTAGAGATTCATCTCTTGCCTCCCTTTTCAGATCGACGATATACTCTTATATATATATATATATATACCATTACCTCTGCTGATTTTCGTTTCAGTACTGGTTTGGCTTTCTACAAACATGTAGATGAGTGTCCTGGGGTAAGTAAGTCTTATTTTCTGTGACACTCTAAGCTATGGTTGGGCACTTTTCTTTCATGTAATTAGCAAGAGTCCATGAGCTAGTGACGTATGGGATATACATTCCTACCAGGAGGGGCAAAGTTTCCCAAACCTCAAAATGCCTATAAATACACCCCTCACCACACCCACAATTCAGTTTTACAAACTTTGCCTCCGATGGAGGTGGTGAAGTAAGTTTGTGCTAGATTCTACGTTGATATGCGCTCCGCAGCAAGTTGGAGCCCGGTTTTCCTCTCAGCGTGCAGTGAATGTCAGAGGGATGTGAGGAGAGTATTGCCTATTTGAATGCAGTGATCTCCTTCTACGGGGTCTATTTCATAGGTTCTCTGTTATCGGTCGTAGAGATTCATCTCTTACCTCCCTTTTCAGATCGACGATATACTCTTATATATACCATTACCTCTGCTGATTCTCGTTTCAGTACTGGTTTGGCTTTCTACAAACATGTAGATGAGTGTCCTGGGGTAAGTAAATCTTATTTTCTGTGACACTCTAAGCTATGGTTGGGCACTTTGTTTATAAAGTTCTAAATATATGTATTCAAACATTTATTTGCCTTGACTCAGAATGTTCAACATTCCTTATTTTTCAGACAGTCAGTTTCATATTTGGGATAATGCACTTCAATTAATCATTTTTTTCTTACCTTCAAAAATTTGACTCTTTTTTCCCTGTGGGCTGTTAGGCTTGCGGGGGCTGAAAATGCTTCATTTTATTGCGTCATTCTTGGCGCGGACTTTTTTGGCGCAAAAAATTATTTTCCGTTTCCGTCGTCATACGTGTCGCCGGAAGTTGCGTCATTTTTTGACGTTATTTTGCGCCAAAGATGTCGGCGTTCCGGATGTGGCGTCATTTTTGGCGCCAAAAGCATTTAGGCGCCAAATAATGTGGGCGTCTGATTTGGCGCTAAAAAAATATGGGCGTCGCTTTTGTCTCCACATTATTTCAGTCTCTTTTTTTCATTGCTTCTGGTTGCTAGAAGCTTGTTCTTTGGCATTTTTTCCCATTCCTGAAACTGTCATTTAAGGAATTTGATCAATTTTGCTTTATATGTTGTTTTTTCTCTTACATATTGCAAGATGTCTCACGTTGCATCTGAGTCAGAAGATACTACAGGAAAATCGCTGTCTAGTGCTGGATCTACCAAAGCTAAGTGTATCTGCTGTAAACTTTTGGTAGCTATTCCTCCGGCTGTTGTTTGTATTAATTGTCATGACAAACTTGTTAATGCAGATAATATTTCCTTTAGTAAAGTACCATTGCCTGTTGCAGTTCCTTCAACATCTAAGGTGCAGAATGTTCCTGATAACATAAGAGATTTTGTTTCTGAATCCATAAAGAAGGCTATGTCTGTTATTTCTCCTTCTAGTAAACGTAAAAAATCTTTTAAAACTTCTCTCCCTACAGATGAATTTTTAAATGAACATCATCATTCTGATTCTGATGACTCTTCTGGTTCAGAGGATTCTGTCTCAGAGATTGATGCTGATAAATCTTCATATTTATTTAAAATGGAATTTATTCGTTCTTTACTTAAAGAAGTACTAATTGCTTTAGAAATAGAGGATTCTGGTCCTCTTGATACTAATTCTAAACGTTTAGATAAGGTATTTAAATCTCCTGTGGTTATTCCAGAAGTTTTTCCTGTTCCTAATGCTATTTCTGCAGTAATTTCCAAAGAATGGGATAAATTGGGTAATTCATTTACTCCTTCTAAACGTTTTAAGCAATTATATCCTGTGCCGTCTGACAGATTAGAATTTTGGGACAAAATCCCTAAAGTTGATGGGGCTATTTCTACCCTTGCTAAACGTACTACTATTCCTACGTCAGATGGTACTTCGTTTAAGGATCCTTTAGATAGGAAAATTGAATCCTTTCTAAGAAAAGCTTATCTGTGTTCAGGTAATCTTCTTAGACCTGCTATATCATTGGCTGATGTTGCTGCAGCTTCAACTTTTTGGTTGGAAACTTTAGCGCAACAAGTAACAGATCATGATTCTCATAATATTATTCTTCTTCTTCAGCATGCTAATAATTTTATCTGTGATGCCATTTTTGATATTATCAGAGTTGATGTCAGGTTTATGTCTCTAGCTATTTTAGCTAGAAGAGCTTTATGGCTTAAGACTTGGAATGCTGATATGGCTTCTAAATCAACTCTACTTTCCATTTCTTTCCAGGGTAACAAATTATTTGGTTCTCAGTTGGATTCTATTATCTCAACTGTTACTGGTGGGAAAGGAACTTTTTTACCACAGGATAAAAAATCTAAGGGTAAAAACAGGGCTAATAATCGTTTTCGTTTCAACAAAGAACAAAAGCCTAATCCTTCATTCTCAGGAGCAGTTTCAGTTTGGAAACCATCTCCGGTCTGGAATAAATCCAAGCCTGCTAGAAAGGCAAAGCCTGCTTCTAAGTCCACATGAAGGTGCGGCCCTCATTCCAGCTCAGCTGGTAGGGGGCAGGTTACGTTTTTTCAAAGAAATTTGGATCAATTCTGTTCACAATCTTTGGATTCAGAACATTGTTTCAGAAGGGTACAGAATTGGTTTCAAGATGAGACCTCCTGCAAAGAGATTTTTTCTTTCCCGTGTCCCAGTAAATCCAGTGAAAGCTCAAGCATTTCTGAATTGTGTTTCAGATCTAGAGTTGGCTGGAGTAATTATGCCAGTTCCAGTTCCGGAACAGGGGATGGGGTTTTATTCAAATCTCTTCATTGTACCAAAGAAGGAGAATTCCTTCAGACCAGTTCTGGATCTAAAAATATTGAATCGTTATGTAAGGATACCAACGTTCAAGATGGTAACTGTAAGGACTATCTTGCCTTTTGTTCAGCAAGGGCATTATATGTCCACAATAGATTTACAGGATGCATATCTGCATATTCCGATTCATCCAGATCATTATCAGTTCCTGAGATTCTCTTTTCTGGACAAGCATTACCAGTTTGTGGCTCTGCCGTTTGGCCTAGCTACAGCTCCAAGAATTTTCACAAAGGTTCTCGGTGCCCTTCTGTCTGTAATCAGAGAACAGGGTATTGTGGTATTTCCTTATTTGGACGATATCTTGGTACTTGCTCAGTCTTTACATTTAGCAGAATCTCATACGAATCGACTTGTGTTGTTTCGTCAAGATCATGGTTGGAGGATCAATTTACCAAAAAGTTCATTGATTCCTCAGACAAGGGTAACTTTTCTGGGTTTCCAGATAGATTCAGTGTCCATGACTCTGTCTTTAACAGACAAGAGACGTCTAAAATTGATTTCAGCTTGTCGAAACCTTCAGTCACAATCATTCCCTTCGGTAGCCTTATGCATGGAAATTCTAGGTCTTATGACTGCTGCATCGGACGCGATCCCCTTTGCTCGTTTTCACATGCGACCTCTTCAGCTCTGTATGCTGAATCAATGGTGCAAGGATTACACAAAGATATCTCAATTAATATCTTTAAAACCGATTGTTCGACACTCTCTAACATGGTGGACAGATCACCATCGTTTAATTCAGGGGGCTTCTTTTGTGCTTCCGACCTGGACTGTAATTTCAACAGATGCAAGTCTCACAGGTTGGGGAGCTGTGTGGGGATCTCTGACGGCACAAGGAGTTTGGGAATCTCAGGAGGTGAGATTACCGATCAATATTTTGGAACTCCGTGCAATTTTCAGAGCTCTTCAGTTTTGGCCTCTTCTGAAGAGAGAATCGTTCATTTGTTTTCAGACAGACAATGTCACAACTGTGGCATACATCAATCATCAAGGAGGGACTCTCAGTCCTCTGGCTATGAAAGAAGTATCTCGAATTCTGGTTTGGGCGGAATCCAGCTCCTGTCTAATCTCTGCGGTTCATATCCCAGGTATAGACAATTGGGAAGCGGATTATCTCAGTCGCCAAACGTTGCATCCGGGCGAATGGTCTCTTCACCCAGAGGTATTTCTTCAGATTGTTCAAATGTGGGAACTTCCAGAAATAGATCTGATGGCGTCTCATCTAAACAAGAAACTTCCCAGGTATCTGTCCAGATCCCGGGATCCTCAGGCGGAGGCAGTGGATGCATTATCACTTCCTTGGAAGTATCATCCTGCTTATATCTTTCCGCCTCTAGTTCTTCTTCCAAGAGTAATCTCCAAGATTCTGAAGGAATGCTCGTTTGTTCTGCTGGTAGCTCCGGCATGGCCTCACAGGTTTTGGTATGCGGATCTTGTCCGGATGGCCTCTTGCCAACCGTGGACTCTTCCGTTACGACCAGACCTTCTGTCACAAGGTCCTTTTTTCCATCAGGATCTGAAATCCTTAAATTTAAAGGTATGGAGATTGAACGCTTGATTCTTGGTCAAAGAGGTTTCTCTGACTCTGTGATTAATACTATGTTACAGGCTCGTAAATCTGTATCTAGAGAGATATATTATAGAGTCTGGAAGACTTATATTTCTTGGTGTCTTTCTCATCATTTTTCTTGGCATTCTTTTAGAATACCGAGAATTTTACAGTTTCTTCAGGATGGTTTAGATAAGGGTTTGTCCGCAAGTTCCTTGAAAGGTCAAATCTCTGCTCTTTCTGTTCTTTTTCACAGAAAGATTGCTATTCTTCCTGATATTCATTGTTTTGTACAAGCTTTGGTTCATATTAAACCTGTCATTAAGTCAATTTCTCCTCCTTGGAGTTTGAATTTGGTTCTGGGAGCTCTTCAAGCTCCTCCGTTTGAACCTATGCATTCATTGGACATTAAATTACTTTCTTGGAAAGTTTTGTTCCTTTTGGCCATCTCTTCTGCCAGAAGAGTTTCTGAATTATCTGCTCTTTCTTGTGAGTCTCCTTTTCTGATTTTTCATCAGGATAAGGCGGTGTTGCGAACTTCTTTTGAATTTTTACCTAAAGTTGTGAATTCCAACAACATTAGTAGAGAAATTGTGGTTCCTTCATTATGTCCTAATCCTAAGAATTCTAAGGAGAAATCGTTGCATTCTTTGGATGTTGTTAGAGCTTTGAAATATTATGTTGAAGCTACTAAGTCTTTCCGAAAGACTTCTAGTCTATTTGTTATTTTTTCCGGTGCTAGAAAAGGCCAGAAAGCTTCTGCCATTTCTTTGGCATCTTGGTTGAAATCTTTAATTCATCTTGCCTATGTTGAGTCGGGTAAAACTCCGCCTCAGAGGATTACAGCTCATTCTACTAGGTCAGTTTCTACTTCCTGGGCCTTTAGGAATGAAGCTTCGGTTGATCAGATTTGCAAAGCAGCAACTTGGTCCTCTTTGCATACTTTTACTAAATTCTACCATTTTGATGTATTTTCTTCTTCTGAAGCAGTTTTTGGTAGAAAAGTACTTCAGGCAGCGGTTTCAGTTTGAATCTTCTGCTTTTGTTTTTCATTAAACTTTATTTTGGGTGTGGATTATTTCTCCAACATAGGTGTGTCCGGTCCACGGCGTCATCCTTACTTGTGGGATATTCTCTTCCCCAACAGGAAATGGCAAAGAGCCCAGCAAAGCTGGTCACATGATCCCTCCTAGGCTCCGCCTACCCCAGTCATTCTCTTTGCCGTTGTACAGGCAACATCTCCACGGAGATGGCTTAGAGTTTTTTAGTGTTTAACTGTAGTTTTTATTATTCAATCAAGAGTTTGTTATTTTAAAATAGTGCTGGTATGTACTATTTACTCAGAAACAGAAAAGAGATGAAGATTTCTGTTTGTATGAGGAAAATGATTTTAGCAACCGTTACTAAAATCCATGGCTGTTCCACACAGGACTGTTGAGAGCAATTAACTTCAGTTGGGGGAACAGTGAGCAGTCTCTTGCTGCTTGAGGTATGACACATTCTAACAAGACGATGTAATGCTGGAAGCTGTCATTTTCCCTATGGGATCCGGTAAGCCATGTTTATTAAGATAGTAAATAAGGGCTTCACAAGGGCTTATTAAGACTGTAGACTTTTTCTGGGCTAAATCGATTCATTATTAACACATATTTAGCCTTGAGGAATCATTTAATCTGGGTATTTTGATAAGATTATATCGGCAGGCACTGTTTTAGACACCTTATTCTTTAGGGGCTTTCCCAAATCATAGGCAGAGCCTCATTTTCGCGCCGGTGTTGCGCACTTGTTTTTGAGAGGCATGACATGCAGTCGCATGTGTGAGGAGCTCTGATACATAGAAAAGACTTTCTGAAGGCGTCATTTGGTATCGTATTCCCCTTTGGGCTTGGTTGGGTCTCAGCAAAGCAGATACCAGGGACTGTAAAGGGGTTAAAGTTAAAAACGGCTCCGGTTCCGTTATTTTAAGGGTTAAAGCTTCCAAATTTGGTGTGCAATACTTTTAAGGCTTTAAGACACTGTGGTGAAATTTTGGTGAATTTTGAACAATTCCTTCATATTTTTTCGCAATTGCAGTAATAAAGTGTGTTCAGTTTAAAATTTAAAGTGACAGTAACGGTTTTATTTTAAAACGTTTTTTTGTACTTTGTTATCAAGTTTATGCCTGTTTAACATGTCTGAACTACCAGATAGACTGTGTTCTGAATGTGGGGAAGCCAGAGTTCCTTCTCATTTAAATAAATGTGATTTATGTGACAATGACAATGATGCCCAAGATGATTCCTCAAGTGAGGGGAGTAAGCATGGTACTGCATCATTCCCTCCTTCGTCTACACGAGTCTTGCCCACTCAGGAGGCCCCTAGTACATCTAGCGCGCCAATACTCCTTACTATGCAACAATTAACGGCTGTAATGGATAATTCTGTCAAAAACATTTTAGCCAAAATGCACACTTATCAGCGTAAGCGCGACTGCTCTGTTTTAGATACTGAAGAGCATGACGACGCTGATAATAATGGTTCTGAAGGGCCCCTAAACCAGTCTGATGGGGCCAGGGAGGTGTTGTCTGAGGGAGAAATTACTGATTCAGGGAACATTTCTCAACAAGCTGAACCTGATGTGATTACGTTTAAATTTAAGTTGGAACATCTCCGCATTCTGCTTAAGGAGGTATTATCCACTCTGGATGATTGTGACAAGTTGGTCATCCCAGAGAAACTATGTAAAATGGACAAGTTCCTAGAGGTCCCGGGGCTCCCAGAAGCTTTTCCTATACCCAAGCGGGTGGCGGACATTGTAAATAAAGAATGGGAAAGGCCCGGTATTCCTTTCGTCCCTCCCCCCATATTTAAAAAATTGTTTCCTATGGTCGACCCCAGAAAGGACTTATGGCAGACAGTCCCCAAGGTCGAGGGAGCGGTTTCCACTTTAAACAAACGCACCACTATACCCATAGAAGATAGTTGTGCTTTCAAAGATCCTATGGATAAAAAATTAGAAGGTTTACTTAAAAAGATGTTTGTTCAGCAGGGTTACCTTCTACAACCAATTTCATGCATTGTCCCTGTCGCTACAGCCGCGTGTTTCTGGTTCGATGAGCTGGTAAAGGCGGTCGATAGTGATTCTCCTCCTTATGAGGAGATTATGGACAGAATCAATGCTCTCAAATTGGCTAATTCTTTCACCTTAGACGCCACTTTGCAATTGGCTAGGTTAGCGGCTAAGAATTCTGGGTTTGCTATTGTGGCGCGCAGAGCGCTTTGGTTGAAATCTTGGTCAGCTGATGCGTCTTCCAAGAACAAGCTACTTAACATTCCTTTCAAGGGGAAAACGCTGTTTGGCCCTGACTTGAAAGAGATTATCTCTGATATCACTGGGGGTAAGGGCCACGCCCTTCCTCAGGATCGGCCTTTCAAGGCCAAAAATAAACCTAATTTTCGTCCCTTTCGTAGAAACGGACCAGCCCAAAGTGCTACGTCCTCTAAGCAAGAGGGTAATACTTCTCAAGCCAAGCCAGCTTGGAGACCAATGCAAGGCTGGAACAAGGGAAAGCAGGCCAAGAAACCTGCCACTGCTACCAAGACAGCATGAAATGTTGGCCCCCGATCCGGGACCGGATCTGGTGGGGGGCAGACTCTCTCTCTTCGCTCAGGCTTGGGCAAGAGATGTTCTGGATCCTTGGGCGCTAGAAATAGTCTCCCAAGGTTATTTTCTGGAGTTCAAGGGGCTTCCCCCAAGGGGGAGGTTCCACAGGTCTCAGTTGTCTTCAGACCACATAAAAAGACAGGCATTCTTACATTGTGTAGAAGACCTGTTAAAAATGGGAGTGATTCATCCTGTTCCATTAGGAGAACAAGGGATGGGGTTCTACTCCAATCTGTTCATAGTTCCCAAAAAAGAGGGAACGTTCAGACCAATCTTAGATCTCAAGATCTTAAACAAGTTTCTCAAGGTTCCATCGTTCAAGATGGAAACCATTCGAACAATTCTTCCTTCCATCCAGGAAGGTCAATTCATGACCACGGTGGATTTAAAGGATGCGTATCTACATATTCCTATCCACAAGGAACATCATCGGTTCCTAAGGTTCGCATTCCTGGACAAGCATTACCAGTTCGTGGCGTTTCCTTTCGGATTAGCCACTGCTCCAAGGATTTTCACAAAGGTACTAGGGTCCCTTCTAGCTGTGCTAAGACCAAGGGGCATTGCCGTAGTACCTTACTTGGACGACATTCTGATTCAAGCGTCGTCCCTTCCTCAAGCAAAGGCTCACACGGACATTGTCCTGGCCTTTCTCAGATCTCACGGATGGAAAGTGAACGTGGAAAAGAGTTCTCTATCTCCGTCAACAAGGGTTCCCTTCTTGGGAACAATAATAGACTCCTTAGAAATGAGGATTTTTCTGACAGAAGCCAGAAAAACAAAACTTCTAGACTCTTGTCGGATACTTCATTCCGTTCCTCTTCCTTCCATAGCGCAGTGCATGGAAGTGATAGGTTTGATGGTAGCGGCAATGGACATAGTTCCTTTTGCGCGCATTCATCTAAGACCATTACAACTGTGCATGCTCAGTCAGTGGAATGGGGACTATACAGACTTGTCTCCGAAGATACAAGTAAATCAGAGGACCAGAGACTCACTCCGTTGGTGGCTGTCCCTGGACAACCTGTCACAAGGGATGACCTTCCGCAGACCAGAGTGGGTCATTGTCACGACCGACGCCAGTCTGATGGGCTGGGGCGCGGTCTGGGGATCCCTGAAAGCTCAGGGTCTTTGGTCTCGGGAAGAATCTCTTCTACCGATAAATATTCTGGAACTGAGAGCGATATTCAATGCTCTCAAGGCTTGGCCTCAGCTAGCGAGGGCCAAGTTCATACGGTTTCAATCAGACAACATGACAACTGTTGCGTACATCAACCATCAGGGGGGAACAAGGAGTTCCCTAGCGATGGAAGAAGTGACCAAAATCATTCTATGGGCGGAGTCTCACTCCTGCCACCTGTCTGCTATCCACATCCCAGGAGTGGAAAATTGGGAAGCGGATTTTCTGAGTCGTCAGACATTGCATCCGGGGGAGTGGGAACTCCATCCGGAAATCTTTGCCCAAGTCACTCAACTGTGGGGCATTCCAGACATGGATCTGATGGCCTCTCGTCAGAACTTCAAAGTTCCTTGCTACGGGTCCAGATCCAGGGATCCCAAGGCGGCTCTAGTGGATGCACTAGTAGCACCTTGGACCTTCAAACTAGCTTATGTGTTCCCGCCGTTTCCTCTCATCCCCAGGCTGGTAGCCAGGATCAATCAGGAGAGGGCGTCGGTGATCTTGATAGCTCCTGCGTGGCCACGCAGGACTTGGTATGCAGATCTGGTGAATATGTCATCGGCTCCACCATGGAAGCTACCTTTGAGACGAGACCTTCTTGTTCAGGGTCCGTTCGAACATCCGAATCTGGTCTCACTCCAGCTGACTGCTTGGAGATTGAACGCTTGATCTTATCGAAGCGAGGGTTCTCAGATTCTGTTATCGATACTCTTGTTCAGGCCAGAAAGCCTGTAACTAGAAAGATTTACCACAAAATTTGGAAAAAATATATCTGTTGGTGTGAATCTAAAGGATTCCCTTGGGACAAGGTTAAGATTCCTAAGATTCTATCCTTCCTTCAAGAAGGATTGGAAAAAGGATTATCTGCAAGTTCCCTGAAGGGACAGATTTCTGCCTTGTCTGTGTTACTTCACAAAAAGCTGGCAGCTGTGCCAGATGTTCAAGCCTTTGTTCAGGCTCTGGTCAGAATCAAGCCTGTTTACAAACCTTTGACTCCTCCTTGGAGTCTCAACTTAGTTCTTTCAGTTCTTCAGGGGGTTCCGTTTGAACCCTTACATTCCGTTGATATTAAGTTATTATCTTGGAAAGTTTTGTTTTTGGTTGCAATTTCTTCTGCTCGAAGAGTTTCAGAATTATCTGCTCTGCAGTGTTCTCCTCCTTATCTGGTGTTCCATGCAGATAAGGTGGTTTTACGTACTAAACCTGGTTTTCTTCCAAAAGTTGTTTCTAACAAAAACATTAACCAGGAGATTATCGTACCTTCTCTGTGTCCGAAACCAGTTTCGAAGAAGGAACGTTTGTTGCACAATTTGGATGTTGTTCACGCTCTAAAATTCTATTTAGATGCTACAAAGGATTTTAGACAAACATCTTCCTTGTTTGTTGTTTATTCCGGTAAAAGGAGAGGTCAAAAAGCAACTTCTACCTCTCTCTCTTTTTGGATTAAAAGCATCATCAGATTGGCTTACGAGACTGCCGGACGGCAGCCTCCCGAAAGAATCACAGCTCATTCCACTCGGGCTGTGGCTTCCACATGGGCCTTCAAGAACGAGGCTTCTGTTGATCAGATATGTAGGGCAGCGACTTGGTCTTCACTGCACACTTTTACCAAATTTTGATACTTTTGCTTCTTCTGAGGCTATTTTTGGGAGAAAGGTTTTGCAAGCCGTGGTGCCTTCCATTTAGGTGACCTGATTTGCTCCCTCCCTTCATCCGTGTCCTAAAGCTTTGGTATTGGTTCCCACAAGTAAGGATGACGCCGTGGACCGGACACACCTATGTTGGAGAAAACAGAATTTATGTTTACCTGATAAATTACTTTCTCCAACGGTGTGTCCGGTCCACGGCCCGCCCTGGTTTTTTAATCAGGTCTGATAATTTATTTTCTTTAACTACAGTCACCACGGTATCATATGGTTTCTCCTATGCAAATATTCCTCCTTAACGTCGGTCGAATGACTGGGGTAGGCGGAGCCTAGGAGGGATCATGTGACCAGCTTTGCTGGGCTCTTTGCCATTTCCTGTTGGGGAAGAGAATATCCCACAAGTAAGGATGACGCCGTGGACCGGACACACCGTTGGAGAAAGTAATTTATCAGGTAAACATAAATTCTGTTTTTCAGCAGGAATTGGCTGTCTTTATTTTATCCCTCCCTCTCTAGTGACTCTTGTGTGGAAAGATCCACATCTTGGGTAATCATTATCCCATACGTCACTAGCTCATGGACTCTTGCTAATTACATGAAAGAAAACATAATTTATGTAAGAACTTACCTGATAAATTCATTTCTTTCATATTAGCAAGAGTCCATGAGGCCCGCCCTTTTTTTGTGGTGGTTATGATTTTGTATAAAGCACAATTATTCCAATTCCTTATTTTATATGCTTTCGCACTTTTTTATCACCCCACTTCTTGGCTATTCGTTAAACTGAATTGTGGGTGTGGTGAGGGGTGTATTTATAGGCATTTTGAGGTTTGGGAAACTTTGCCGCTCCTGGTAGGAATGTATATCCCATACGTCACTAGCTCATGGACTCTTGCTAATATGAAAGAAATGAATTTATCAGGTAAGTTCTTACATAAATTATGTTTTTTATAAAGTTCTAAATATATGTATTCAAACATTTATTTGCCTTTACTCAGGATGTTCAACATTCCTTATTTTCAGACAGTCAGTTTCATATTTGGGATAATGCATTTGAATCAATCAATTTTTTTCTTACCTTAAAATTTGACTTTCCCTGTGGGCTGTTAGGCTCGCGGGGGCTGAAAATGCTTCATTTTATTGCGTCATTCTTGGCGCAATTTTTTTTTTTCTGTTTCTGGCGTCATACGTGTCGCCGGAAGTTGCGTCATTTTTGACGTTCTTTTGCACCAAAAATGTCGGCGTTCCGGATGTGGCGTCATTTTTGGCGCCAAAAGCATTTAGGCGCCAAATAATGTGGGCGTCTTATTTGGCGCTAAAAAAATATGGGCGTCACTTTTGTTTCCACATTATTTAAGTCTCATTTTTTATTGCTTCTGGTTGCTAGAAGCTTGTTCACTGGCATTTTTTCCCATTCCTGAAAAAAAAATGATCAATTTTGCTTTATATGTTGTTTTTTCTATTACATATTGCAAGATGTCCCATGTTGAAGCTGAGTCAGAAGATACTTCTGGAAAATCGCTGCCTGGTGCTGGAGCTACCAAAGCTAAGTGTATCTGCTGTAAACTTTTGGTAGCTGTTCCTCCAGCTGTTGTTTGTATTGAATGTCATGACAAACTTGTTAATGCAGATAATATTTCCTTTAGTAAAGTTACATTACCTGTTGCTGTTCCATCAACATCTAATACTCAGAGTGTTCCTGATAACATAAGAGATTTTGTTTCTAAATCCATTAAGAAGGCTATGTCTGTTATTCCTCCTTCTAGTAAACGTAAAAAGTCTTTTAAAACTTCTCATTTTTTTTAGATGAATTTTTAAATGAACATCATCATTCTGATTCTGATAATGGCTCTTCTGGTTCAGAGGATTCTGTCTCAGAGGTTGATGCTGATAAATCTTCATATTTATTTAAAATGGAATTTATTCGTTCTTTACTTAAAGAAGTCCTAATTGCATTAGAAATTGAGGATTCTGGTCCTCTTGATACTAAATCTAAACGTTTAGATAAGGTTTTTAAATCTCCTGTAGTTATTCCAGAAGTTTTTCCTGTTCCTGGTGCTATTTCTGAAGTAATTTCCAGGGAATAGAATAAGTTGGGTAATTCATTTACTCCTTCTAAACGTTTTAAGCAATTATATCCTGTGCCATCTGACAGATTAGAATTTTGGGACAAAATCCCTAAGGTTGATGGGGCTGTCTCTACTCTTGCTAAGCGTACTACCATTCCTACGGCAGATGGTACTTCCTTTAACCCCTTAACGACCGAGGACGTGCAGGGTACGTCCTCAAAAAAAAGGCAGTTAACGCCTGAGGACGTACCCTGCACGTCCTCGGTGTGGAAAGCAGCTGGAAGCGATCCCGCTCGCTTCCAGCTGCTTTCCGGTTATTGCAGTGATGCCTCGATATGGAGGCATCCTGCAATAACCTTCTTAAGCCATCCGGTGCAGAGAGAGCCACTCTGTGGCCCTCTCTGCACCGGAGATCGGTGGCTCCCTGCGTTGGTGGGTGGGAGCCGGACCGGGAGGCGGGTGGCGGCCATCGATGGCCCTGGTTATGTGCAGGGGGGGCGGGATCGTGGGTGGGGATGACCGGGGGCGCGCACGGACGCGCGCGCTTGCGTGCACGGGAGGGTGGGGGCGGGTGCGTGCACGGGGAGGGAGCGGGTGGGAACCTCTACGCTACAGAAAATGCATTAATTAAAAATGTTAAAAATGTTAAAATGTCTAAGTAGTTTAAAAAACAACAACTGATCAGCAAGGTGGTGGGGGTTTGTCTGTGTGGGGGGGGAGCTACACTACAGAAAAAAGCCAAAAAAAATAAAAAAAAGCACCTTTTTTTTGCAAACTGGGTACTGGCAGACAGCTGCCAGTACCCAAGATGGCCCCCAATGAGGCAGAGGGGAGGGTTAGAGAGCGGTTTTGGGGGGGATCAGGGAGGTTGGGGGCTAAGGGGAGGATCCTACACCCTAGCATATGTAAATATGCAAAAAAAAAAAAATTTTTTTTTTAAAAAAACCCTTTTATTTTAGTACTGGCAGACTTTCTGCCAGTACTTAAGATGGCGGGTACAATTGTGGGGTGGGGGAGGGAAGGGAGCTGTTTGGGAGGAATCAGGGGGTGGGATGTGTCAGGTGGGAGGCTGATCTCTACACTAAAGCTAAAATTAACCCTGCAAGCTCCCTACAAACTCCCTAATTAACCCCTTCACTGCTAGCCATAATACACGTGTGAGGCGCAGCAGGATTTAGCGGCCTTCTAATTACCAGAAAGCAACGCCAAAGTCATATATGTCTGCTATTTCTGAACAAAGGGGATCCCAGACAAGTATTTACAACCATTTGTGCCATAATTGCACAAGCTGTTTGTAAATTATTTCAGTGAGAAACCTAAAATTGTGAAAAAAAAATTTTCAATTTGATCACATTTGGCGGTGAAATGGTGGCATGAAATATACCAAAATGTGCCTAGATCAATACTTGGGGTTGTCTACTATACTACACTAAAGCTAAAATTAACCCTACAAGCTCCCTAAAAGCTCCCTAATTAACCCCTTAACTGCTGGGCATAATACACTTGTGGTGCGCAGTGGCATTTAGCGGCCTTCTAATTACCAAAAAGCAACGCCAAAGCCATATATATCTGCTATTTCTGAACAAAGGGGATCCCAGAGAAGAATTTACAACCATTTATGCCATAATTGCACAAGTTGTTTGTAAATAATTTCAGTGAGAAACCGAAAGTTTGTGAAAAAATTTGTGAAAAAGTGAACGATTTTTTGTATTTGATCGCATTTGGCGGTGAAATGGTGGTATGAAATATACCAAAATTGGCCTAGATCAATACTTTGGGATGTCTACTAAAAAAAAATATATACATGTCAAGGGATATTCAGGGATTCCTGAAAGATATTAGTGTTCTAATGTAACTAGCGCTAATTTTGGAAAAAAGTGGTTTGGAAATAGCAAAGTGCTACTTGTATTTATGGCCCTATAACTTGCAAAAAAAGCAAAGAACATGTAAACATTGGGTATTTCTAAACTCAGGACAAAATTTAGAAACTATTTAGCATGGGTGTTTTTTGGTGGTTGTAGATATGTAACAGATTTTGGGGGTCAAAGTTAGAAAAAGTGTGTTTTTTTCCATTTTTCCTCATATTTTATATATTTTTTTTATAGTAAATTATAAGATATGATGAAAATAATGGTATCTTTAGAAAGTCCATTTAGTGGCGAGAAAAACGGTATATAATATGTGTGGGTACAGTAAATGAGTAAGAAGAAAATTACAGCTAAACACAAACACCGCAAAAATGTAAAAATAGCCTTGGTCCCAAACGGACAGAAAATGGAAAAGTGCTGTGGTCATTAAGGGGCTAAGGATCCTTTAGATAGGAAAATTGAATCCTTTCTAAGAAAAGCTTACTTGTGTTCAGGTAATCTTCTTAGACCTGCTATATCTTTGGCGGATGTTGCTGCAGCTTCAACTTTTTGGTTGGAAGCTTTAGCGCAACAAGTAACAAATCATAATTCCCATAGCATTATTATTCTTCTTCAACATGCTAATAATTATATTTGTGATGCCATCTTTGATATCATTAGAGTTGATGTCAGGTATATGTCTCTAGCTATTTTAGCTAGAAGAGCTTTATGGCTTAAAACTTGGAATGCTGATATGTCTTCTAAGTCTACTCTGCTTTCCCTTTCTTTCCAGGGTAATAAATTATTTGGTTCTCAGTTGGATTCTATTATCTCAACTGTTACTGGAGGGAAAGGAACTTTTTTACCACAGGATAAAAAATCTAAAGGTAAATTTAGGTCTAATAATCGTTTTCGTTCCTTTCGTCACAACAAGGAACAAAAGCCTGATCCTTCATCCTCAGGAGCGGTATCAGTTTGGAAACCATCTCCAGTCTGGAATAAATCCAAGCCTTTTAGAAAATCAAAGCCAGCTCCTAAGTCCACATGAAGGTGCGGCCCTCATTCCAGCTCAGCTGGTAGGGGGCAGATTATGTTTTTTCAAAGGAATTTGGATCAATTCCGTTCACAATCTTTGGATTCAGAATATTGTTTCAGAAGGGTACAGAATTGGCTTCAAGATAAGGCCTCCTGCAAAGAGATTTTTTCTTTCCCGTGTCCCAGTAAATCCAGCGAAGGCTCAAGCATTTCTGAAACATGTTTCAGATCTAGAGTTGGCTGGAGTAATTATGCCAGTTCCAGTTCTGGAACAGGGGATGGGGTTTTATTCAAATCTCTTCATTGTACCAAAGAAGGAGAATTCCTTCAGACTAGTTCTGGATCTAAAAATATTGAATCGTTATGTAAGGATACCAACATTCAAAATGGTAACTGTAAGGACTATCCTGCCTTTTGTTCAGCAAGGGCATTATATGTCTACAATAGATTTACAGGATGCATATCTGCGTATTCCGATTCATCCAGATCACTATCAGTTTCTGAGATTCTCGTTCCTAGACAAGCATTACCAGTTTGTGGCTCTGCCATTTGGCCTAGCAACAGCTCCAAGAATTTTTACAAAGGTTCTCGGTGCCCTTCTGTCTGTAATCAGAGAACAGGGTATTGTGGTATTTCCTTATTTGGACGATATCTTGGTACTTGCTCAGTCTTCACATTTAGCAGAATCTCATACGAATCGACTTGTGTTGTTTCTTCAAGATCATGGTTGGAGGATCAATTTACTAAAAAGTTCATTGATTCCTCAGACAAGGGTAACCTTTTTGGGTTTCCAGATAGATTCAGTGTCCATGACTCTATCTTTGACAGACAAGAGACGTCTAAAATTGATATCAGCTTGTCGAAACCTTCAGTCACAATCATTCCCTTCGGTAGCCTTATGCATGGAAATTCTAGGTCTTATGACTGCTGCATCGGACGCGATCCCCTTTGCTCGTTTTCACATGTGACCTCTTCAGCTCTGTATGCTGAACCAGTGGTGCAGGGATTACACAAAGATATCTCAATTAATATCTTTAAAACCGATTGTACGACACTCTCTGACGTTGTGGACAGATCACCATCGTTTAGTTCAGGGGGCTTCTTTTGTTCTTCCGACCTGGACTGTAATCTCAACAGATGCAAGTCTTACAGGTTGGGGAGCTGTGTGGGGGTCTCTGACAGCACAAGGGGTTTGGGAATCTCAGGAGGTGAGATTACCGATCAATATTTTGGAACTCCGTGCAATTTTCAGAGCTCTTCAGTCTTGGCCTCTTCTAAAGAGAGAATCGTTCATTTGTTTTCAGACAGACAATGTCACATCTGTGGCATACATCAATCATCAAGGAGGGACTCACAGCCCTCTGGCTATGAAAGAAGTATCTTGAATTCTGGTTTGGGCGGAATCCAGCTCCTGTCTAATTTCTGCGGTTCATATCCCAGGTATAGACAATTGGGAAGCGGATTATCTCAGTCGCCAAACGTTGCATCCGGGCGAATGGTCTCTTCACCCAGAGGTATTTCTTCAGATTGTCCAAATGTGGGGACTTCCATAAATAGATCTGATGGCCTCTCATCTAAACAAGAAACTTCCCAGGTATCTGTCCAGATCCAGGGATCCTCAAGTGGAAGCAGTGGATGCATTGTCACTTCCTTGGAAGTATCATCCTGCTTATATCTTTCCGCCTCTAGTTCTTCTTCCAAGAGTGATCTCCAAGATTCTGAAGGAATGCTCGTTTGTTCTGCTGGTAGCTCCAGCATGGCCTCACAGGTTTTGGTATGCGGATCTTGTCCGGATGGCCTCTTGCCAACCGTGGACTCTTCCGTTAAGACCAGACCTTCTGTCGCAAGGTCCTTTTTTCCATCAGGATCTCAAATCCTTAAATTTAAAGGTATGGAGATTGAACGCTTGATTCTTAGTCAAAGAGGTTTCTCTGACTCTGTGATTAATACTATGTTACAGGCTCGTAAATCTGTATCTAGGGAGATATATTATAGAGTCTGGAAGACTTATATTTCTTGGTGTCTTTCTCATCATTTTTCCTGGCATTCTTTTAGAATTCCGAGAATTTTACAGTTTCTTCAGGATGGTTTGGATAAAGGTTTGTCTGCAAGTTCCTTGAGAGGACAAATCTCTGCTCTTTCTGTTCTTTTTCACAGAAAGATTGCTAATCTTCCTGATATTCATTGTTTTGTACAAGCTTTGGTTCGTATAAAACCTGTTATTAAGTCAATTTCTCCTCCTTGGAGTTTGAATTTGGTTCTGGGGGCTCTTCAAGCTCCTCTGTTTGAACCTATGCATTCATTGGACATTAAATTACTTTCTTGGAAAGTTTTGTTCCTTTTGGCCATCTCTTCTGCCAGAAGAGTTTCTGAATTATCTGCTCTTTCTTGTGAGTCTCCTTTTCTGATTTTTCACCAGGATAAGGCGGTGTTGCGAACTTCTTTTGAATTTTTACCTAAGGTTGTGAATTCCAACAACATTAGTAGAGAAATTGTGGTTCCTTCATTATGTCCTAATCCTAAGAATTCTAAGGAGAAATCATTGCATTCTTTGGATGTAGTTAGAGCTTTGAAATATTATGTTGAAGCCACTAAGAATTTCCGAAAGACTTCTAGTCTATTTGTTATCTTTTCTGGTTCTAGGAAAGGTCAGAAGGCCTCTGCCATTTCTTTGGCATCTTGGTTGAAATCTTTAATTCATCATGCTTATGTCGAGTCGGGTAAAACTCCGCCTCAAAGGATTACAGCTCATTCTACTAGGTCAGTTTCTACTTCCTGGGCGTTTAGGAATGAAGCTTCGGTTGATCAGATTTGCAAAGCAGCAACTTGGTCTTCTTTGCATACTTTTACTAAATTCTACCATTTTGATGTGTTTTCTTCTTCTGAAGCTGTTTTTGGTAGAAAAGTACTTCAGGCAGCTATTTCAGTTTTAATCTTCTGCTTATGTTTTCAGTTTTTTTCATTATAAAATTTAAACTTTATTTTGGGTGTGGATTATTTTTTCAGCGGAATTGGCTGTCTTTATTTTATCCCTCCCTCTCTAGTGACTCTTGCGTGGAAAGATCCACATCTTGGGTAGTCATTATCCCATACGTCACTAGCTCATGGACTCTTGCTAATTACATGAAAGAAAACATAATTTATGTAAAAACTTACCTGATAAATTCATTTCTTTCATATTAGCAAGAGTCCATGAGGCCCACCCTTTTTTGTGGTGGTTATGATTTTTTTGTATAAAGCACAATTATTCCAATTCCTTATTTTTTATGCTTTCGCACTTTTTTCTTATCACCTCCTCCTGTGGTTATTCCAGAGGTTTTTCCAGTTCCTGATGCTATTTCTGATATGATTTCTAAAGAATGGAATAGGCCTGGTACTTCTTTTATTCCTTCTTCGAGGTTTAAAAAATTGTATCCTTTGCCAGCAGTTAGATTGGAGTTTTGGGAAAAGATCCCCAAAGTTGATGGGGCTATCTTTACTCTTGCTAAACGTACTACTATTCCTACAGAAGATAGTACTTCTTTTAAAGATCCTTTAGATAGGAAACTTGAATCTTATCTAAGGAAAGCTTATTTATATTCAGGTCATCTTCTTAGGCCTGCAATTTCTTTGTCTGATGTTGCAGCTCCTTCAACTTTTTAGTTGGAAACTTTAGCGCAACAAGTATCGGATCATGATTTCTTTAGCATTGTTAAGTTAATTCAACATGCTAATAATTTCATTTGTGATGCCATTTTTGATATTATCAAAATTGATGTTCGATATATGTCTTTAGCTATTTTAGCTAGAAGAGCTTTGTGGCTCAAATCTTGGAATGTTGATATGACTTCTCCAGATTGCTATCTCTTTCTTTCCAAGGTAATAAATTATTTGGTTCTCAGTTGGATCAATAATTTCAACTGTCACTGGGGGGAAGGGAGTTTTTTTGCCTCAGGATAAAAAAACCTAAGGGTAAATCTAAAACTTCTAACCGTTTTCATTCCTTTCGACATAATAAGGAACAGAAATCTAATCCTTCCCCCAAAGGAATGTGTTTTCAATTGGAAGCCTTCCTCAAATTGGAAAGATGTTTGGATCAATTCGGTCCAAAATCATTGGATTCAGAGTATTGTCTCTCAGGGGTACAGAATAGGATTCAGAGTAAGACCGCCTGTGAGAAGATTTTTTCTCTCACGCATTCCAGCGAACCCAGTAAAGGCTCAGGCTTTCCTGAAGTGTGTTTCAGACCTGGAGTTATCAGGGGTAATCATGCCAGTTCCATTTCAGGAACAGGGTCTGGGGTTTTATTCAAATCTATTCATTGTCCCAAAGAAAGAAAATTAATTCAGACCAGTTTTGGATCTAAAGACTTTGAATCGATATGTAAGAGTACCAACTTTCAAGATGGTGACTATATAAGGACTATTCTGCCTTTTGTTCAGCAAGGGCATTATATGTCCACAATAGACTTACAGGATGCATATCTTCATATTCCGATTCATCCGGATCACTATCAGTTCCTGAGATTCTCTTTTCTAGACAAGCATTACCAATTTGTTGCTCTTCCTTTTGGCCTAGCGACAGCTCCAAGAATCTTTTCAAAGGTTCTCGGTGCCCTACTCTCTGTAATCAGAGAGTGGGGTATTGCATTGTTTCCTTATTTGGACGATATCTTGGTACTCGCTCAGTCTTTACGTTCTGCAGAATCTCACACAAATCAACTAGTGTTGTTTCTTCAAAGACATGGTTGGTGGATCAATTTACCAAAAAGTTATTTGATTCCTCAGACAAAGGTAACCTTTTTAGGTTTCCAGATAGATTCAGTGTCCATGACTTTGTCTCTAACAGACAAGAGACGTTTGAAATTGGTTGCAGCCTGTCTGAACCTTCAGTCTCAGTCATTCCTTTCAGTAGCTATGTGCATGGAAGTTTTAGGTCTCATGACTGCAGCATCGGACGCGATCCCCTTTGCTCGTTTTCATATTAGACCTCTCCAGCTTTGTATGCTGAACCAATGGTGCAGGGATTATACAAGGATATCACAATTAATATCCTTAAATCCCAATGTTCGACTTTCTCTAACTTGGTGGTTAGATCACCATCGTATAATTCTAGGGGCCTCTTTCGTTCCTCCAACCTGGACTGTGATCACAATAGATGCGAGTCCTTCAGGTTGGGGAGCTGTTTGGGGTTCTCTGACAGCACAAGGGGTTTGGAAATCTCAAGAGGCGAGATTACCAATCAATATTTTGGAACTCTGTGCAATTCTCAGGGCTCTTCAGTTTTGGCCTCTGTTAAAGAGAGAACCGTTCATTTGTTTTCAGACAGACTATCACAATTGTGGCATATGTCAATCATCAGGGTGGGACTCACAGTCCTCAAGCTATAAAAGAGGTATCTCGGATACTTGTTTGGGCGGAATCCAGCTCCTGTCTAATTTCTGCGGTTCATATCCCAGGTATAGACAATTGGGAAGCGGATTATCTCAGTCGTCAGACTTTACATCCGGGAGAATGGTCTCTCCACCCAGATGTGTTTTCTCAAATTGTTCAGATGTAGGGGCTTCCAGAAATAGATCTGATGGCATCTCAATTAAACAAAAAACTTCCCAGGTACCTGTCCAGGTCCAGGGATCCTCAGGCGGAAGCAGTGGATGCGTTGACACTTCCGTGGTGTTATCAACCTGCTTATATCTTCCCGCCTCTAGTTCTTTTTCCAAGAGTGATCTCCAAAATCATCATGGAGCAATTGTTTGTGCTGCTGGTGGCTCCACCATGGTCTCACAGGTTTTGGTATGCAGATCTTGTTCGGATGTCCAGTTGCCAACCTTGGCCACTTCCATTAAAGGGATACTGAACCCAATTTTTTTCTTTCATGATTCAGATAGAGCATGCAATTTTAAGCAACTTTCTAATTGACTCCTATTATTATTTTTTCTTTGTTCTCTTGTTATCTTTAATTGAAAAAGAAGGCATCTAAGCTTTTTTTTCTTGGTTCAGACTCTGGACAGCACTTTTTTATTGGTGGATGAATTTATCCACCAATCAGCAAGGACAACCCAGGTTGTTCACCAAAAATAAGCCGGCATCTAAACTTACATTTTTGCATTTCAAATAAAGATACCAAGAGAATAAAGACAGTTTGATAATAGGAGTAAATTAGAATGTTGCTTAAAATTTCATGCTCTATCCGAATCACAAAAGAAAAATTTTGGGTTCAGTGTCCCTTTAAGGCCAGACCTTCTATCTCAAGGTCCGTTTTTTCATCAGGATCTCAAATCATTAAATTTGAAGGTATGGAAATTGAACGATCAGTGCTTAGTCATAGAGGTTTCTCTGACTCAGTGATTAATACTATGTTGCAGGCTCGTAAATCTGTTTCTAGAAAGATTTATTATCGAGTTTGGAAGACTTACATTTCATGGTGTTCTTTTCATAAATTCTCTTGGCTTTATTTTAGAATTCCTAGAATTTTACAGTTTCTTCAGGATGGTTTGGATAAAGGTTTGTCTGCAAGTTCCTTGAAAGGACAAATCTCTGCTCTTTCTGTTTTATTCCACAGGAAAATTGCTAAACTTCCTGATATTCATTGTTTTGTACAGGCTTTGGTTCGTATCAAGCCTGTCAGTAAATCAATCTCTCCTCCTTGGAGTCTTAATTTGGTTTTGATGGCTTTACAGGCTCCTCCATTTGAGCCTATGCATTCTTTGGACATTAAACTACTTTCTTGGAAAGTGTTGTTCCTTTTGGCCATCTCTTCTGCTAGAAGAGTTTCTGAATAATCTGCTCTTTCTTGTGATTCTCCTTTTTTGATTTTTCATCAGGATAAGGCAGTTTTGCGGACTTCATTTAAATTCTTACCTAAGGTTGTGAATTCTAACAACATTAATAGAGAAATTGTTGTCCCTTCTTTGTGTCCTAATCCTAAGAATTCTTTGGAGAGATCTTTACATTCTTTGGATGTGGTGAGAGCTCTGAAATATTATGTTGAAGCCACTAAAGATTTCAGGAAGACTTCCAGTCTATTTGTTATCTTTTCTGGTTCCAGGAAAGGTCAGAAGTCTTCTGCCGTTTCTTTGGCATCGTGGTTAAAGCTTTTGATTCATCAAGCTTATTTGGAGTCTGGTCAAGCCCTGCCTCAGAGAATTACAGCTCATTCTACTAGATCAGTTTCCAATTCCTGGGCTTTTAAGAATGAAGCTTCAGTTGATCAGATTTGCAAAGCAGCAACGTGGTCTTCTTTGCATACATTTTACTAAATTCTACCATTTTTATGTATTTGCTTCTTCGGAAGCAGTTTTTGGTAGGAAAGTTCCTCCCTCTCTAGTGACTCTTGTGTGGAGTTCCACATCTTGGGTATTGCTATCCCATACGTCACTAGCTCATGGACTTGACAATTACATGAAAGAAAATATAATTTATGTAAGAACTTACCTGATAAATTCATTTATTTCATATTGGCAAGAGTCCATGAGGCCCACCCTTTTTATGGTGGTTATGATTTTTTTGTATAAAGCACAATTATTTCCAAATTCCTTTGTTGATGCTTTTTACTCCTTTCTTTATCACCCCACTTCTTGGCTATTCGTTAAACTGAATTGTGGGTGTGGTGAGGGGTGTATTTATAGGCATTTTGAGGTTTGGAAAACTTTGCCCCTCCTGGTAGGATTGTATATCCCATACGTCACTAGCTCATGGACTCTTGCCAATATGAAAGAAATTAATTTATCAGGTAAGTTCTTACATAAATTATGTTTTTCTTCAAACAGTTATACATTAATTAAATAATATCAAGTATAAGAAGAGAATTAGAAAGGTATTCAAAAGATAAGAATGTTGGTGATGGTCAGCAAACAGCTGGACTTCCGTTTGCAGGAGGGGCTTGACGAGGCGTCTGTGTTTGGCGCGCTCTGTGATCCAGCTACACTCAGGCCACCGCCAGTTTATTCCAGGCCGTTGAGGCTGCATTTGCCCTGGCCAAGGAGCCTGTTCGGCTCGGAGGGGTGCTTTTTTCCTTCTGAGGAGCAAGTTCAGGATAAGGAAGTCCGCCAGCCATCAAGACTCAGTGGCTAGAGTCACGGGCGGTGCAATCGGTGCAATCGGCACAGAAACAACTGTATCTACTGCGGCAGTGCTCCCAGAACCCCGGTGACTGGAGGAAGGCGAGGCAGTTGACCCTGTCTACAACAGACTCGAGTCCCAGGATAGGAGCGCTGTGTTGGAAACGCTGCAGGGTGGACATCTGCTAACCTAGATTTCCATGCTTTGAAGAGGATATCGGTCCCCCTCCCAGAACCCCAGGAGCAAGGCTGTTAAGTATACTCTTATATCTTTTTTTACTTATGTGTCAGCCTGCCATGGGATAGGAGGTGGGACAAGATCGAGGTTAACTTGCTGCTTGAGTCCCAGGGGGACATATGATGTTACCCGAGGAATTGGCTATTAGAAAGCAGTAAAGGAATCTGACATCAAGGAAAAGAAGGAGTCAAGATAAAGGGTCCCTATATCTATCAGTTGGTGATAACACCCCTCAATTTTTTCCCATTAACCTATTACATACTTATACAGTGGAACTATCATCTTTGCAATCTGAAATCAAGGGAATTGTGCTGTTTTCTCCTGTTTGGTAGGACAGGGGGTCTCCTGTTTTGAATTGTTATCTTTGCAATCCGAAAGTAAGGGAACTGTGATGCTCTCCCCTGTCTGGTAGGACTGTGGGTTCCTTTTTTCAAGTCACATTCCTATCTGTTAAATACCCTGGAAATATTACGAGTTGCTGGTTCAGGACTTAGCTAAGCTTATCAAAGGGAATTTTCTTGCTTGGAGCAGGGGATACCTGCAGGACATTAGCTGCAATTTATATCTGCTGGGACTTGTGTTTAACGATTATAAGAGCTCTGGTTTCCCTTCCCCTTTATAGTTTATCTTTTTGATCTCATATCTCTGCTGCTGACACTATGTGTGAGAAATGTTTGGTGAAGGTTAATATAACTCAGTTGCATACTCAGAAAACAAAAACGGATTAAGTAACTATCTGTGTCTAGGCAAAGTCTCTTAAAAGTATTGAAATTTCAGCAGAGGTTAGAGCTATACAGTGTTTGCGTAAAATCCTTCGCTATGATATGATTCCTAACATTAGCAAGTTATAAGAATTATATATAGGAATATTTTATGCTATGTGTTCAATTTATCTGTATAATATATGATCCATATGGGCTGTGCTATAGAACAAACTCAGTTCAATTATCTGTACAGTATATGTGAAAAAACTTCCTGGTTCAACTTCTCTTTAGTAATAGGAGCATATATATTTTTCTACCTATAGTAATATCACAGTTAAGTCTATGTGGATTATATAAAGATCCTAGGTCTAAAATGTTGGCTAGGATAATCTAACTAAACCATCATTTTTTATGAGGGGCACTCTTTTTTTCAGCTGGCTATAGATTTATTCAGTAATAGCTGGTCAAAACTGTCTAATATCATTGTGGAAATTGACTATCCAGGTTTCTCTTGTACCAGTCAGACATATAGTTTGTGACCATTGTGACATAGCGAATACTAGGTTAGAGTCTACCAAATTTATTTGATTCAGAGTGACCGCAGCAAATATTGATCCCTTTTAGCCACTTTAAATTATATCCTTTTCCTTTTTTTCTTTTCTTTTTCACACATATAGGCACTATTATTATATTTCTCTTTCCCTTTTTCCACGTATTTCTCTTTTTTCTTTAATATTCACCAAGTGCACATTGCAAGTAGATCACACACAATCTTTTTTTTTTTCTCTTTTTTCCCCTGCCTCACTTGGCAGCCTAACACTTTATTTTTTGTCCTTTCTTTCAGCACAAATTCATTATTCACCCTACACTACTATTTGGTCGTACAACTCACCTTTGACCCCTTTTTTTCTCACTTCTCTTTTATGGATAAATTCTTAGGGATCAGCAGGAGTGATTCTGGTATAATGCCACCTAAGAGTAAGGATAGAAAGCCCAGGTCAAGTATTGGTAGCATAGAGACTGTGGCAACTGATTTTTCACCTGGTTGCAACACGCTAATTGATACTAATAACCTAGTCAAACAAATATCGGATTTATTCATGCCGCAATTTGAAGGAGTTAAAATAGAATTAACTACCTTAACAAACGAGCTTAAACTAGTATCTAGCAGACTTGGAGAAATTGAAAATAGGATCTCTGATCTAGACGATCTACAACAGGTACAACAATCCGTTTAAATACTCAGGCCAAAAGTATAGAAACTATGCAATCCCGTTTAGAGGATTTAGAAGATAGGTCACGGAGGAACAATTTAAAGATTGTAGGCCTCCCTGAGAGCCCTGAGTTCTCAGATCTTATGAAATTTGTACAAAGCACTTTACCAGGGCTGCTCGATATGCCCCCAACCAGTACGGAGATTATGGTGGAAAGGGTCCACAGACTGGGTACATATCAAAACAAAGAGAATCCCATAAAAGCTAAAAGACCAGTTTTGGTAAAACTATTGAATTTTCAGGACAAGCAGAGAATCTTAGCATATTATAGAAAGAAAGCCATCGTAGAGATAAATAAAGATCGCATTTTATTATTTTCGGATTTCTCTGCTGAAACAGCCAATAGGAGGAGAAATATGGCCCCATGGTGTTCAAAGTTAATAAATGCAGGTTACCAAGCGACCATGATTTACCCTGCTAAAATTAAAATCTTTTCAGAGGATAAGGTGAATTTTCTGAACACAGTAGAGGAGGTTAGACAATTCTTGGAGAATAATAAAAATATAGTTGAATAATGTATAGGTATATATATCCAAGTTTGCTAGTTACTGGGTGTAAATTTTTATTTGACTGTATTGTACCGACTTGTCAGGGTGTCTGTGTTTTCGTTCTCATTTTTCTATTTCCCTTTCCTAAATTTTTTTTCTTTTTTTTTTTTTTTTTCTCTTCTTCTTCTTCTGCTATGGATGCTCTCTCCTCCTCCTGGGGCTACCGCTCTGTCCCGGTTAAGCTGTTGCATCTATTAATAGATTTAAGTCTTAAATTTTCATAGATTAAAAAATCAATTAGTTTATTATCCTGGAATGTGGGGGGGTTTTCCTCCCCTGCTAAGAGGAAAAAGATCATACATCATTTAAAAAGTTATAAACCAGATATCGTCTTCCTGCAGGAAACTCATCTGAGCCTGCAGGAGGCAGAAAAGTTAAAAATCAGCTGGATTGGGGAGGTGATTGCGGTACCAGCAGTTAGAAAAAAGAGAGGAGTCGCATGCATTTTTAATAAAAACCTTGATTTTAAGTTAATCTCGCAAGAGAAAGATGTGGAGAGAAGATATCTTATTTTGGAAGTAGAGATTAACGAGTGTCAGTATACGCTATGTAATCTTTACGCCCCAAATGAATGCCAGCCACATTTCTGGGATGGGTTATATGCAAAATTAGTTAATTCCATAGATTCTCAATTGATTATAGGGGACGACTTTAATAGCGTCTTTGTCCCTCAGCTGGATAGACTGAGAACTGGGGGCTCCTATAGATCAAGAAAGGAAGCTAAAATACTGACCTCCTTTTCAAAAGGCCTTAAATTAAAGGATATATGGAGAATCCAACACCCGGATGAGAAATTATTTACATGCGAATCGAAAGCGCATCGTACCTTCTCAAGAATAGACATGTTTCTAGTGTCTGAAAGATTTTTGCAATTAGAGATAAAAACAGATATTAGGAATATAATTCTATTTGACCATGCTATTATATCTCTGTCTATCCAGCTGAGGAACAGGGGGGCCGTCTTGGGGCCAAATTTTTCTATCCTAGTTTTTTATATTCCAATATTCCCTTCAGAAATTGTCTGACTCAGAAATGGAAGGATTATGTACATCAGAACAAGGAATATATTCCTAAAACAGAAATATTTTGGGAGGCCGCAAAGGCCTGCCTAAGGGGGGAAATTAAGGCATACATGGTTAAAAGGAAAAGGAAGATAAGAGCGAGGGAAATTCAATTGACCAATCATCTTAGAAATAAATTTATTAAATATACTGATAATCCTAATAAGGACAATTGGGACTGCTATCAAAGGGCTAAGAGTGAGAGAGAGACTTTTCTATCTAAAATTCAGATACAGGAAGATATGAAAAACAAAGCTACATTTGGTACTTTCTCCCCGAAAACTGCTAAAATGCTCTCAAACATTTCTAAAAGTAAGAGGAAAAACAATTATATAGGAACAATTATATCAGAGGGTAAAAAGTATAATACTCCGAAGGATATCGTTGAGCAATTTCAATTATTCTATCAGAAAATATACTCCCCTGCAGAAGTTGATCAAGAGGCGAAAAAGTCTTTCTGGGAAAGTATTAAGTTACCAAAAATCTCCTCAGATCATTTAAATATCTTGAATAAAGAGATAACCACAGAGGAGACACTTATTGCAATTAAAGAGGCAGTTTTGGGGAAAGCACCTGGGCCCGACCAATTACCTATTGAATTTTATAAAATATTATCGGAAGAGATTGTTGTGATTCTCACAGATCTGTTTAATAAATATTTTCTGCTGCATTCTAGACCCTCTCGGTTCTTCACCGCCTCAAATATTACCCTTATCTTAAAGAAGGAAAAAGATCCCAATTTAATGGACTCATATAGACCAATCTCACTTCTGAATAGCGACTATAAGCTATTAGCAAATATACTAGCTAACCGTCTTAAAAAGGTTATAGGAGAAGTTATTCATCCGGATCAAACCGGATTTATTCCTGGTAGGTCAGCACAGAAAAACATTAGAAGGGCTATGACCATAATTGAATATATATTAGCATCCCATAGGACGGGGTCAGGGCTGAAGCAAGATTTTGCGTTATTAACGGTTGATGCAGAAAAAGCCTTTGACTCTGTCCTATGGGATCATTTGTTAACAGCTTTAAGCAATTTTGTTTTTTCAGGTCACTTCTATAAGTATATTTCACTCCTCTATCAGAATCCAATTTCCTTTCTTAATATTAATAATATGCTATCTGCCCCAATTACACTGCACAAGGGAACAAGACAAGGTTGCCCTCTTTCACCATTATTATTTGATATAGCCATCGAACCTTTGGCGGTGAAGAGCCGAGAGATCTTGGAAGGTATAAGAATAAAACAGCATAAAGTTACGCTCTCACTCTATGCAGATGATATCCTCTTCTATATAAGAAATTCTACCAAAAATATTCCAATCCTAATTAATATTCAGAATTCAGTAAATTCGCTGGGTACAGAATAAATCTTTCCAAGTCAGAGATTCTCTGGATTATAAAGAATAGAAATAGTTATATACAGAACCCCTTTAAATTAACTGATAAATCTATTAAATATTTGGGAATAAACCTTTCAGGAAACCCAGAGGAATGGTATGACATGAATCTTGCTCCTATTTGGAGAAGTTGTCTAGCCGAAATCCAGAAATGGAGCAAACTCCCCCTGTCACTTTCTGCAAAAATAGCATTGATTAAAATGCGAACGCTTCCAAAATTACTGTTTTTTATACAGAATATTCCTTCGTTTCTGCATAGGGCTGATATTAAAAAGTTTAATTCGGCTTGTTCTACTTTTCTCTGGGCCCCAAAGAAACCCCGTATTTCACTATCGAGGTTAATGCATCCTAAAGATTTGGGTGGACTAGCTTTGCCAAATGTAGCAATTTACAATTTGGCATGCCTTGCCCGAATTGCCTTGGACTGGCTCACAGGGGCAAATTTTATTGCTAGTTCTGATGTGGAAGAGGGTATCATAGCGCCATATGCTCTCAAGGCATTGCTACATACTGCCCACCCAACAAAGGTCCGGGATCTCTTATTAAAACACACATTCTATAATGTTGTTCTTGCGTGGCATAAAATTTGTAAATTATTAGAAGTAGAAAACACACTTTCTCGCTATTTACCGATCAGGGGAAATCCTGATTTCAAGGGTGGTTGCGAATCATCAGCCTTTAGGAAATGGTCTGCTAATGAGTTGACGTTTATGAATCAGTTAGTAGACCCAGTCACAAATCATATAAAAACATTTGAATCGCTAATTAGAGAATTTCAGTTGGATAAAAGATCTTTCTTTGCTTATTTACAAATAAGACATTTCTATTACAGTAAGAAACCTATGGTCGAGGACCCTTGGACTCTGGGTCCACTAGATCCTGTTATTAACAGATTTTCACGGGGAAACCATTCTATATCATATATCTATAGATTGCTGATATTGAAGGAGGCAGAGATGAAGGTGGATAACCTTTTTTCTATCTGGAAATCAGACTTTCCTGAATTGGACAGGGGTTATTTCCAGGAGAGCTTTGATAGGGCAAGGAAATTTTCAAGCAGCATGGCAATTAGAGAATCTCATTGTAAGCTTCTTAATAGGGCCTATTTAACGCCTAGTAAGATGGCCAAATGGAAGGGGGATATGTCTTGTTATAGATGCAATTTTCCGTCGGCAGACATATTCCATCTATTCTATGCCTGCCCAAAAATGATTAAACTTTGGAAACAAGTGGAATATTGGTTGAATAGATTTCTGCCAGATAGAATTGTATTGAAGCCTCTGGCAATCTTTTTCCTGGTGTCGAATAAAACCCAAAATAAGCCCCTGATTAATACTTTAATTCTCCTAGTCAGACAGATGATACTCAAAGTATGGAAGGAGAAAAATGCTCCTAGTATAGCATCAGTTATAAACAATGTACAATATCAAATGTTATTAGAACTATATGATCCGCTAATATTTGAGGAAAACAAATTAAGAAAATATTTTGCTAAATGGGATAAGGTAATTCTGAGCAGACCTAGTGAGGTCCAGTTACAGATATTAAAAAATGTTCGTACTTCACCGGCATTTTTACAATTAATTCTATCAGACAGTTACCCTGACCTTTGGAGACAATGGTTTTTATGAGGCGAAGGGGTGGGGGCCCCGGGCGGAGGGAAGAGAGTTAGGATAGGTTCTCTTTCTCCCTTTTTTTTTTTTTTTTTCTTCTTTCTTTTTTTCCCTTTTTTTTTTTTTTCCTCTTTTCCCTTTTATGTATGTATGGAATTCTAATAAAGAGAGAAAATAGAGGAGCAGACTCTGTTTGAGATTCTAAGATGATGATATATGTATTGTTGTCATGCTTATTGTGTTTTTGAGAATCTAGATTGTTAAAGTGATGACACATGTAATGTTTTTATTTTCATTGTCTCTTGAAGCTTAATGTTGAAGCTGTATTTGATATTGAATGCCTCAATAAAGGAAAAAATAAGTGAAAAAAAAAAAAAAGATAAGAATGTAAAAAAGGTGAGGAGAGAGGGAGGAGAAGGGAGGAGGGAAGAAGAAGAAAAAAAAAAAAGGGGAGAGGGCCATCGACCAGCAACATGTGTAGCGATTATTTGTTTAATTTAGATTCAGCTTATTAAATGGGAGTGTATCTCCACCCATTTCGTGGGTGCCAATCTGATTAGTTTTAAAATAATGAAATCTTTCTAGAATCAATAGTTCATCGACCGAGGCTATCCGATCCTCAGCCATGGGGACCTCCCTTGACTTACATTTTTTAGGGATAAGCTTTTTAGCCCCCGTAAGCATTATGAGTAGAAGAGCCTGTGCATGCGTTTAACTAATTTGATGGAGATAGAGAAAGAGAATTGTTTCTGGAGTTTTGGGGATTATAATTTGTAGTTTAGTAGACATATGGCCTATTACTTCTGTCCAGAAGCCTTGTAGTCTTGGGCATGACCACCAAATGTGGAGAAGCGTACCGTGTTCACCACATCCCCTCCAACACAGGGGGCTCGCCGTTGGGAAGCACTTGTGTAACCTAGTCGGTGTAAGATACCACCTACTTAACAGTTTGAATTGGATTTCCTGGACTGTAGCAGATATTGAGGAACGTTTTGATCATTTGAATGATTTAAACCAGGTTTCTTGATCAATCTCATTGCTAAGATCTTTACTCCAGACCATAGTATACGTCGGTAGTTGAGTATCTGGGGGAAGAAGTAAAAGTTTGTATACTAAGGCGATCAGTCATCTCGGTGGTGTGTTCATTGTGCATAAACGCTTGAATGGAGTAAGATCTCTTGCTAAATGTTCTTTATGTTTATAATGTGTCAAGAAGTGTAAAAATTGATTGTATCTTATCCAAGAAGAGAATATGTCACCACATTGTTCCATCATGTGTTGTTGTGGGTGTAGCCTCCCGTTGTCAATTGCAAAATGCAAAGCTCCGTTTCTCTGACTGTATGGTTTGCTCATGCTTGTACCTAGCTTGTGGTATGGTAGCTCTGGGTTTTCTATAATGGGTAGAAGAGGCGAATGTATTGATGATATATGCGTGCTAGTGGCTAGTAATTTGTCCCATTCGTGTAAAATTTTGCCTATTGCTCTAGGGTGTAATGCAAGTGGTATCCATGCCAATGTGCCAACATTCCTCAGTTTAAATATCTGTCCATCTAGTCTTACCCATTCTTTATGTGTGGTATTATGTGACCATTCTATTAAACATTGGAGTAATATTGCTTGCCTGTAAGAAGTCAAGTGACTGAATTATATTGGCTTGATTTTGTAGCTCAGTAGTTGTTTGTTGTATGGATGTGGTGGCAGTGGATTGAACTTCCTCTACTCAAGAGACTCTTGTATCAATGGTGTTAATATCTTATATAAGATCGCCAAAAAGGCAGCGCGTTTCTTGCATTACTTTACTAATGTCCTCTTTTGATGAGAGATGTTGCAAGTAATCTTTAGTTATGAGATGTTGTGACTGTTGTTCAGTTTGGTGAACTTGTACAGAGGTTTTTGTTGATGGCTTGCCATGTCTTCTGATATCGAGCTCTTTAGTGTTTCAACCTGTTTCAGATATTTACTGAGCGGTCTTGATGGAGTGTTTCTGTTCTGTTTTACTCAGCCGTTTATTAGGCGTCACACCGCATTCCCACCTTTATGTGTGCGTAGATGTGCGGGGGGTGGGTGGTATATGTCAGAAATCTTATCTATATGTTTTATTGTTAGTTTTCTTTTTCCCCTGGATTCACACACGTCAGCTCATATCTCTCTGATATGGCTGTAGTTAAAGGCGATTTAAAAGTTATATGTATGTTCTTCGCCTATTCTTAAGTAGTGTGCTTAAAGTTATAAGGAATTAGGATTGTGCAGTTTATAAGAGGTCTAAGTGTCCTATGTGCTTTCCTATTCTGTCTTGCATTTACGTTTTCGGGTAATGACCCTTATATGAGCACTGAGGGTATTTCTATTCAATTATGTGAGTAATAGGGAGTGAGAGGAGTTGGTATAGACTTATGCATAGGCAGTAAGACCCTATAAGGTGTCTGTGATTATAGATCTATGTTGCTGCGCGTATGGAAGACTGAATTACAGTATAATTTATTTGCAGGCTGCATGTAGGTCGTTATAACAGTCCGGCAATTTACAAATATCCCTCTCCCCTACTGCTCCTATTTATAGACTATGTCAGTATGGAAGTTACCTACCTCTTAGAAGTTCAAATCTGATAAGTGAATCGGGTTGCGTGACATCAATAATCTCTTTAAGACTTCTAATATTGGCCTGCGTAATAGTTTTCAGTAATGGCGCCAATTGACTAGTAGGGCCTTCTGTAAATGTATGTTACGGCTTAGTAACGGCCCTTGGTTATCTATGGTATTGGGCCTTAGTGTGAGTGACACCCAGTTCACTCTTGTGCTTTGCAGATTTATAAATACTGTGCTGTGCGCTCCAGCTCCGTCCGATCTGCACCCGACACGGTTCTCTTCTAAGAACACTGTTATATCATGGGGCAGTAAAAATTCTGCATATTGCTGGGTTGCAATGGCTCTCGAATACCTCTGTAACCTGAGGACCGCGCAGCGGCTGAGGCCTGAGGTGTGTCGCACTATCGTAGAGTAGCTGTCTTCTGTCCGATCAGCCTCACGGTCCTGCAGGTCTGCTTAAAGGTTTTGTTTTTTTTTGTGGTTTTTTAGCCCCAGGTGTATGATGGACTGATCTGCTACTTCCCCCTTTATGGCGTATGAAAAGTAAATTATGTAGCCATTATGATAAGCTGTATTGCCCTAAGGATTGGGAGCTCTTCTAAAACACGGCCATCCGCCTGCGTGGCCAAGCTCCCCCCCTCGAAAGAACTTAATTTATCAGGTAAGACATAAGTTATGTTTTTTTGATGCTGTTATCCAACACAACGTGTAAGATTATGAGTAGATCATAAGCTTAACCCCTTAGTGTGGGTATAATAGTGTTCATATCATAACAATGTTCCAATGTACACACTATTAGTAAAAAAATGGAATCAAGTGATCATGGGGGACTGCCTACGCTGCTAGGCACAGCCTCCAGGCCGATCCTTGCATACGTCAAAGGGGAAAGCTGCAGAACGCTGTATATGGTAGAATGTTCCTTGACGTCCTAATGGCGTTAAAGCCCAGCGATGTTAGGATGGCATGTTACGTCCTAACAGTGTGAAGGGGTTAATCACTTAACCAGACATAATAGATCTATCCCTAATAAGCATAATTATTACATACATATTCTTTTATTTTCTTTAATTTACAAGAATAAATCTAATACAAAAAACATCATAGTCATGACATTATTAACCAGAAAAATTAAAATAATTATATTGGAAATCTATGGATCAAGAGAAAAGAGATAATGTACCTATATATACATTTTCAGGCCTTATAATGAATCCAAAAACAATTATTCATTATATTATCATGGCCTATATAAAACCAAAAAAAAAAAAAAAAACTTTTATAGAAGCATGAATAATAGTTTAAACAATCAATTAAGGAAGAAAAAATGAAATAGGAGGAGTGAAGTAGATAGAAGAGAGAAAAAAAATGTATTATAGGTATACCCCGCTCATATAGCGGGTTAGGGACCGGAGCCCCGCTGTAAAGCTAAAACCGCCTTAAAGTGAAACAAGGCAGTTTTAGCTTTCTTTTCACTTGTGTTTAAAAACTTGAAAACCTGTTTTAACTAACATATATTAGGGGTACAATAATGCTATGTTTAGTTTAACACTAGCACAGTATTATATTAGTATTCAATAAATACTGTAACTGTAAAATAGTGACAATTACTGTAGTACAATTTGCCAGACTATTGCACAGATGACACTGTAATGCTGTAAACAGAGTAAACTAAGCATAACAAAATGGTGCCAGTCACTTTTCTCGCAATCTCATGAAAATTACATCCCTGTTTCAAAATCCTTGGAGGTTGAACTTCAGCTTCACAAATCGCTGTATTAGCAAAGCACTGTAAAGTGTGGTATACCTGTATGTGTACTCCCAATGTGGTGTTCTTCAATGCAAAAACTTTTGCACAAATTAGGGGAGAACCCATTGTCAATTGGTGAAGGGGGAAAAAAGTCAAATGGATCCGCACTCTCACTGACATTCAGCCAATGACCAGGGTGCAGGTATAAAAATTGTCAATAATAGAATCCACAGAAGAGACCACACTCACTGTATTTGTACCAAAAGGAAACAAAATAGTTTTATTACATGGTAACATTTTGGGGACTCGAAACATACCCATGTAAAAAAATATCTTGTTTCTTTTTGGTACAAATCCAGGGATTGTGGTCTCTAATATGTATGTGTGTGTGTGTATTTATATATTTGTGTGTGTATATATTTATATATGTGTGTGTATGTATTTATATATTTGTGTGTGTATATATTTATATATGTGTGTGTATGTATTTATATATTTGTGTGTGTGTGTATATAATTATATGTGTGTGTGTGCACAGCACTCATCATTAAAAAAAAAAAAGTTAACAAGGGACATTAAACACAGTGTAAACTACATGATTGTTAACCTTCATATATAAGAATACTTTTGCAATAAAACTGAAGCTTTGTTTTGTCAAATGAATTTAATGTTTTATGTTTTTTCTTTTAACTGATTTCCCTGTCCACCAGAACAAAAGAACCCCTGCTAACCAATCTCAACTATAACCAATCACAACTAATATTCAGATGTAGCATAAACTCTGTTTGCACATGTGCATATGGGTCTAGCCTGCCCTCTTGTATTCCCTTAAGGAGGTTTAGCACTGATTCAACTTAGTTACTATTGCAAAGAATGATTTTCCTATCATGATTGTTGATGCAAAACTGATAATCCGTCTTTTAAAAGCATGTAACACAACAGAAGCTTAAGGAGGTATGGAAAAGTAAACAAAAACGTACCTAAATTGCCTAAAAGTATTATCCCAAGCTTCCCTGGGAGAAAGTGAAACAAGCACAATTTATGTGAGATAAAGGTTTGAATTGTTCTCCAATCAGCGCTCTAGCTACAACAAAGTACCATATGGGGAGAACGCTGATTGGACAACAATTGAAACCATTAGCTCAAAGAAAAATTTACTTTTTAAGTGGGCAGTGGAGCGCAGGTAATTTGTATTTCATATCTATATTAAAAAAGAAAGGTACAGTATTGCTCATTTTTCTTACAACTGATGAATTAAAATGACACCCAAATCAAAATTAAACTTTCATGATTCAGCATGGAATTTTAAACAGCTTTCCAATTTACTTCCATTAACAAAATGTGCACAGTTTTTTTATATTTACTTTTTGAGTCGCTTCATCTGAGCATGTGCAAGAATTCACAGAATATACTTATATGCATTTCTGATTGGCTGATTGCTGTCACATTATAGAAGAGGAGTGGAAATAGACATAACTTTGAAATTTGTAAGAAGAAAATCCACTCTTTATTTGAAGTTTAGACTAAGTGCTATTGCATTGCCTTGCTATCAAATGCATTTGTTGATATGTACTGTATTTATTGGTCCTTTAAACTCCATCTAAAATATCACTAACCTATTTAAAACTTAACATATTTTAAAAAGGGGAGAGTTTACCATCACTTTAACATTTTACATCCAAAGGGCAGATAACGCTTATCAGAATGAATTAACATGCACAAAAAAAACGAACTGTTTACTGCTATAAGGAATTAAAAGTTCCAAAACCCGATGTGCGCATAGCTGGGGACAAACGTGCACTAACTCAACCGCCGTAAACCAGCTGAAGCATGAAAGAACTATAGTAAGACTAAAGGGACTTGCTCTAACCCAACACTCGTAAACCCAAAGTGCGCAACACCGATGCGCTTAAACCCAAGGCCGATGTGCGAAAATTCAAACTAAGCGTGCCAAAAAAAGCTGATGAGCAAAACAACAAGGGGAATGAGATTTCTATCCCAGACCCATATATATTTGCAAAAATATATACAAACTAAAAAGTACCCATAACATAGCTATCGAGTTTCTAAATGTTGTGCTGAAGTGAATAAGTGTTAAAACACTGTGTGCTAGATCATAAATGAAATATAGTGAGAAAACTATTAATTATATGCCAGTCAAAAAGCAGAATAAGCGAGGAGCTTATATCAGACAATAACCATTTAAAATATACAGAAATATTTTTATTAAAGGAAAGAAGAGCACTGCTCTTGTTCTCGTCTCGTGGATATGTCTATATATTACAATATATTTGGTATTATCTAATACAATCTAACAATTAATTCTCTTGAGGCTAACAAAAAATATTCTAGTTTGAATTATACCTTTTACCACTAATATCACACAGTATTCCATATAAATCAACGGTATAGCATTGTATATAGCAAAAATACTGTTTGCTCTCATGGATGTAGACAGAGCAACTAATTACATAAACTTTAATAACTAACGTTGTCCCAGGGATTATCTACAAATATGTATTATATCGGAGTGTCTAAATGATACTTACCAATAGACACTTGTCCACCAGCAAATAAGCAGCAGACATCCAAACCAGTACTGAAACATATCAGCAGAGGTTAAGGATTAGAAGTATATTGTAGATCCATAAAGCGCTGTGCTTTGAGGGGAAACTGGGCCTCAATATAGCCTGAAAACTCCTCTCTCTGAAGAATCAAACGCATTCTTCAACCACCTCCAGCGGTATGTGTGAGGTGCAAGGGCTTTTATAGGGCTATTGGGGTTTGGGAATCTTTACCTTCTCCTAGTGGTAGAGAAGAATAATTCCCAGGAGTAGGGATTCATGTTCTCTCACCACCTGTATGAGAGAAACTAAACACTTTTCTTCTACAAGATACGACGAGTCCACGGATTTCATCCTTACTTGTGGGATATTATCCTCCTGCTAACAGGAAGTGGCAAAGAGCACCACAGCAGAGCTGTATATATAGCTCCTCCCTTCCCCTCCACCTCCAGTCATTCTCTTTGCCTGTGTTATACTAGGAAGAGGTAAAGCGAGGTGTTAGTTTTATTTTCTTCAATCAAGAAGTTTTTTTATTTTAAATGGTACCGGTGTGTACTGTTTTACTCAGGGGGTTATGGAAGAAGATTTCTGCCCTGAGGTTGATGATCTTAGCAGCTGTAACTAAGATCCACGCTGGTTCCCACAGACTTCTGAAGGTAATAGAGGAGACATCTTCAGTGTGGAGACCGATTTCATTCTACAAGCAGAATTAAAGGGATACTAAACCCAATTTTTTTCTTTCATGATTCAGATAGAGCATGAGATTTTAAGCACCTTTCTAATTTACTCCTATTATCAATTTTTCTTTGTTCTCATGCTATCTTGATTTGAAAAAGCAGTACTGTAAGCTTTAGAGCCGGATCATTTTTTGTTCAGTACCTGGGTAGCACTTGCTGATTTGTGGCTAAATGCAGCAAACCAATCAGCAAGCTCTATCCAGGTACTGAACTAAAAATGGGCCGGCTCCCACCCTTTCATTACTGCTTTCTCAAATCAAGATAACATGAGAACAAAGATAAATTGATAATAGGAGTAAATTACAAAGTTGCAATCTACATCCCAGGAGTAGAGAACTGGGAAGCGGATTTTCTAAGCCAACAGACTTTTCATCCGGGGGAGTGGGAACTCCACCCGGAGGTATTTGCCTCATTGATTCTCCGATGGGGCAAACCGGAATTGGATCTGATGGCATCTCGACAGAATGCCAAGCTTCCAAGATACAGATCCAGGTCGAGGGATCCCCAGGCCGAACTGATAGATGCCTTGGCAGTGCCTTGTGTAAAGTCTATTTCAACTATGTAAGTGGAACGCAACTGCAGATCAATTTTTGTTTTGTATCACCAGGGTTTTTGGGCTATTTAGGTGAGCATAGACCAGTAAACCTGTGGTGAATTAATATTAAGTTAGAGGTTCAATGCTGTTAGTACTATCACAACATGAATCCTTCTAAGCACAATATTTCCAATACTGTTAGACTGGCACAGTATGGAAAAAATAATGAAAAAATGATAGAAGAAAAATATGCTTCTAATTTAAAGAACTTGAGAGAACAAAAATTCTTTTTTAAGCTTACATTAAATAAACATGTAATGCAGGAGAGAGTTGGTTAATCCTTGTAAGAAGTAAGCTTGGTTTGCAAGAGATATACTTTTAACAAGTCACAGAGAATGCTTCAGTTGTCTTGTAGCTGCAACTTTGTAACTGTGTTTAGGAATTTGGCAAGATGCCCAGACTTGCAGTTGCAAAACCAAGTAACAGTTTTTATTTTGAAATAGTTAAATCCTCTTCAGTTCAAGCTTGAAACTTAAAGCTCAAAGTCTTGTTCTTAAAGCAGCATATATATTATGAAGTGAGAAAGGAGACATTGATTCCCCAGTATGAAATAGTGTGCAGAGTTATTTAGAAAACTGCAGTGCCTGTCAGCTCCAGTTAAATTAAGAGTGATGCTGTAAGTGTACAATAGCAATTCAGCAGTTAAGTTCTCAAATAGTATGCAAGGAATAAAATTAAGAGGTAACTTAGCTGTAAGTCCAAGGATGCAAACAGGATATTTCAGGGGATGTAATCCTTGTAGAAAATAGTACAGAGTAATCCAACCAAAGCAGTTGGTTTGAGAAAAACAATGCAGCTCAGAGACTGTGTGTAAGCTGTTACTCCTGCTAATGAAAATAACTAAGCACCTGTTTGCTGACAGGTGGAGCCTTAAGTAACATGAAAGTGAGAGAACCATGTGATGAGAAGTGAGAGAAGTAAAACATGAAATGGAATCCTGACACCTTGGTCGTTCAGCCTAGCTTATGTGTTTCCACCGTTTCCTCTCCTTCCACGCGTGATTGCTCGAATCAAGCAGGAGAGAGCTTCAGTGATCCTGATAGCGCCTGAGTGGCCACGCAGGACTTGGTATGCAGATCTAGTGGACATGTCCTCTCTACCACCGTGGAAACTTCCTTTGAGACAGGACCTTCTCATTCAAGGTCCTTTCCAACATCCAAATCTAGTTTCTCTGCAGCTGACTGCGTGGAGATTGAACGCTTGATTTTATCGAGATATGGCGTAAATATCTTTATTGGTGTGAATCCAAGGGCTACTCATGGAGTAAATTTAGGATTCCTAGGATTCTGTCTTTTCTCCAAGAAGGATTGGAGAAAGGCTTATCAGCTAGCTCTTTAAAGGGACAAATTTCTGCGTTGTCAATTTTGTTTAAAAAATGTTTGGCAGATGTGCCAGATGTTCAGTCTTTTTGTCAGGCTCTAACCAGAATTAAGCCTGTATTTAGACCAATTACTCCTCCCTGGAGTTTGAATTTAGTTCTTCTAGTTCTTCAAGGGGTTCCGTTTGAACCTTTGCATTCCATAGGTATAAAATTATTATCTTGGAAAGTTCTGTTTTTGGTTGCTATTTCTTCTGCTCGAAGAGTTTCTGAGCTTTCAGCATTACAGTGTGATTCTCCTTATCTCATATTTCATTCTGATAAGGTGGTTTTACGTACCAAACCTGGATTTCTTCCTAAGGTTGTTTCGAATAAGAATATTAATCAGGAAATTATTGTTCCTTCATTGTGTCCTAATCCTTCTAAGAAGGAGCGTCTGTTACATAACTTGGACGTGGTCCGTGCCTTAAAGTTTTACTTACAGGCAACTAAGGATTTCCATCAATCATCTTCTTTGTTTATTGTTTATTCTGGAAAGCGTAGGGGTCAGAAAGCTATGGCTACCTCTCTTTCTTTTTGGCTGAGAAGTATCATCCACCTGGCATATCAGAATGCTGGACAGCAGCCTCCTGACAGAATTACGGCTCATTCTACTAAGGCTGTGGCTTCCACATGGGCTTTTTAAAACGATGCATCTGTTGAACAGATTTGTAAGGCTGCGACTTGGTCGTCCCTTCATACTTTTTCCAAATTTTACAAATTTGATACTTTTGCTTCTTCTGAAGTTGTTTTTGGGAGGAAAGTTCTTCAAGTAGTGGTGCCTTCCGTTTAGGTTTCTGTCTTGTCCCTCCCTTTCATCCGTGTCCTGTTGCTTTGGTATTGTATCTCACAAGTAAGGATGAAATCCGTGGACTCGTCATATCTTGTAGAAGAAAAGGAAATTTATGCTTACCTGATAAATTGATTTCTTCTACGATACGACGAGTCCACGGCCCTTCCTGTCAATTTAAGACAGATTATATTTTTTATTATTTACAGCTTCAGTCACCTCTCCACCTTTTAGCTTTTCCTTTCTCTTCCTATAACCTTCGGTCGAATGACTGGAGGGGAAGGGAGGAGCTATATATACAGCTCTGCTGTGGTGCTCTTTGCCCCTTCCTGTTAGCAGGAGGATAATATCCCACAAGTAAGGATGAAATCCGTGGACTCGTCGTATCGTAGAAGATTTCAATTTATCAGGCAAGCATTAATTTCCTTTTAGTCCAAACCGGAGAAAAGCACTATATAAGTTGTTATTATTATTATTAAATGCCAGTTAACTATTATTAAAGAATCAAATTTACACCAGCCTTAAAAAATAATTGATTTTATTAAATGAAAAATATATTTAGATGAGTGGTGAGAAAATGAAGGTTTTATTCCAATCTACCTACACTATACTAATGTTTGTGTGTTTGTGCATGCAAAGGTATCTGAAGTCTCTTTGTTCATTTATGTTATTTTGTCCTTCCTACTGTTTGTTATTTATACAGCATATTTATAGCCACACCATGAAGACTGTCTCAGCCAATTGAATCCTAGTTTTATGTCTAAACGATACACTCAAGACAATTAGCCAGTTACCTGTAGGTTTCACCGTTATCCATGAAATTACATGTTACTGTTATTTCCTTTTCTATTAGCTGTTCTTTGATGCTAGACCATGCTGTTGTATGACTTTGGGATAAGGACATAACCTATGTGCATTCCTTTAAAGTTCCAGGAAAGGATATGACATTGTTATGGTAATTGTTGGGTTATTGTTGAAATGTTTTGTGAACTTGATTTTGAAAACACTAACTTACATTAGTTACAAAAAAAAATAAAACCTAGTATTAGAATTAATTCTAGACATTCTAGAAATATTTATTTGCTCAGGTTCACAATATAGTTATGTTAGCCCTTTGAGTGCTATGCACTTTCCCACCTGGGTGAGTTTAAAAAAAAAAATTAAATATATATTTCTCCAACATAGGTGTGTCCGGTCCACGGCGTCATCCTTACTTGTGGGATATTCTCTTCCCCAACAGGAAATGGCAAAGAGCCCAGCAAAGCTGGTCACATGATCCCTCCTAGGCTCCGCCTACCCCAGTCATTCTCTTTGCCGTTGTACAGGCAACATCTCCACAGAGATGGCTTAGAGTTTTTTAGTGTTTAACTGTAGTTTTTTATTATTCAATCAAGAGTTTGTTGTTTTAAAATAGTGCTGGTATGTACTATTTACTCTGAAACAGAAAAGAGATGAAGATTTCTGTTTGTATGAGGAAAATGATTTTAGCAACCGTCACTAAAATCCATGGCTGTTCCACACAGGACTGTTGAGAGGAATTAACTTCAGTTGGGGGAACAGTGAGCAGTCTTTTGCTGCTTGAGGTATGACACATTCTAACAAGACGATGTAATGCTGGAAGCTGTCATTTTCCCTATGGGATCCGGTAAGCCATTTTTATTCAGACAGTAAATAAGGGCTTCACAAGGGCTTATTAAGACTGTAGACATTTTCTGGGCTAAATCGATTCATATATTACACATATTTAGCCTTGAGGAATCATTTAATCTGGGTATTTTTGTTAAATAATATCGGCAGGCACTGTTTTAGACACCTTATTCTCTAGGGGCTTTCCCTAATCATAGGCAGAGCCTCATTTTCGCGCCGGTATTGCGCACTTGTTTTTGAGAAGCATGACATGCAGTCGCATGTGTGAGGAGCTCTGATACATAGAATAGACTTTCTGAAGGCGTCATTTGGTATCGTATTCCCCTTTGGGCTTGGTTGGGTCTCAGCAAAGCAGATACCAGGGACTGTAAAGGGGTTAAAGTTAAAAACGGCTCCGGTTCCGTTATTTTAAGGGTTAAAGCTTCCAAATTTGGTGTGCAATACTTTTAAGGCTTTAAGACACTGTGGTGAAATTTTGGTGAATTTTGAACAATTCCTTCATACTTTTTCGCAATTGCAGTAATAAAGTGTGTTCAGTTTAAAATTTAAAGTGACAGTAACGGTTTTATTTTAAAACGTTTTTTGTACTTTGTTATCAAGTTTATGCCTGTTTAACATGTCTGAACTACCAGATAGACTGTGTTCTGAATGTGGGGAAGCCAAGGTTCCTTCTCATTTAAATAAATGTGATTTATGTGACACTGAAAATGATGCCCAAGATGATTCCTCAAGTGAGGGGAGTAAGCATGGTACTGCATCATTCCCTCCTTCGTCTACACGAGTCTTGCCCACTCAGGAGGCCCCTAGTACATCTAGCGCGCCAATACTCCTTACTATGCAACAATTAACGGCTGTAATGGATAATTCTATCAAAAACATTTTAGCCAAAATGCCCACTTATCAGCGTAAGCGCGACTGCTCTGTTTTAGATACTGAAGAGCATGAGGACGCTGATGATAATGGTTCTGAAATGCCCCTACACCAGTCTGAGGGGGCCAGGGAGGTTTTGTCTGAGGGAGAAATTTCAGATTCAGGGAAAATTTCTCAACAAGCTGAACCCGATGTGATTACATTTAAATTTAAGTTGGAACATCTCCGCGCTCTGCTTAAGGAGGTATTATCCACTCTGGATGATTGTGAGAATTTGATCATCCCAGAGAAACTATGTAAAATGGACAAGTTCCTAGAGGTCCCGGGGCTCCCAGAAGCTTTTCCTATACCCAAGCGGGTGGCGGACATTGTAAATAAAGAATGGGAAAGGCCCGGTATACCTTTCGTCCCTCCCCCCATATTTAAAAAATTGTTTCCTATGGTCGACCCTAGAAAGGACTTATGGCAGACTGTCCCCAAGGTCGAGGGAGCGGTTTCTACTTTAAACAAACGCACCACTATACCCATAGAAGATAGTTGTGCTTTCAAAGATCCTATGGATAAAAAATTAGAAGGTTTGCTTAAAAAGATGTTTGTTCAGCAAGGTTACCTTCTACAACCAATTTCATGCATTGTCCCTGTCACTACAGCCGCGTGTTTCTGGTTCGATGAGCTAGTAAAGGCGATCGATAGTGATTCTCCTCCTTATGAGGAGATTATGGACAGAATCCGTGCTCTCAAATTGGCTAATTCTTTCACCCTAGACGCCACTTTGCAATTGGCTAGGTTAGCGGCGAAGAATTCTGGGTTTGCTATTGTGGCGCGTAGAGCGCTTTGGTTGAAATCTTGGTCAGCGGATGCGTCTTCCAAGAACAAACTCCTTAACATTCCTTTCAAGGGGAAAACGCTGTTTGGCCCTGACTTGAAAGAGATTATCTCTGATATCACTGGGGGTAAGGGCCACGCCCTTCCTCAGGATAGGTCTTTCAAGGCCAAAAATAAACCTAATTTTCGTCCCTTTCGTAGAAACGGACCAGCCCCAAGTGCTACGTCCTCTAAGCAAGAGGGTAATACTTCTCAAGCCAAGCCAGCCTGGAGACCAATGCAAGGCTGGAACAAGGGAAAGCAGGCCAAGAAACCTGCCACTGCTACCAAGACAGCATGAAATGTTGGCCCCCGATCCGGGACCGGATCTGGTGGGGGGCAGACTCTCTCTCTTCGCTCAGGCTTGGGCAAGAGATGTTCTGGATCCTTGGGCGCTAGAAATAGTCTCCCAAGGTTATCTTCTGGAATTCAAGGGGCTTCCCCCAAGGGGGAGGTTCCACAGGTCTCAATTGTCTTCAGACCACATAAAGAGACAGGCATTCTTACATTGTGTAGAAGACCTGTTAAAAATGGGAGTGATTCATCCTGTTCCATTAGGAGAACAAGGGATGGGGTTCTACTCCAATCTGTTCATAGTTCCCAAAAAAGAGGGAACGTTCAGACCAATCTTAGATCTCAAGATCTTAAACAAGTTTCTCAAGGTTCCATCGTTCAAAATGGAAACCATTCGAACAATTCTTCCTTCCATCCTGGAAGGTCAATTCATGACCACGGTGGATTTAAAGGATGCGTATCTACATATTCCTATCCACAAGGAACATCATCGGTTCCTAAGGTTCGCATTCCTGGACAAGCATTACCAGTTCGTGGCGCTTCCTTTCGGATTAGCCACTGCTCCAAGGATTTTCACAAAGGTACTAGGGTCCCTTCTAGCGGTGCTAAGACCAAGGGGCATTGCAGTAGTACCTTACTTGGACGACATTCTGATTCAAACGTCGTCCCTTCCTCAAGCAAAGGCTCACACGGACATAGTCCTGGCCTTTCTCAGATCTCACGGATGGAAAGTGAACGTGGAAAAGAGTTCTCTATCTCCGTCGACGAGGGTTCCCTTCTTGGGAACAATAATAGACTCCTTAGAAATGAGGATTTTTCTGACAGAGGCCAGAAAAACAAAACTTCTAAACTCTTGTCAAACACTTCATTCCGTTCCTCTTCCTTCCATAGCGCAGTGCATGGAAGTAATAGGTTTGATGGTAGCGGCAATGGACATAGTTCCTTTTGCGCGCATTCATCTAAGACCATTACAACTGTGCATGCTCAGTCAGTGGAATGGGGACTATACAGACTTGTCTCCGAAGATACAAGTAAATCAGAGGACCAGAGACTCACTCCGTTGGTGGCTGTCCCTGGACAACCTGTCACAAGGGATGACCTTCCGCAGACCAGAGTGGGTCATTGTCACGACCGACGCCAGTCTGATGGGCTGGGGCGCGGTCTGGGGATCCCTGAAAGCTCAGGGTCTTTGGTCTCGGGAAGAATCTCTTCTACCGATAAATATTCTGGAACTGAGAGCGATATTCAATGCTCTCAAGGCTTGGCCTCAGCTAGCAAAGGCCAAGTTCATACGGTTTCAATCAGACAACATGACGACTGTTGCGTACATCAACCATCAGGGGGGAACAAGGAGTTCCCTGGCGATGGAAGAAGTGACCAAAATCATTCAATGGGCGGAGACTCACTCCTGCCACCTGTCTGCAATCCACATCCCAGGAGTGGAAAATTGGGAAGCGGATTTTCTGAGTCGTCAGACATTACATCCGGGGGAGTGGGAACTCCATCCGGAAATCTTTGCCCAAATTACTCAACTGTGGGGCATTCCAGACATGGATCTGATGGCCTCTCGGCAGAACTTCAAGGTTCCTTGCTACGGGTCCAGATCCAGGGATCCCAAGGCGACTCTAGTAGATGCACTAGTAGCACCTTGGACCTTCAAACTAGCTTATGTATTCCCGCCGTTTCTTCTCATCCCCAGGCTGGTAGCCAGGATCAATCAGGAGAGGGCGTCGGTGATCTTGATAGCTCCTGCGTGGCCACGCAGGACTTGGTATGCAGATCTGGTGAATATGTCATCGGCTCCACCATGGAAGCTACCTTTGAGACGAGACCTTCTTGTTCAAGGTCCGTTCGAACATCCGAATCTGGTCTCACTCCAGCTGACTGCTTGGAGATTGAACGCTTGATCTTATCAAAACGAGGGTTCTCAGATTCTGTTATTGATACTCTTGTTCAGGCCAGAAAGCCTGTAACTAGAAAAATTTACCACAAAATATGGAAAAAATATATCTGTTGGTGTGAATCTAAAGGATTCCCTTGGGACAAGGTAAAGATTCCTAAGATTCTATCCTTTCTTCAAGAAGGATTGGAGAAAGGATTATCTGCTAGTTCCTTGAAGGGACAGATGTCTGCCTTGTCTGTGTTACTTCACAAAAAACTGGCAGCTGTGCCAGATGTTCAAGCCTTTGTTCAGGCTCTGGTTAGAATCAAGCCTGTTTACAAACCTTTGACTCCTCCTTGGAGTCTCAACTTAGTTCTTTCAGTTCTTCAGGGGGTTCCGTTTGAACCCTTACATTCCGTTGATATTAAGTTATTATCTTGGAAAGTTTTGTTTTTGGTTGCAATTTCTTCTGCTAGAAGAGTTTCAGAATTATCTGCTCTGCAGTGTTCTCCTCCTTATCTGGTGTTCCATGCAGATAAGGTGGTTTTACGTACTAAACCTGGTTTTCTTCCAAAAGTTGTTTCTAACAAAAACATTAACCAGGAGATAGTCGTGCCTTCTTTGTGTCCGAAACCAGTTTCGAAGAAGGAACGTTTGTTGCACAATTTGGATGTTGTTCGCGCTCTAAAATTCTATTTAGATGCTACAAAGGATTTTAGACAAACATCTTCCTTGTTTGTTGTTTATTCTGGTAAAAGGAGAGGTCAAAAAGCAACTTCTACCTCTCTCTCTTTTTGGATTAAAAGCATCATCAGATTGGCTTACGAGACTGCCGGACGGCAGCCTCCTGAGAGAATCACAGCTCATTCCACTAGGGCTGTGGCTTCCACATGGGCCTTCAAGAACGAGGCTTCTGTTGATCAGATATGTAGGGCAGCGACTTGGTCTTCACTGCACACTTTTACCAAATTTTACAAGTTTGATACTTTTGCTTCTTCTGAGGCTATTTTTGGGAGAAAGGTTTTGCAAGCCGTGGTGCCTTCCATTTAGGTGACCTGATTTGCTCCCTCCCTTCATCCGTGTCCTAAAGCTTTGGTATTGGTTCCCACAAGTAAGGATGACGCCGTGGACCGGACACACCTATGTTGGAGAAAACAGAATTTATGTTTACCTGATAAATTACTTTCTCCAACGGTGTGTCCGGTCCACGGCCCGCCCTGGTTTTTTAATCAGGTCTGATATTTTATTTTCTTTAACTACAGTCACCACGGTATCATATGGTTTCTCCTATGCAAATATTCCTCCTTAACGTCGGTCGAATGACTGGGGTAGGCGGAGCCTAGGAGGGATCATGTGACCAGCTTTGCTGGGCTCTTTGCCATTTCCTGTTGGGGAAGAGAATATCCCACAAGTAAGGATGACGCCGTGGACCGGACACACCGTTGGAGAAAGTAATTTATCAGGTAAACATAAATTCTGTTTTTTCTTCTTAAACGGGAAGAGTACACAGCTGCATGCATTACTTTTGGGAAATACAGAACCTGGCCACCAGGAGGAGGCAAAGACACCCCAGCCAAAAGGGTTAAATACCTTCTCCACTTCTCCTGGGGAAGCGTTGGCCTCTGAGGCTTCAGGGTTCCCAGCTTCAGGGTCTTTCGTTGATCCAACGAGGGATGATTTTGCCTTCCGTTATAGGCTGGCACATCTTTGTGTTCTTTTAAGGCACGTTTTGGCGATGTTAGAGGATCCCAGTCCTAGAGGGCCGAGAGATCCGAGGTCTTAGATGCTAAATGGAAAATTGGATGTGACGTTTGGGGATGAAGCCAATCTCCTTAACGTCTCTGTTTTATTTTTTCTTTATGTTTTGGTTCCAGTTCTGAGCTTGAGTGAATGGGGCCTCTGATCGACTGGTCCTGTTGGTGTTCTCATTCACCTTGGGCGTTCACCCGATGGATGCTGCCTTCCTTTTATTTTTTGATCCGGATGGATGTGTTTAATTTGTTTTTCTTAAGCTCATGTCTGTTAGATTTTCGTTTTTGAGAACGTTCTTCTCTGGAACCAATACTTGCGATTTTGTGGTCGCGTGGGCATTTCCACTGAATTTGCAATTTTTTTTGAATAATAGAATAATGTATTCTAGTTAATTTATCGATCCTTCGGGTTGAATTTTCTTGGACCTTGGGCAGTTCTGGAGTGTCCTTATACCAGGCAGGTACTGGTCGGAAGCTTTTCTGCTGTTACCTGGGTTCATGTCACCCTTGTGGTGCTGATTTAATCCTGTCAGATTCTGAATATCACTTGGCCTATTGCTATGGACTCCGGGCTTGAATCCTATTCAAAGTATGAGGCCTAGTGTTTAGTTACAACACCTCTGAATGGAGGGATGTGAGTGCCGATCTAAGGTTGGCTTTTTCTGGCTTTTCGCCTGGGATAAGGATCTGTTTTTGCAGACGTCGTCATGGTTCTTTCAAGGCCCTTGGGGACTCAGAACCGTAGTTTCCATTCCTTTGGAGTTGGGAGATGTGAGTGACCTATGTGGTCTGGTGTTCAGAGTGGTGAACAATTTGCATCTTCACTCTTCCAGATGCTGACTCTTTAGCCTATTAATAATTTTCTTGTGGTGGTGGAGTCTCCTTACTTCCTTCCCGCCTTGGGTGGGTCATCTGGTCTGGAAGCGCGGGCATGTCCTTCTTCCTTTGCTCAGATTTGCATTACTCTAAAAGGTGGAGTACAGGGGTTCCCTGCCTTCTGTGGGAAGCTGTGTGGCTTCCAGCTTTTACCCTGTTACATGGTTTTTTTGTTTTTTTTTGGAAGATCAATCCTACAAGGATCTTGGGCTGTTCACCATGGGCTTCGACATTCGGGTGTTATCTGCGTCCTCGTTGCAAATCTAGCCTTGGGGCTTAACAGTGAAGAGTCAAGGTTGGTTGCATACGGTCGCCCTTTTGAGGTCAGGTAGTTGACCATTTATCCTCGATGTTCTGTTAGGGGCTTCAGGGTGCTTTACGTTTAACTCTCTGGGATGGCAAGTATGGTCCAGGGTTCACATTCACATTTGGGTGTTGGTTGCTACCTTTGCCAGTGTGTTACACATAGTTTCGCTTGTCTACAAGCTTTTTCCTTGCGATCCAAGAGCACTGAGTGCCGAATTCTTAAACTGTTCAGGAGTTCTTTCAGACTCTTGGGTTTAAGGCTGTTGCTAGACTGCCAAGTCTACCGACTTTAGATGGTGGCAGCCTAGGGTTCCTCGGGAAGTTAGATCTTTCAATCGATTTCATTTTTCGAGGACTCTGACCTAGGTCCATGTCTCTCCTGGATGGGTGTGGACGGTTCGGTCTCACCTTGGGCGTTTGTGGTCCCGCATGCCTCTTTCAGAGGAGGCGGGGCTCTGTTTCTCATGGGAGATGCCTATCTACATGTGGCTTAGGTTCTAGGTCTCACTGACGGGTCCCTACTGGTCTTCTGGTGCATTTGATGTTCCTTGTAGACTCCAAGTATCTTTCAACTGGGTTGGCGATATGGTCTCTAGTCTCGCCTCTATGGTAGGGTGGTTTCCGTTGCTTTAGTCCCTTTCTCCTAGGTGGAGGATGGGTTCTTCTGGTTTGGAGTTACCTTACTATCTGTGGGTTCTTGTTTTTTTGCTTTGTAAGGGTTTTTCCCTTCTTGCGTTTTCAGAATCCTGGAAAGGGAGATGTGGCGTATTACCTGGTTCCACCGCTCCTGCAGCGGGAGGCTGGAGGTTTGAACCCTCTCGGGGCTCCTGTTAAATGTTGAATCTGATATATAGATGCTGGGGGTCTAAGAGCCCTCTTCCCTTGGGAAGTGTTCCTCTTGGGGAAGACAGCAGTGTAGGGGGTCTCGTACCCCAGCACAATGTCTATCCTAACTCACGGTAGTATACCGCTTGTAGTAGCGGTCAGAGTTCTACTCGGGGGCTTTGTTCCTCGTTGACCCATCCTTTTTTCTTCCAGAGTCGGTCCTCCCCTTTGATGTCCTCCTCTTTTCTACTGGCGTCTGGTGCTGGGAGGGGATGCTCCTTGGAGCCCGGTATTCGGAGGGCTGTTGTTAAGTCTTTTGAAGGTTTGCAGTTTGAAACCAGCTACAGCTATTGCACTTTGAATGTGTGCTAGCATGCTTTAAAGCCTTTTCGGTGGTTTGGGTTTCATGATTAAGCTGAGCCAGCTTTCCTACCTGCAAGCTGGTCATTGAGAGTTCCTGTTTAGACGGTTTGGTGTTCTTTTGGAGAACTCTTTACTAACTGCTGGGATAGTTATCCTATTTCTGCTCTCTCTGCCTAGCCTGCAGGTTTCGATCTGATACGAGACAACAGGGAACTCATGTCTTTCTGGAGTACCTTATGGTATGGTACTGGGTCAGGGATATGAGGGTGTCCCTCAAGTCCCTTTTGGGACGTGTTTCCCTGTGTATGGATCTCTTTTTTTTTTTTTTTTTTTTATAAGGTCCTTGTGTTTCTAGGGAGTTCATCTCCCTGGGCGCTACTATCGTCGGACAAACATATGTTTGTTGAGCCGTGTGAAATGATCCTTTGGATTTCTTCTGGGAATCATTTCTCCCTGTTGGGGGCAGGTAGCGGTCCTTGTCTTTCGGCCCGGTACCTTCATGGGAGTTGAGAGCCGCAGGGCTGACTCCTCGGAGGCTGTTTGTGCTCGACAGACTCTGGGACTGAGTGGTCTCTAGCTCGGCTTTTGTGGCGGTGTAACTAATGTGCAGTTACCTGGGTTTGGGTTTTCATCCGTGTCGTCTATATTTTTAACGGGTGTCGGGTAATTTCAAGCTGTGGTGCCTTTCAAAGGAACTGCCTTTTGTACCGACCCGTTGTTTGCATTCAGTGTCCTCTAGCTTGGGTATTCTTTTCCCAAAAGTAATGAATGCAGCTGTTTAAGAAGAAAAACATTAATTATGCTTACCTGAAAAAAAAAATTTCTTCTGAAGGGAAGAGTCCACAGCTCCCGCCCGTGTTTTTATCTATGAGGCTGCTGTAATTTTTTGTTCTTCTAGCACCTTTTTTCACCCTGATATTTCTCCTACTGTTCCTTGTTCCCTTGGCAGAATGACTGGGGGATGACGGAAGTGGGGGAGGTATTTAAGCCTTTTGGCTGGGATGTCTTTGCCTCCTCCTGGTGGCCAGGTTCTTATTTCCCAAAATTAATGAATGCAGCTGTGGACTCTTCACATTGGAAGAAAATAAAATTATCAGGTAAGCATAATTTGTTCTTTTAACTTTTTTTTTTCCAGGTCCCAAGACTTATACAGTTGGAAAGGTTAGATGATTACCTTTCTAACGCTGGGTCTGTACCTGCTTAGATGCCTGAGATACAGGCTTCTAAGCACCATGCCCCCTTTCCCTATAATTGTCATTGTGATTTTTCAATAAAGTTGGGTGGAGACGTCATCACGTCATTGCTTGTGACGTCGCCGTGCCAAACGTGAAGCCCCGTCTATGCCTGTCACTATACAGGCCTGATCGCTGTGGTAGGAGCGGGTGGAAGCCCCCAGATCTCCCTCACCGCACCTGACTGAGACAATTTGCGACGGCTCAGAGCCGTCGTTAGCACTCAAGGGGTTAAACATAAATTCCTTTTTTGTATTAAACGATCCTCTTCATTAGTCCCTAATGTCCAGTAAGCCTTACAAGCCTTATGTTAGTAACTGGGAAAAGGTGTAGATAGTCCTTTTCCCTTGTAGTCAACAGTAATTCAATAATAATTAAAATGTTCTTAAAATAAAATAATTATGTAATTAATTAATAACATTACTCCTAATGTATTTATTTTCAACAGGTGGATTCACAAACTGCAACAATCCTAATAGTAATCAGACTGCAGATGCTTTTAATATTTTCCAAAATCAAAGAAGCCAAGTGGGAAATTTATGTTCTGAATGTGGAAAATGTTTTACCAAGAAATCACATTTAATTGATCATCTCAAAATTCATACAGGAGATAAACCATTTTCATGTTCTGTATGTGGGAAATGTTTTACCAGAAAATCTAAACTTATTAGTCATCAGAAAATCCACACAGGAGAGAAAGCATTTTCATGTTTTGTATGTGGGAAATGTTTTACCCAGAAAGCATATCTTGTAGACCATCTGAGAATTCATACAGGAGAGAAACCATTTTCGTGTTCTGAATGTGGAAAATGTTTTACTTGCAAATCACAACTTTTAAGACATCAGAAGATACATACAGGAGAAAGGAAATTTGCATGTTCTGATTGTGGGAAATATTTTAGTCAGAAATCACATCTTATTGATCATCTGAAAATTCATACAGGAGAAAGGGCATTTTCATGTTCTGAATGTGGGAAATGCTTCACCTTGAAATCAAATCTTATTGTTCATATGAAAATTCATACAGGAGTAAGGGAATTTTCATGTTATGAATGTGGGAAATGTTTTACAAAGAAATCAACTCTTAGTACTCATCAGAAAATTCATAAAGGAGAAAAGGAATTTTCATGCTCTGAATGTGGGAAATGTTATATTCAGATGTCTTCTCTTATCACTCATCAGAAAATTCATATTAAAGAGAAAACACATTCTGATTGTGGGACATCAGATCTTAACCTCATGTTGTAGTCATTATCCACACAGTGCCTAGACATTTTATTTCATTATAGTGGGGGGGGGGGGGGGGTGACCACATGTGTTCGGCAATGCTGGAGGAATACCCAAGTTACAGAGCTAGATAGAGGATCAGTCAGCTTCCTTTAAAAAGCCTAGAAATCACCAAGATCTACTGTTTGCATGACTATGGACTGTTCTTCCAAATGGCATATAACTTGGCGAAATAAAGTTTAACCACAATTACAAAAAATAAAATAAGGGGGCGTGTCCAGGCAGCGACTGAAATGGCCGCATAAATTAGAAGCTTGTAGAGAAGTCTAGGATCCTAGTCATAGATCTGGAGACATATGCAGCATCCATACTAAATCTTCAAAGCTATGAATACTTTGTGTTAGAGTACAAGCCTCTATATATTTGGATGCATCCATGACCTAAGAGCTCCGTACTGCGCAGACAGGATCTAAGCGGCTTCTATCTATATAGATCTTGACACCCTCCCCCGGGTTAAGCAGGTCCACACCAACTGCTATATTACCATATATATCTCAAGTGTATGACTCAATATGGAGGACTTATGATCACTTATACAGACCCTACTCGAGAACTTAGAAACGAAAATGGATAACATGTTTGCCTATCTTACTGCATCATGTTGATCTATGTGCAAGGGCCACACGTTATTGTGCAGAGAGAGATTGATCCTATAATTAACAGGGAAACGCATATCCCACTGGGACTGCAAAGAGCGGTAAAGAGTTCACTTGAACCGACAATGGTGATATGTGGTAAGACCCCTGGAACTCCTCACCAAGCGCATGATGAAAATCATGTAGGACTATTTACAGCTAATACTTCAGGAGGCTGGTGGACAACGGATTGGGCCTACCACCCATGCGATCACTTGGGGGAGGGCCAAAAAAGCTGTGATCACCACTTCAGTGTCTAAGTTCCTAACGAAAAATACCCTCACACACAAGGGTGAAAACCTAATTGGAAGTGTGTGACGGTTTAGAGAGCACCACGATCGCTACCATAGCAGACAGACCTACCATTACATATCTAGCAGCTCGCAGATCCCTACACATGCTCCAGCCTAAACCTCACAACAAGTGATCCACTACCATCACAGAAAAGGCAAGCAAGTATAAGTCACAACCATCTGAGGGGATGTCAATAATTCTCTTCATGTTTGTGCACAGAATTGTCTGAAATCTTAATTTGCAGAAAGACTTTAGAATGGTGAACTTCTCCCTACATTACTACCACAGGCAATACTCATCAGACTACACCCAGAGGAGAGATAGATGTCTGGTGTCAAAATACACTACCATAGAACATTGCTTTTTATACACTATATGTGGCAGTTAATGTATTATTCCCAGTTTAGTTTAGGAATTCACCCAAATACTTTGAGATGTGGGATTGCATGGTCACCTTACCGTGCCTGCTGAGGATAGTTTACACCTTGTACCTTTTTTTTGTGCATGAGCTGTTTTGTGTAAATGTTTGTGTTGCTGTGAACATATATAACTATCTATGTTGTTCTGGTGTCCTCCATATATGCATCAGTGGCAAGACAGACTAGCCACCAGACAGGTTTTCACACTAATACCTCAATATACAAAGCTTTTTCAAAGATTAAGCTATCACTTTAGCTTCACTTAATTCCACTCTAGCAGGCTCTAAACTAAATGAATCTCCTTTATGTATTGGATAGTCCCCTTTTTTATTGTTGAGTACACCTTGTGGATGCAAATCCTAATTCATGCTTATAAAATAAGCATTAAAAAATGTTTAACAATCTGCTGTCATCAGCTCACTTTACAATCATTATGAGCATATTTATTATATAATGGGTCTTCCCTCCACTTGTCTGAATAGATTGGGAGTTCTTGAATATGCAACATTTTTATATAATATTGCTCAGTTTTTCACTGACAATCTGCTCACTCCGTATTACAGCCTGCATTTAACATTATATTATCTTAACCATACTATATTAAAGGGCAAGTCAACCAAAAAATATTATTACTTATTTAGATTAGTTAACCCTTTTTACAGCCAACTGTAGCCCAATTTTCATCTTAATAAACTTTGCAAGTAAATACACTTACTAGTTCTCCAGCCGTTTTGAAATCGCTGCCTGACCCCTCCTTTCCCTGACTTCTCCCAAAGTGAATTTACAGCTTCCACTACAGGATCCTGTGTGTTCCCATGTTTCCCACATGCGCAACGTGCCGTTTTCGTGAAGAGGATAATGATGTATTTGGGACCAGTATTCCAGCACTGTATATTGCACAGATGCTTTTTAGGCAAACTCAGAGATTCCCACCTGCTGTTGAAACCTAAGTTCCTGCTTTGCTCATCACAAGTGTAGAGCTTTGTGCCTTCTCACAGACCCCCCTCTGATCTCTGCCTCCCACCTGTGTGCGCTGTACCCTTCCTAAGTGGCATTGATTGCAGCAAATTGCTGTAGCTGGTATCGGCTCTCACAGCACTACAGTGATGAAAAGCAGCGCCTGTGATTTCCCGGCTGATTGCATCGATTAGATAGAAGGGAAAAGGCTGTGTGAGCCACTGTCACCAAAAAGTAAAGTGTCAGTCCGTAGCACTGAATATATAGAAGAGATAATTAATGAGGTTGCTTTCTTATTCCAATCTAAATCTATTACAGCTAAATAAAGATCAAGAAGGCATTTAAATTAAAGGGACATGAAACCCAAACATTTTCTTTCATGATTCAGATAGATGATGCAATTTTAAACAACTTCCAAATTCTTGCTATTATTTAATTTGCTTGCTTCTCTTGTTATCCTTTGCTGAAATATTTATTTAGGCAAGCTCAGAAGCAGCAAAGAACCTAGATTCTCGCTGCAGATTGGTGGATGCATATATATATATATATATATATATATATATATACAGATTGTCATTGTCTCACCCATGTGTTCAGTTAGAAACCATTAGTGCATTGCTGCTCATTCAACAAATGATTCAAAGAGAATGTAACAAATTAGATAATAGAAGTAAATTAGAAAGTTGTTTAAAATTGTATTCTCTATCTAAATCATGAAAGAAAATTTTTGGGTTTCATGTCCCTTTAAGGAAACAGCGCATTGACAGGTCACTGTCACAATCTACAAGCTAGGAAATGTAATTTATTTTCATCGATACAGCTACTTACATAAAACCATAAAAACATCTCCTCCTGTAATATACTGTTATTTATGTTGTCTTCATTTTATTAACAGTTTAATTAGCGCTACAGCAAAAAACAAGTATTGAGCTGCCGTCAACATGCTGTAAAGTTTCACTGTTGTATTGTACATCCTAACTCGTCTGTATTAGAATCATATGACATTTACTTGATCTTTATTTAGCTGTAATATATTAATTAATAAGGTTGCTTTCTTATTCCAATCCTAATATATTACAGCTAAATAAAGCTCAAGTAAATGTCATATGTGACTGACTCTTTACATTTTACTTTTTGGTGAGGGTGGCTCACACATCCTTTCCCCCTCTATATGATTGATGCAATCAGCCAGTATATCACAGACACTACTTTTAATCACTGTAGTGCTGTGAGAGCTGATGCCACCTACAGCAATTTGCTGCAATCAATGCCACTTAGGAAGGGTACAGAGCACAGAGGTGGGAGGCAGAGATCAGAAAGGGGTCTGTGAGAAGGTACAAAGCTCTACACTTGTGAAGAGCAAAGCAGGAACTTAGGTTTCAACAGCAGGTGGGAATCTCTGAGTTTGCCTAGAAAGCATCTGTGCAATATTCAGTGCTGGAATGCTGGTCACAAGTACATAATTATCCTCTTCACGAAAATGGTGCATTCTGCATGTGGGAAACATGGGAATGTACAGGATCGACACGGATCCTGTAGTGGAAGCTGTAAATTCACTTTGGGAGAAGTCAGGGAAAGAAGGGATCAGACGGCCATTTCAAAACAGCTGGAGGAGAACTAGTAAGTGTGTTTACTTGCAAAGTTTATTTAGATAAAAATTGGGCTACAGTTGACTGTAAAAATCATTAATTAGCTAATTAAATAAATAATAATAATTTTTGGTCTGACTTGCCCTTTAACATAATAATTCTATCCATATTATAAACATAAGTTTCCATATTATATACTAGTTAAACTATTCTATTTCACCAGAGGTCTAAGAGTGACCATATGTATCATTATTGTACCTCCCCTGTACTATATGTTTTAATAAGGGTCCAAGAGGGGCCACATATATTTTAGGAGGTATACTTATCCTACTTAAAATGAGATTTCATAGCTATATGTTTATTGGCATTGAAAAAAATTGATATTCTAACTTACTAAATATTATCTTGATGTGTACTTAGAAACAATATATATATATATATATATATATATATATATATATATATATATATATATATATGATCACTATTATGATAGTGCAACTTGGGTTACCACCCTAAGAAATACCTCTGTTGGTTTAAGGGTTAATAACATTTCAAATGGCTCTTTTAAAAAAGAGGTTCCTGAATTATAAGGACACTGGAAAGATTTGTGTTACTGTAATTGTGATTTTAAGATGTCTGGTACCAATTTATCAACATGTTATCATTCTTCGCATCTATTTGATTGACTGTATTATATTCGTTTATTATTGTTGTCAATAGACAAATGTTATCTTTTGTCAATGCTAAAAATCTCAGTAAAAGATTATTAAAACCAAAAAAAAAAAATAAGATCTAAGCAAAGATTAAAAAAAAAACACTAAGTTGTGATGTTGTCTCTAGGCACTTATGATAGGTAATCCAAAATGTGTAAGCAAACCCAAGACGACTTGTTTTAAATCCAATAAGTCCCTCTTTTAAATAAAATGTGTTTTTATTTGAGTAGAGGTTCATGGGAGCCACATGTACAATCCAAGGTTATACAATTATAATCAAAGACCCTTATTTATATGAGTCTAAACCCTTCTTTGAAATGTAGGTACTGTTGAGGGCATTATAGTCAGGTAATCACAGAGGTGACCGCTTCTGTAGCTGAAATTTAAATTGAAAAGTTGTATAGTTGTACATTGAGCCCCAAAAAGCCCTTTTCTGGATTTGGATAGCTATATCTGGTTACAGAATGCAGCATAAATGCTTAATTGACTGTTCTATAGCTACTCACTGTTTGCATGAAATGCATTGTACTAAAATGTAACGGAAATACTATTTTTGGTTCTTTTGAATATTGATTAGTTCTTTACCACCTACGCTTATTTTACAAATGTCAACTAATAAAATTATAGATCCACAAACATTTTGACTATAGTGTTTCGAAAAATAACATCACATGCTATTGTTTCCAACCTAGTGATAAAAAATATCCATTATTGTTTTCTAATGGTAGTGAGAGTCTACAAAATCCATTTTAACATATATATTTCATCTCCTGGTCACCAGGAGGAGGCAAAGACACCCTAACCAGAGCATTTAACTATCCTTCTTACCTCCCCTTCCCTCCCAGTAGTTTTTTGTGTTGTCTAGGAGGTAGGCAGAGATAGTGGTGCTCTGCAAAAATGTTCTTAAAAGCATTCCCTTAATGGATAGTTCCTAGAAGAGAGAGTAGGGGAGTACTCTGCAGTCCTTCTAATGCCTCATAGTTTGAGTGTTGGTCTAAGCAGACCTGTGGTCACAGAGAAGTTCCCTAGCCTCCTCCTGTTGACCATGCAGTACTCCGGTTTTCTGGCTGTTTCTGTGACAAGACTGCAGCATGTAAGTAACGTTTTCTTTTTCCCTACATACAGGCTGTTAATATGTGCAGAGGATAATCTATCTTTTATTATGTACTTTGGAGATATGGCTTTCTTCTCCTACAGTATGGCTAGTGCCTGTTCTAGTTAGAAGTGAAGTATAGTGTTACAACTGTGAATTTATGCTTGAGTCCTTTATTATGTTTGAGACATATCAGCCTATGGCTCATGACCTGAGCTCAGTAGCATTACTTGCCGCTCTCTTTCGCAAGCATAGATTATGTCTCTGATCTTGCGACTTTGCTATCAGGCTGGGTTCTATTACACAGGCACAATTACTGGCATGGGGAGGAGTTTTTCTTTCCCGCCGCAAGGTGCATTTGGCGCATGCTCTGTTCAGAAAATAAATATTTTCAGACCCAAGACTAGGACTCCCATCATTTTTCCAGTCTCCTCCATATTAGCTGACATAATTTCTAAGGAATGGGACACACCTGGAGTTCTTTTTTTCACATTGCCTTCCTTTTAGAAGTTATTTCCTGTTCCGATGCTCAACTGGAGCTCTGGAACACGGTTCGTAAGGTAGATGGGGCTAGCTCTAGTTTAGCAAAAAGAACCACCATTCCACTGGAGGATAGCACATCCTGTAAGGACCCTATGGATAGGAAACTTGAAGGATATTTGAGGAGGGTCTATGTTCAAGGAAGTCTGCTCTTCCAGCCAGGTGTGACTCTATCGGAGTTGATTTCGGACTAATTTCCCTTGGAGGAGAGCCAAGAACGAATCCAGGCTCTCAAAACGGTTAAGTGTGTATCAATACCAGCCTTGCAGTATTAACAAGGAGGACTCTGTGGTTGAAATATTGGTCCGCTGACATGGTTTCAAAATCTAGATTGCTCTCTTTGTCTTTTAAGGGTAAAACTTTATTCTGTCCAGGTTTGGACTCTTATTATCTCTACCGTCATTGGGGCAAATTATTTTTTCTTCCCCAGGATAAGAAGGCTAGATAGAAGGGTAGGACAATGGGTCCTTTCCTCAGAATACATTGCAAAGAAACTGTTGAACCAAATCTTAGTCGTCCAGAGGTACCTGGAATTCAGACTGTCTGGAATAAGAACAAACAATCCAAAAAGTAAGACACCTGAAGTCTGCATGAAGGGATGCCCCCCGATCCGGAGTCCACTCTAGTAGGGGGCAGGCTAAATCTGTTTCAGGTGGTTTGGGACAGATCCATCCAGGACCCTTGAGTTCAAGAGATCGTTTCTCATGAGTACATAACATTTTTCCGTTTATCGGCCTCCAATAGGCAGATTTCTCTTGGCCTGTGTATTAAACGGGCCACAAAAAAGGTTGTTTTTATTCAGTGCATCTCAGATCTTCAGAAAATGGGGATGATCATCTCTGTCCCTTCGCACTAGTTGGGAATAGGTTCTTCTTGTTCTGCAAGGAAAATTCATGGCTACGGTGGATTCACAGAGATCATTACAAATACCTAAGATTTGACTTTCTGGACCAGCATCTCCATTTGTCTTTCTGGACCACCATCTTCAGTACATGGCCCTGCCTTTCGAGTTGGCCATAGCTCCAAGAATCTTTAGGAAAGTGTTGGGGGCTCTTCTAGCAATAGTATGGTTGCAGGGTATTGCAGTAGCTCCCTACTTAGATGATATATTGGTTCAAGCTCCATCTTTTCTTTTAGCGAGTTGTCACACAGAGAAGTTACTTTGGTTTCTTTGGACTCATAGTTCAAAGGTAAATCTAGAAAAATGTTCTCGTGCCGCGCACGTGTCTAAATGTGTTGGGGGTATTCATAGACTCCATTGTTATGAAGATCTATCACGCAGATCAACGCAAGGCCAAGCTCCAAACTGCAAGTCAGGCACTTAAGTCCAATCCACGCCCCTTCAGTGGAAGTAGTGGTCCTTTTAGTAGCAGCATTGGATGCAATGCCATTTGCTTGCTTTCCTTTGCAACCTCTACAGTTATGCACGCTAAGCCAATGTAATGAAGACCATTTGGATCTAACTCCAGTGATACATCTAGACTCAGCCACCAGAGAATCTCTGTCTTGGTGACTGTCTCCTAAATACTTAGATCTAGGGATGCGTATCCTCCGTCCTTTATGGGAGATTTGAGCCTGAGAGCTCAGGGAATCTGGTCCCCTCAGGAAGTGTTCCAACCCATAAATATTCTTGAATTGAGACATTTTAAATGCTTTGCTTGCTGGGCCTCAGTTGGGTTCCGTCCATGCTATTTGACTTCAGTCTGACAATGTCACAGCAGTGGCATATGTCAATCATCAGGGGGGACCCACCGTTCTCTTGCAATGAGAGAAGTGTCTCACATTCTCTAATGGGTGGAATATCATTAGTGTTTTCATTCAGCTATTCACATCCGGTAGTGGAGACAGACCATATTAACCAGGAGATTGTAGTTCCCTCCTTGTTTCCTAATCCTAAATCAGCCAAGGAAAGATTGTTGCACAATTTGGATGTAGTTAGGGCTTTAAAGGTTTACCTACATGCTGCCAATGAGTTTCTACATCAAGTTTGTTTGTCCTTTTCTCTGGCAAGCACAAGGTCCAGAAGGCTACCTTATCCTCTTGGTTAAGAAATATTATTTGCATGGCTTATTTGGGGGCAGGTCATCAACTTCTAGCACGTATAACGGCTCATTCCACTCGTTTGATTTCCACTTCCTCTGCTTTTCAGAATGAGGCTTCATTAGAACAGATCTGTAAAGCTGATATCTGGTCTTCTTTCCATACTTTCACAAGAATCTATCAGTATGATGCGTTTGCCTCGGCGGAAGCATCTTGTGGTAGGAAAGTTTTTCTACCAACTAGGTAACTGCATCGCTTATCATCCCGCTCTTCTCTTTTGTGGACTCAACAGCTTAAGTATTGATTTCCATATGTTAGAATGGATTTTGTGTACTCTCCCTATCGTTAGAAAGAAGACAAAGTTTATGTTTACCTGATTAAAAAAAAAATTTCTTGGTATAGCGAGTCCATGAACCTGCCCTTTTTTCTGTGTCTGCAGTTTTAGTTGCACCACTTCACCCCTGCTATCTCTGTTGCTCTCCCTATCCTCAGATATGAACAACTGGGAGGGAAGGGGAAGTAGGAGAGATAGTTAAATGTTCTGGTTAGGGTGTGTCTGCCTCCTCCTGGTGGCTAGGTGATGCCATTCATATATGTTAGAATGGATTTTTTGGACTCTTACTACCAAGAAAGAAAAGAATTTCAGGTAAGTGTAAATTTAGTTTCTTCACACTGCTATTTTCTGACATCATGATGTATACACAGTTTCTCACTGAACAATTATGTCCAGTAGTGCTTAAATGTGAGCATCATCTAAGCTAAAAAAAAAAAAAAAAAAAAAAAGCTCTGCACAGGGTGTGAAATGGTTCAGCATTGAAGGGGTTACACATGTTCTGTCGAACCAAGTGTCACTGGGATAATAACTTCCCTTGTGTATTTATTTGGATATAAAATACCCATATAAATGGTGCATGTAGTTGTATAAGCTGAATATTATATATCTGTTACTAAATATTACCCTTATTACTGAATGTAATGTGTATTCATGTTCTTATATAGTTGTGACTACTGTAGTTATTGTGTTTGATAGATTAAACCTGTTTACTTGATATTGACCATACAGAAAATACTGATTATATTAAAGTATTCTTTTATACAGCTACACAAATATGAGGACACACAGATTTGTGACTAATTACTATGTACTACTATGTATTATAGCCCCTGCTGGTACCTTTATCTTACCTGCAGGACTGCCCACTGGTTAAAGCTTTTTCTTTCTAATGACAGTGAGAGTCCACAAATTCATTCATTACTGTTGGTAATACAACAGGTTGAATATATATACTGGCGCTACTGTACTAGCAGGGATACTGACCAAAGAATTTATATAGCAAATGCTGGATACAATCGATAATAAAAATAATAAATATGGCACATAGATCTAAAAAGCAATAGGTTGCGGCTCTCTAAGACAAAAATACAATATTGTTGATTAACTTTATTTAATAGAATTGATCATACAAATAAAAAATGTGTCAACACATACATAAAAACACATAGAATAAAATATTGGGATGTCCACTCTTAAAACATTAATATATGCCAAGCTTGGATATAAATATAGTCCAGTGCACTATGGCACTCAAATGGTGTGAAAGTCATCTTAGTTTAAAAAAATGGGTTAAAATAGCCGTTAATACTACCCAAACAATGTCTATGGATAATTCTTTAGTAAACGCTCAAATGGCTCTCTTATCAGCCAGAGTTTACCTGTGCACAACATGACTTTGCTGTGATCTTCGTCCGCTCCTGCTGCTCTTACTGACTCAGAGTACAATACACTCACAACTCAGGTCAGCCTCCGTGTCCTCCTGACTCTGACGTCCGCAGGCCGGGCTGAAAATCTCACGTGATAGAAATTTCAGCTAATACGTCAGCCCACAGAGGGAATCCCCGGTATGACGATAGCGATGCCTCTGGTGTTTCCGGACTTTGATTTAATAATCAAAGAAATCATGTGCTCAGTCTTAAGCAGAGTCTAATGTATTGCAGCTCCTCCCCTAACATGGGCTTTTTCACCTGGCCACCAGGAGCAGGCAAAGACACCCCTTCCAAAGCTATAAGTATCCTTCCCACTTCCCCTACTTCCCTAGTAATTATTTGCATTGTCTACTAGAAGGTAGGCAGAGAACATGCTCTGAAGTAGACATGTGCAATTTATTTTAGCCGATTTGGATGAATCTGAATTTCCAAATGAATAATTTTTTGAATTTTCGGATCCATTCTTTATTCATATTTGGACTTTTTCATTGTTCTAATCTAAACCGCCGTCCCCCACATCGCAAACACTAAATAAACCTATTAACCCCTAAACTGCCGTCTCCCCATGCCGCCAAAACTAAATAGACCTATTAACTTCTAAACCGCTGTCCACCACATCGCCAACACTAAGTCTATTAACCCCCCTAACTACCTACCTATTTAAAAATAATTACAAACTTACCTGTGAAATAAAAATAAAACCTACACTAATTACAATATTACTATTTACTAACTACCTAGTTAAAATAAATACAAACTTACCTGTGAAATCAAAATAAAACCTAAGCTCAAAGGGACATGACACCCACATTTTTTCTTTTATGATTTAGAAAGAGAATGCAATTTTAAACATCTTTCTATTTTACTTATATTATCTAATTTGTTTTATTCTCTTGATATTCTTTGCTGAAAAGCATATCTAGATATGTTCAGTAGCTGCTGATTGGTTGCTGCACATAGAGGCCTCGTGTGATTGGCTCACCATGTGCATTGCTTTTTCTTCAACTAAGGATATATAAAAAAATGAAGCAAAATAAATAATGGAAGTAATTTGTAATGTTGTTTAAATTTCTATTCTGTATCTGAATCATGAAAGAAAGATTTTGGGTTTAGTGGCCCTTTAAACTAAAAAAAAACTAACATTACTTGTTTAAAACAAAATAATAAAAAAAATAACATTACAAAAAAACTACAATTACAAAAATAAAAAAAACTACCATTACAACAAATAGCAAACAAAATTATCCAAAATAATAACAATTATTCTTATTCTTATACCCCGTTTAAAAAAAAAAAACACCCCAAAATAAAAAATAAAAAAAAATCTAAAATAAACTATGACTATGGCTAATGCCGAAACGCGTTAGCACAATAAGCATTGCATATGCTACTTTCTGATTATGTTTGGTTTTTAACTTTTTATACCATGCTGTATTCTCATAAATAAAAGTTATGTTTTATTATAATGGACATTCTGGTGCTCCTGATTTGTACTAAAGTACTAACACTAAAATAAACTACCAAGGTCCCTTAAAAGGGCATTGCCCTAAAGTTAACAGCTCTTTTGCCAAAAAATTAAAACAAATACCCCCAAAATAAAAAACCTAATCTACCCGTTGCCCTGAAAAGGGCATTTGTATGGGCACTAACCCAAAAATCGTTCCTGAAGTCCGGCGTAAGATCTTCATCCCGGCGGCTCCATCTTCATCCATCGCAGGACTGGCATCTTCTATCTTCATCCTAGCGGAGGCGGAGCAGTCGGTGCATGCGCGGAGGTCCATCGGTCCGAAGATTGAATGCAAGGTTCCCCTTTTATATTGGTATACCCTTGCATTCCTATTGGCTGAAAAGATAGCAAGAGAATGAAGAAAAATTGATAATAGGAGTAAATTAGAAAGTTGCTTAAAATTGCATGCGCTATCTGAATCACAAAAGAAAAAAATTGGGTTCAGTGTCCCTTTAAGGTTTACATTAATGCTTTTTAAATAAAGATAGCAAGAGAACAAAGAAAAAGTGATAATAGGAGTAAATTAGAAAATTGTTTAAAATTGCATGCTCTATCTGAATCATCAAAGAAAAAATGTAGGTTTAGTGTCCCTTTAATGGTTTAATTTAGCTAGCTGCGATGTGGGGGGACGGCGGTTTAGGGGTTAATAGGTTTATTTAGTTTTGGCGATGTGTAGGGACGGTGGTTTAGGGGTTAATAGTTTTATTTAGTGTTGGAGATGTGGGGGGACGGCGGGTCAGAAGTTAATAACTAGTTAGAATTTTTTTTAGTGTTGGCAATGTGGGGGGGGCGGCGGTTTAGAGGTTAATAGGTTTAGTTAGTGTTGGCGATGTTGGGGGATGGCGGTTTAGAGGTTAATAGGTTTATTTAGTGTTGGCGATATGGGAGGACAGTGGTTTAGAGGTTAATAGGTTTAGTTAGTATTGGCGATCTGGGGGAATGGCGGTTTAGAGGTTAATAGGTTTAGTTAGTGTTGGCGATCTGGGGGAATGGCGGTTTAGAGGTTAATAGGTTTAGTTAGTGTTGGCGATCTGGGGGAATGGCGGTTTAGAGGTTAATAGGTTTAGTTAGTGTTGGCGATGTGGGGGACAGTGGTTTAGATAATTTTGTTTTGGCATATTCCTCATGTTAAGTTAAATTGTTTTTCCGATCCATTCTTTATTCATGTTCATTATTCTATTCTAAACTTTTGAATAGAATAATAAATATGAATAACGAATGGATCCGAAAAACTATTTAACATAACTAATTTACCAAAACGAAAATATTTTTTTAACTTGACTAATTTGCAGAAAATTATTCATTTAACTAATGAAAACAAAACTAAACACATTTTTTTCGCTGTGCACATGTCTACTCTGAAGAAATTGTATTTTAAGTTCCTTAATGGATTGTTTCCTGCAAGAAAGGACTGGGGTGTGTTTTTTAGCCACGTGATTAACTTAGTAAGAGTTTTGGTGGTTAGGTTCTGGATGTCGCTGGGAAGTTTCCCGTGCCTCCTCCTAGATACTTATGCTAACCCCTCTCCCAGGCAAAAGGTGTTAGTTACACTGAAATTACTTGTTTAACAGGTCCCTGTCAGGATGAGGATTCTTCTGTCAGACCTTGGTCTGCTGGGAGTGCTATCGGGAACCCAGGCTGGAATTGTACTGAGAGGTAACCCTTCAGAGGTCCACTGGGAATCGAGTAAAGTCCTGTTGTTTATTATACCCATTCTTATGGTTTGTTGCCTAAATAGATGGGGTTTTGCTTTCTTATTCCCAAGGCTATAAGTGAAATGTGGGGGATATATGGGGTATTAAGCAAAATGTCATGCACTCCAAGAAAATACAGACATAAGCCCCATTTTAGCGGGGGGTATCTCTGATTTGCAGTGTTCCTGCTATGGTTGGCTGACATGCATAAGATAAACACTTTTATGGGGGCTAGTTCCTTTTCTAAGACCTCCTAGATTACGCTCTGGTTCTGGTGTGGCTAGTGCATTTATTTGTGAACTGGAGCAGGCTGTATGACAAGCAGACCAGGTGACTAGGTCCACTGTCTAATAATAATATTATATCCACCTAAAAGAATCGCTCCGGATATCTTAGAGAGCTTTGTTTTTGGTTTTTTTGTAAGGGCGGTACTCGGCAGCACCATTTTAACTGAACATGGTTTGGTATGACTTTTCTATAAGGCAGACAAAATCTTTCAGGGGCAAGTGTGTTGGCGCTTCCAACACGATCCTGCCATAACGTGTGCTGCATTCTTTGAGCACTGCCTGGCGACCTTCTTTGCTGGGGAAGGATTGTACTGTGTGTTGCTGAGGTTACAATATTTTTACTAGGGTGTCAGAGTATTCTGTGCGAAGCAGGCTTTATTTTGCCTGATCGAAATTGGCATGTTTTTCCCTGTTCTGTATGTTTATTCAGGAGTTTGCTGCCATCTAGTGGCTGTTTTAAAAAATAACACTGTGTACATGTTTTCAGTGAATCTGAAAGGGAAAGTACTATATCTAATTTACTTTAATCTACAGGGTTAGACAACCATTGTGAATTAATTGTTCTCAATTTTGTCAGTAATCCCTCCTAGTGTTTTGGAGATTACATAGGATGGTTTAGTTTCCATTTGGGTATATCCAGGGTTTACCCATTTTTTATTTAATACAGGTAAAATGTCAATTTCTGGTGATTTGTGTCATTACCAGGGTCTGATCAATTATGGGAAATCCTCATGTCTGAGGATTTATAGGCATACCAGGACTTCTCTATGCTTATTATATATATATATATATATATATATATATATATACAGGGAGTGCAGAATTATTAGGCAGAATTATTAGGCGAATGAGTATTTTGACCACATCATCCTCTTTATGCATGTTGTCTTACTCCAAGCTGTATAGGCTCGAAAGCCTACTACCAATTAAGCATATTAGGTGATGTGCATCTCTGTAATGAGAAGGGGTGTGGTCTAATGACATCAACACCCTATATCAGGTTTGCATAATTATTAGGCAACTTCCTTTCCTTTGGCAAAATGGGTCAAAAGAAGGACTTGACAGGCTCAGAAAAGTCAAAAATAGTGAGATATGTTGCAGAGGGATGCAGCACTCTTAAAATTGCAAAGCTTCTGAAGCGTGATCATCGAACAATCAAGCGTTTCATTCAAAATAGTCAACAGGGTCGCAAGAAGCGTGTGGAAAAACCAAGGCGCAAAATAACTGCCCATGAACTGACAAAAGTCAAGCGTGCAGCTGCCAAGATGCCACTTGCCACCAGTTTGGCCATATTTCAGAGCTGCAACATCACTGGAGTGCCCAAAAGCACAAGGTGTGCAATACTCAGAGACATGGCCAAGGTAAGAAAGGCTGAAAGACGACCACCACTGAACAAGACACACAAGCTGAAACGTCAAGACTGGGCCAAGAAATATCTCAAGACTGATTTTTCTAAGGTTTTATGGACTGATGAAATGAGAGTGAGTCTTGATGGGCCAGATGGATGGGCCCGTGGCTGGATTGGTAAAGGGCAGAGAGCTCCAGTCCGACTCAGACGCCAGCAAGGTGGAGGTGGAGTACTGGTTTGGGCTGGTATCATCAAAGATGAGCTTGTGGGGCCTTTTCGGGTTGAGGATGGAGTCAAGCTCAACTCCCAGTCCTACTGCCAGTTTCTGGAAGACACCTTCTTCAAGCAGTGGTACAGGAAGAAGTCTGCATCCTTCAAGAAAAACATGATTTTCATGCAGGACAATGCTCCATCACACGCGTCCAAGTACTCCACAGCGTGGCTGGCAAGAAAGGGTATAAAAGAAGAAAATCTAATGACATGGCCTCCTTGTTCACCTGATCTGAACCCCATTGAGAACCTGTGGTCCATCATCAAATGTGAGATTTACAAGGAGGGAAAACAGTTCACCTCTCTGAACAGTGTCTGGGAGGCTGTGGTTGCTGCTGCACGCAATGTTGATGGTGAACAGATCAAAACACTGACAGAATCCATGGATGGCAGGCTTTTGAGTGTCCTTGCAAAGAAAGGTGGCTATATTGGTCACTGATTTGTTTTTGTTTTGTTTTTGAATGTCAGAAATGTATATTTGTGAATGTTGAGATGTTATATTGGTTTCACTGGTAAAAATAAATAATTGAAATGGGTATATATTTGTTTTTTGTTAAGTTGCCTAATAATTATGCACAGTAATAGTCACCTGCACACACAGATATCCCCCTAAAATAGCTATAACTAAAACAAACTAAAAACTACTTCCAAAACTATTCAGCTTTGATATTAATGAGTTTTTTGGGTTCATTGAGAACATGGTTGTTGTTAAATAATAAAATTAATCCTCAAAAATACAACTTGCCTAATAATTCTGCACTCCCTGTATATATATATATATATATATATATATATATATATATATATATATATATATATATATATAGGACAGCAATACTAGGCTGTTTTCTTTGGATACCAGAGTTCTCTATACTTATAGTTTCCTCTGGAGTTTATCCATTATTATATTTTATATGGAAAGTGCTCAATTCTGGTATTTCTCAGCTGTACCAGGGTTTGCCGATACGTTTTATCAGCTTGACTGCTCATTTTCTCCTATTAGATGGTAAATGTTCATCTTTGGTTGCTTCATTAGCATTCACATTTTTTTTTTATGTATGATCCATTTCCAAGTGTATTTCAACAAAAGAAGAAAAGGAAAAAAAAAACGAAAAAAGAAAAGACACAACACACATATACATATCGGGAGAGAAAAAAGAGATCGTCTGCAATACCCTCTTGCAGATATCTTGGTGTGCTTGAATATTAAAAAGCTTGAACTTTGTTAAATCAACAAACCACATCAATATACAAGGTTCATAAACAAATCAAAATGTCATGTCATATTTGTTGTAATAGTACATAATAAACAACATTGCTTACTTAATTTAGAAAAAAAAAAATATTTACCCTCCTACCCCAGTCCTCCATCTCTCACCTCTGGAAATACATTGTTATCGATAGCCGTTTCTATGGACACTGTGCCCCTGAAAGGTGTAATAAGTTGCAGTTGAATTTCTTTAGGAAAGGTTACAATGATATTCTTCCATTTAAAAAGAAAACATTTAATCTGTGTTTCTGAATTTACTGAAGTATCCATTTGCTCCATAATCAAGTAATATTTAAGATTATGAATACATTTGGTGAGACTAGGAGTTTTAATGGATTTCCAATATTTCAGAATCAACAGTCTGCCAACCATAATTATAGCATTTAATTGATGCACATTTTTACATGTAGTTTCTTTTTTGGCCATCTATGGGAAAAAAAATGTGTTTATTGATTATTTGGAACTGGTGTTGGTTAGCTGCTTTTTTCCAGCAATTAACCTTATACCAAAATCTCTTAACTTTGGAACAGCCCCAGAAACAATGATAAAGATCTGCATTAATTGTCTTACATTTATAGCAGAATGCTCCTGTATTATCCCATTTAGCCTTCATGCTTGGTGTAATATACAGTATGTTCTGTTAATAATTTTTGTATGCGACTCTCTCCAGGAGGAAGAGAGTATCGAGGTCTATCTATCAAGTCGTCAACTTTCTTGCATTCGACGGCACCAATACGCTCACCTAACATCGCGGCCGCGGACCTGAATACGATCTCCATATTTATAAAAAAAAGCCACGCACCAAGTACGTGCGATGAGCAGCGGACTGTTGTTAACTAGCAGTCATTGATCTCCCTGCTATTCAGCTTTTTACCAACTTTATTTATAACCTGTCACTAAACACCGCCACTATACTAAAATGTTTAACCCCTATCCCGCTGCTCCCGGACCCTGCCACAACTAAATAAAAGTATTAACCCCTGGCCTCCCATATCACTACCACTAACTAAACCTATTAACCCCTAAACCGCCAGCCCCCCACATCACCATAAACTAAATTAAGCTATATTGTAGGCTAGGTGGTTTTTCATTTGGGGGGCTTTTTATTTTGATAGTGCTATTAGATTAGGTGTAATTCTTTTTTATTTTTGATACTGTGGTTTTTTATTTTTGTAACAGTGTTTTTTTGTAATTTAGACATTTTTAATTGCAGATTTAAATAATTTGAGTAGGGTTAGGTTTTTAAATATGTAATATAGTTAATTTAATTGGTAGTTTAATGTGTTCTTAGTATAATAGGGTAGGTTAATTAATAGTTTAATATATTTTAATTCTAAAGGTAAGTTAAAATTTATTATAAGGGATAGGGATGTTGTAATTTTAATGTAAAGTTAGCGGGTTGTTAGGTTAAGGGGTTAATAGCTTAATTTAGTTTATGGCGATGTGGGGGCTGACGGTTTAGTGGTTAATAGGTTTAGTTAGTGGTAGTGATGTGGGAGGCCAGGGGTTTAGGGGTTAATACTTTTATTTAGTTGCTGTGGTGTCCGGGAGCGGTGGGATAGGGGTTAATACTTTTATTTAGTTGCAGTGGGGTCCTGGAGCGGCGGGATAGGGGTTAATACTTTTATTTAGTTGTGGTGGGGTCTGGGAGCAGCGGGATAGGGGTTAATACATTTTATTTAGTGGCGGCAATGTCGGGGAGACAGATTAGGGGTGTTTAGAATCGGGATTTGTGCTAGGTGTAAACGTTACTGGTTTTCTACCATAGAAATCAATGGGATTTCTGGCAGCAGCGAACATAAGCTTTTGCTGCTTTCAGACTTCCATTAATTCTTATGGCATCCGCGGCCTCCAGGGTGGCAGATTGAAAACCAGGTACGCTGGGTCGGAATAGCTGCAAGCGTACCGGTTAACTATTTGATAACTTAAAAAGTGTCAAATAGTGCCGAATGTGTATTCTGAACATCTGTAATGACGTAAGCATCTATCTGTGTCGGATTGAGACCAGCGGATCATATGTTATGTCACAGATTTCAAATTTTGCCGGTCTGTAGGCTTTGATAACTAGGGTGAATCAAGCCCGCCACAATTACGCTGCGGAATTCCAGCGTATTTCAGGTTGACGGCTTGATAAATATTCCCCATTGTATCCACAGGCTCATTCCAACTGTCAGCTATATTTTGTATATTATCTTGTCCCCGGACACTCATAATCGTTTTATAAAACAGTGAAATTGCGTATTTTCCTGTTTTGAAGTAAGTTAGTGAGGGATCTAAAACCTGCCAAGGGTTCTCAGCTGAAGCCTCGAACATGGCTTCCTGCATGAAATGGCGGGCCTAGAAATAAGTAAAAAATCCCTTATTTGATATACCAAATTCTTGTGCTAAATTCGATAGTGTCTTACAGCCCCCTGTACCTGTATCTCTAAGCTGGTATAAATAAATAAGCCCCTTAGATACCATGTGTTAAACATTTTGGAATTCACAGCTGGAGTAAAGTTGGGGTTGCCAACTATAGTTAAATGATTTGAAAATCTAGAGTTAACCTGTAAAGTTTTAAGGAGTTTATGCCAGGCCCTGATCACATTTTGGATGGCGGGGTACTGTCTAATTTTAGTTTGCCATTTATCTGCAGTGCAATGTAAAAGTGCTTTTAGGGAGTATGGCTGTACCAGGGTTTCTTCTAAAGGAAGAACTGCATAATAATCCACGCCGGTTAAGCCAGTTCAAAAGCAATCTTTGCCAAACATACTAAATTATAAGTCTCAATATCTGGAAGTGCCAGACCACCATCCATAGGAAACAGTGCAAGCTTTTTAAATGCTTTAGCTTTCCGTTTCTTCCCCCAGATAAACTGAATAAATAGTTGTTTCAAGATATTCAAATCCTTTCGTTTTAACAAAATTGGAGGATTTTGCATCAAATAAAGGAGTTTAGAGAATAATATCATTTTAATTAAATTAATCTTACCTGTTAATGTTAGATTAAATTTAGCCCAATTTTTAAGATCATATTTTATTTTCATCAGGATTGGGAGGTAATTTAAGTCATACCATTCATTAAAATCTTTAGACAATTTAATGCCTAGATACACAAAAGCGTGTTTTGCCTCTTTAAACTGACCCATTTGATATGATTTTTTATGTTTATTTAACCAAAATATTTCTGATTTAAGCGTATTGACTTTGTAGCCTGAAAAGGCGCTAAATTCCTGTATTATTTGAGTCAGCAGCGGAATGTTCCTACTGGCATTAGATAATAAGACTAGAAGATCATCGGCATAGATTAGTGTCGTGTTCTTTCTTGAACCTACTTTAATCCCCTCAATCTCTGGGGTTCTAGGGCCAGATTAAATAGATATGGGGACAATGGGCTGTCAGGGTATCTGTGAGTAACATTAAATAAACTAGAGATGTATCGTAGAATCTAATATTTCATTATTTTTTTTAGCTAAAACCTAATTTGATGTGGGGGCGGAGTTTGGCTGCAGCTAAGATGGCTGCATAAATTCAGAATTCCGGAGTATCAGGCATTTTAAAAGTACATAATTTTAAACAGCAGTGTCACAAAGTGTACAAATTACAGAGGTAATTGCTCAACCACTCGGGAGCAAGATATGATCAAAATCTGATCACCTACTCACGTGGAATACGGAGGAATGGAACAGGAGGCGGCCCAGTATCATAAGCACACCCGGTGAGCATATCACAACTACATGAGGTATAAGCCTTGCAGCAATATTTTAGATAACTGTAATGCTCCCCAATTTAGTTATCCGTTCTGACCGGAGGTCCTGCTTCCTGTACAATATACGCCACAAGTTGCTGACACAAAAGCCCCAAGGCAAGGCACAAAATGGCGCTGCTTTAATATACGCAGTGAAGCTTTACCTAAATAAAGAGCTGATTGCCAGATATCGGTCTGAGGAATTTGCAATGTAAGGACCAGCTTATGGCCCCCCTGAGAGAGGTTCACATTGATGGTGTCTGTATATCACTCTGGATAAGATAACTTCGTAGGAGTGAGAAAGGGGAATGTGATACATTTTATTTATTAAAATGAGTGTTATAAACGGGCATAAGATTAAAGTTTGATCATCTCCATACAATATAAATACACATCCTTGGCATATTACTGCAAGGGGACAAATAAATTGAGATATGGCTGCAAAGAAAAATACCAAGCCAAATAAACAGTTGAAAACAATAGGGACAGAACACACAGTGAGCTCTTTTTTTCTACTCCAGACAATAATAGGCAATCTCTATCAAAGCATATAAGAGAGCACTCTTCACCTAGCTCTATTATGGATGATGAAAAGTCCCAAGATCAAGACACATCTACACAGGTGCCCCTTTCTTTACTGTCCTCTCTGACGTCCAAACAAGATATAGCTGACATTGTGAGGACATGCATGAGAGAAGAAATGGCAGAAATTAAACAGGACATCCATACTCTAGGCTTTAGAGTTGAAGCCATAGAAGACCAATCGGATATAGTAAAGGAGGAGATCACTAACATACAGAACCAAATGTCTGCACAGGCGTCTGTTATTGAAGACCTTAGCGACAAACTTGAAGATCTTGATAATAGGGGTCGGCGGAAGAATCTCCACATTAAAGGCATTCCCGAATCAGTACTCCCTAAAGATTTCTACCCCTATTTTGCATCTCTGTTTGCTCATCTGAAGGGATCACAACAAGCGGTAGACATACCATGTGTCAGGGCCCATAGGGCATTGAGGCCGAAACCCCCTGATACAGCACCTCCCAGAGATGTCATAATGAAAGTTAAAAACTATCTGGACTAGGAAGAAATTCTTTCACTAGCAAGGAAATATCAACCAGTAAGGTTCAGGGGGACAGTGTTACAATTTTATACTGATTTGGCCCCAAGGACCTTACAAAGACGCCGGGAACTGGCACCATTGACAAAGCTGCTGCGAGATAAAAAAAATCTTGTACCGGTGGTGATTCCCTTTCCAACTGTATGTGCTACGAGACACAAGAAGATTGGTATGCAGGAAAGTTTCAGATGTGCCAGAATTCTGCAGAGGCTTAGATCTGGACCCTCCAGATTTCCCACCAACAGATATCCAACAGCACCCCTCAAGGAGGAAGGAAAAAAAGGCCACAACCTGAAAAATGGCTGCCAGCATCCTCAAGAGTTATCAAAAAATCCTCTAATCCGGGAGCTCCGCCAGAAAAAAAGAAAGGCAACTAATTCCACTACTGGTGAAGGAACTTGAAAGATTAAGAAATAACCCTAGAGGTATGAGTCGGACTTCCTGATGGTGAAGGGTAATTATCCCGTAAGGCATAGTTTTGATTTTACTAGTTCATATATTTGAGACTCAAAAGTTTACTTTGAACTGTTATTGTTCTCTCTCACCCTAATAGGCAGGTAACTATACAAGTTTAAATTGTATTGGTTATAGTCTTTGCCTAATACAGAGTATATTGATGTTTACTTTATATATATATATTTACGAATTATAAAAAAAAAAAGGGGGGGACAAAAAAAGGGGGATAATCCTTCACTTTATATTGTTATGTAATAAGTTACACTGCAAATTGCATTAATACAGCCTGCTTCCCTCTTGAATTTGGATCCGTGGTTATACATGGTCCATATGCCCATCTCCAGATACAGGGGAGGCATTAATTCTTTATTTTTGTTTGTGTTATATTTGTTGTATTCCTGTTTGAATTTTTATGTGAATTTCCTAAAAGGTTTGTATGATTTACAAATTAGTTATCAAGTTATGAAAATAATACTGTATAAAGCTGTATATTGTATGAGGTATTTTTCATGGAAATTTGTTATATCAATTGCCAATGGATACCACAAATAGAATACTTACATTTATTGCACAAAACGTTAGGGGTTTTAATTCACCAGTCAAGAGGTCTGTGGCAATGTCTGATTTTCATAAAAGAAAAGGAGATATTTTATTCCTGCAGGAGACGCACTTTAGGCGCTCACATAAGCCACAATATATGAGCTCCCATTATAATAGGCATTTTCACAGCTCTGGCACTTCAAAGCGATGTGGTGTGAGCATTCTTTTACATAAATCTATTCCCTTTCATCATATTCAAACACATAATGACGCCGATGACCATTTTCTAGGGGTTTTTGGACTGCTGTACGGTAGGCCGGTGACTTTAATTAATGTATATGCGCCCAATACCCAACAACTTCCCTTTTATAAAAAAAATGTTTAGACGCATACTGGACATAGCTAAAGGGCTAGTTTTTATTGGAGGGGACCTTAACATCCCCATACATCCAGAAGTGGACAGTTCTAACCCAAACCCCAGCACATCTAGGCGTACACTTAAGCATTTATGGAAACTGTTGAGGGATTATAACTTTTATGATATTTGGAGGTTAATTAACCTGGATAAGAGGGAATACACTTTTTTTTCCCTCCCCAAATAAGACATTTAGCCGACTTGACTATTTGCCTGCCAACCAGATAGGTTTGGAACACATTAAGAACGCAGGGATCACACACACAGTATGGTCGGACCATTCTGCAGTATTTTTTGATATTATATGGCCCCACACTCCAGTTGCTCCATATATCTGGAAATTGGATGACTCTTTATTGAGGGGGGATATACAACTTACTAAAACTCAGGAAGCATTGCAAGAATACTTTACATTTAATTCTACTAGTGACACTGATCCCATTACAGTCTGGGAAGCGCACAAATGTTTCATGAGAGGGGAATTTATAAAAAGAAAAGCACACTTTAAAAGAATAGAGAGACAGAAATATCTAGATCTCACCTCAAAATTATCAGATTTAGAACACAAAAATAGACAGAACCAGGATGATCAATCTGTAAAACAACTACTCCAAAGCACTAGAAAGGCCCTCCAAGATCTGTTACTGCAGGAGCACGCAGCCACTACATCGAAATTTAAGCAACGCTTTTTCTATGAAGGCAATACGGCAGGTAAACTGCTAGCGAGGGCCCTCAAAATCAAGAAATTTAAAACTTTTGTGCATGAAATAAAAACAGCTAAAAACAAAAAAGTCCATTCTACCAAAGACATTCTCACACAGTTTGAGAAGTATTATACACAGCTATACAATATTCCTTGCACAGTAGATAGACCAAGTACTATTCCAGATATACAAACTTACTTGAAGGAGATACCCCTCCCTATATTGGATAATGACCAAGCAACAGGTTTAGAAGCCCCGATCACATCAGAAGAGGTAAAAGCTGCGATTTACGATCTCAATCCAGGTAAAAGCCCAGGCCCAGACGGCTTCTCCGCCTCATATTATAAAACTCTTGCACCACTGCTAATCCCCCACCTACTGGAAATTTTTAATAAAGTAAATGTCCATAACCCATTCCCTCCAAACATGTTAGAAGCCCACATAACAGTACTCCCAAAACCGGGGAAGCCTTCAGATGAACCCCAAAGCTATAGGCCAATCTCCCTTTTAAATGTGGCCGTAAAATTATTTGCAAAGATTCTGGCCCTTCGGATAAATAAAATTCTCCTGAAACTAATACATACAAATCAAGTAGGCTTTATCCCCCATAGAGAAGCGAGAGACAATACTATTAAAATTCTGAATTTGATGGAATACGCACAATCCCACAACATCCCAGTTGTCTTTCTGGCCATGGACGCAGAAAAGGCCTTTGATAGTTTAAACTAGGCCTTTTTAAAAAGTACATTAATAAGATTTGGCATGGGTGAAGGCTTTATAAATAAAATATTTACACTATATAATGTTCCTACAGCCAAAATTAAATTAAATGATTCCCTTTCCAGTAAGATTTGGATCAATAACGGAACTAGACAAGGATGCCCACTGTCGTCCATTTTGTTCGTACTGACAATTGAAATTCTAGCAGCAGCGATCCGTAACAACTCGAGTATAAAGGGTATTATGGTCCAAGATACCCAATTCAAACAGGCATTGAATGCTGACGACATCATATTGTCGCTTACATCCCCACAACAATCCATTGTAGCATTAAATACTGAATTAGATATATATAGTGAACTCTCCGGTTTTAAAATTAACCCCACAAAATCAGAGATGTTAGGAGTACATACCCCTGGCATAGAATTGCAAGAAATTGCAGAAAAGTACCACTATCACATACAAAATTCATCTATAAAATATTTAGGTGTCCAGATATCACATAATCAGCAGCTTTTGTTCCAACAAAATTTTCAACACCTCCTGGAAGAAATCCAGCAAGAATTACGTAGCTGGGAAAACAAAAGCTTATCCTGGTTGGGAAGGATGGAGGCATTTAAAATGACTAGCCTACCAAAAATTCTTTATAAATTTCAAACACTACCCATCCCAATTCCACAATCATACCTGAATACCATGCAAACTGTGATTAATACATACATTTGGCAAAATAAAAGGCCACGGATAGCCAAAAAAATTATGTACCGAAACAGAAAAAATGGACTGAGCGTTCGTAACCTAACTTACTACAGACAAGCGGCTATCCTTAACCGAGTTATAGACTGGTGTAAACATGGGGAAAATAAGGAATGGGTCAAATTGGAACAACAACTAGCTAACTGCTCTAATATGGGCGGGATATGTTGGACCACTAAGATACATAGGAACATTAACAAGACACTCCCCCGCATTCTGACAGACACTAAAAATTTGGGATGATATCTCTAATAAGAGTACAGGTATTTCTTCAAACCCCTCTCCACGTACACCGATTTTATGTAACCCTGAGATCCCCATAGGACGACAACCTGTTAGGGAGGTTTCATCCACCATTAATTCACTTATTCCTATTTTTACACTCATACATGAAGGTAAATTAAAGTCGGAGGATGAAATACTGGAACTGACTCCGCTGTTAGCAAATGACTGGTATATTCGGCAACAATTGTCACAATATATATCTTGCAACCCACAGAAACCTAAACTACATAGACCTAGATCTTGATAAAGCTATTCTGAGCGAAACGCGTCGACCTTGTGACTGCTGACCCTACAATTGTGTGAATTAAATACACAAAGAGACTCTTTTTCTTATACCAAATGATTTCAGTTTTAATACTGTAACAACCCGGGTTGTCTATTATACCTCTTTTGGAACCTCAAAGTCCTGCGTGCATCAAGCACTAAGTGCAGGCTTTTTCCACAAACATTGTTATCTTACAAAAGTTTCTATTTCATCATCTACAAGAATCTGCCTGTCTTCTAAACACTCCCAGCCAATCCTACCCGAGATACCAAGTTGTGACGTCAGACGCCAAGACACATGCGGCGCTGATCAGTCACCAGGTGAGAAGGGGAATCGGATGCGGTAAGACGGGTCTGGAGACCAACAGGTACTCGATTCTATTAAGAAAATATTGTCTTATAAACTGCTTCAACCGGAGATAATATTAATCTCAAAATAACTATCTACATTAATATTGGCTAAAACGCTCATGCATATTTGAAACTGCACGTCTGAACTGCTATTATCCATTTGAGTACAGCAGGGCATATCAATATCATTTAATCTGCCTAACGTTCAAAGAAACGGACATTTGCATACATATATTTTTAATGTATGGGGCAGCTTATGTAATCATTATTGAAAGTGTCACTAATCTTTGTTTTTATTTTGTATATTTTAGGGACGTCCCTTAATTTTGATGTTTTTAGTATATCGTTATACATGCAATTTTGTATAAAATATTTTTCGTTTACATTGACTACATTAATTCTTTCTTATTGTAGTATTGAACACTAATTAGTTACTATTTATTGTAACACATTTCACCTTGTAACCCACATTATCTATTTCACATAAACATATAACTTTCTTTCATGTAATTAACAAGAGTCCATGAGCTAGTGACGTATGGGATATACATTCCTACCAGGAGGGGCAAAGTTTCCCAAACCTTAAAATGCCTATAAATACACCCCTCACCACACCCACAAATCAGTTTTACAAACTTTGCCTCCAAGGGAGGTGGTGAAGTAAGTTTGTGCTAGATTCTACGTTGATATGCGCTCCGCAGCAAGTTGGAGCCCGGTTTTCCTCTCAGCGTGCAGTGAATGTCAGAGGGATGTGAGGAGAGTATTGCCTATTGAATGCAGTGATCTCCTTCTACGGGGTCTATTTCATAAGGTTCTCTGTTATCGGTCGTAGAGATTCATCTCTTACCTCCCTTTTCAGATCGACGATATACTCTTATATTTACCATTTCCTCTACTGATTCTCGTTTCAGTACTGGTTTGGCTTTCTACAAACATGTAGATGAGTGTCCTGGGGTAAGTAAGTCTTATTTTCTGTGACACTCTAAGCTATGGTTGGGCACTTTATTTATAAAGTTCTAAATATATGTATTCAAACATTTATTTGCCTTGACTCAGAATGTTCAACTTTCCTTATTTCCAGACAGTCAGTTTCATATTTGGGATTATGCTTTAAATTATCATATTTTTTCTTACCTCAAAAATTTGACTTTTTTCCCTGTGGGCTGTTAGGCTCGCGGGGGCTGAAAATGCTTCATTTTATTGCGTCATTCTTGGCGCGGACTTTTTTGGCGCAAAAAATTCTTTTCCGTTTCCGGCGTCATACGTGTCGCCGGAAGTTGCGTCATTTTTGACGTTATTTTGCGCCAAAAATGTCGGCGTTCCGGATGTGGCGTCATTTTTGGCGCCAAAAGCATTTAGGCGCCAAATAATGTGGGCGTCTTATTTGGCGCCAAAAAATATGGGCGTCGCTTTTGTCTCCACATTATTTCAGTCTCATTTTTCATTTGCTTCTGGTTGCTAGAAGCTTGATGTTTGGCATTTTTTTCCCATTCCTGAAACTGTCTTATAAGGAATTTGATCTATTTTGCTTTATATGTTGTTTTTTCTCTTACATATTGCAAGATGTCTCACGTTGCATCTGAGCCAGAAGATACTACAGGAAAACCACTGCCTGCTGGATCTACCAAAGCTAAGTGTATCTGCTGTAAACTTTTGGTAGCTATTCCTCCAGCTGTTGTTTGTAATAATTGTCATGACAAACTTGTTAAAGCAGATAATATTTCCTTTAGTGATGTACCATTGCCTGTTGCAGTTCCCTCAACATCTAAGGTGCAGAATGTTCCTGATAACATAAGAGATTTTGTTTCTGAATCCATAAAGAAGGCTTTGTCTGTTATTTCTCCTTCTAGTAAACGTAAAAAGTCTTTTAAATCTTCTCTCTCTACAGATGAATTTTTAAATGAACACCATCATTCTGATTCTTTGGACTCTTCTGGTTCAGAGGATTCTGTCTCAGAGATTGATGCTGATAAATCTTCATATTTATTTAAGATGGAATTTATTCGCTCTTTACTTAAAGAAGTACTAATTGCTTTAGAAATAGAGGATTCTAGTCCTCTTGATACTAATTCTATACGTTTGGATAAGGTTTTTAAAGCTCCTGCGGTTATTCCAGAAGTCTTTCCTGTTCCTAATGCTATTTCTGCAGTAATTGCTAAGGAATGGGATAAATTGGGTAATTCATTTACTCCTTCTAAATGTTTTAAGCAATTATATCCTGTTCCGCCTGACAGGTTAGAATTTTGGGACAAAATCCCTAAAGTTGATGGGGCTATTTCTACCCTTGCTAAACGTACTACCATTCCTACGTCAGATGGTACCTCGTTTAAGGATCCTTTAGATAGAAAAATTGAATCTTTTCTAAGAAAAGCTTATCTATGTTCAGGTAATCTTCTTAGACCTGCTATATCATTGGCTGATGTTGCTGCAGCTTCAACTTTTTGGTTGGAAACTCTAGCGCAACAAGTAACAAATCGTGATTCTCATGATATTATTATTCTTCTCCAGCATGCTAATAATTTCATCTGTGATGCCATTTTTGATATTATTAGAGTTGATGTTAGATTTATGTCTCTGGCTATCTTAGCCAGAAGAGCTTTATGGCTTAAGACTTGGAATGCTGATATGGCTTCTAAATCAACTCTACTTTCCATTTCTTTCCAGGGAAACAAATTATTTGGTTCTCAGTTGGATTCTATTATTTCAACTGTTACTGGTGGGAAAGGAACTTTTTTACCACAGGATAAAAAGTCTAAAGGTAAAAACAGGGCTAACAATCGTTTTCGTTCCTTTCGTTTCAACAAAGAACAAAAGCCTGATCCTTCGTCCTCAGGAGCAGTTTCAGTTTGGAAACCATCTCCAGTCTGGAATAAATCCAAGCCTGCTAGAAAGGCAAAGCCTGCTTCTAAGTTCACATGAAGATACGGCCCTCATTCCAGTTCAGCTGGTAGGGGGCAGGTTACGTTTTTTCAAAGAAATTTGGATCAATTCTGTTCACAATCTTTGGATTCAGAACATTGTTTCAGAAGGGTACAGAATTGGTTTCAAGATGAGACCTCCTGCAAAGAGATTTTTTCTTTCCCATGTCCCAGTAAATCCAGTGAAAGCTCAAGCATTTCTGAATTGTGTTTCAGATCTAGAGTTGGCTGGAGTAATTATGCCAGTTCCAGTTCCGGAACAGGGGATGAGGTTTTATTCAAATCTCTTCATTGTACCAAAGAAGGAGAATTCCTTCAGACCAGTTCTGGATCTAAAATTATTGAATCGTTATGTAAGGATACCAACGTTCAAGATGGTAACTGTAAGGACTATATTGCCTTTTGTTCAGCAAGGGAATTTTATGTCCACAATAGATTTACAGGATGCATATCTGCATATTCCGATTCATCCAGATCATTATCAGTTCCTGAGATTCTCTTTTCTAGACAAGCATTACCAATTTGTGGCTCTACCGTTTGGCCTTGCTACAGCTCCAAGAATTTTCACAAAGATTCTCGGTGCCCTTCTGTCTGTAATCAGAGAACAGGGTATTGTGGTATTTCCTTATTTGGACGATATCTTGGTACTTGCTCCGTCTTTACATTTAGCAGAGTCTCATACGAATCGACTTGTGTTGTTTCTTCAAGATCATGGTTGGAGGATCAATTTACCAAAAAGTTCTTTGATTCCTCAAACAAGGGTAACCTTTCTGGGTTTCCAGATAGATTCAGTGTCCATGACTTTGTCTTTAACAGACAAGAGACGTCTAAAATTGATTACAGCCTGTCGAAACCTTCAGTCTCAATCATTCCCTTCGGTAGCCTTATGCATGGAAATTCTAGGTCTTATGACTGCTGCATCGGACGCGATCCCCTTTGCTCGTTTTCACATGCGACCTCTTCAGCTCTGTATGCTGAACCAATGGTGCAGGGATTACACGAAGATATATCAATTAATATCTTTAAAACCGATTGTTCGGCACTCTCTAACGTGGTGGACAGATCACCATCGTTTAATTCAGGGGGCTTCTTTTGTTCTTCCGACCTGGACTGTAATTTCAACAGATGCAAGTCTCACAGGTTGGGGAGCTGTGTGGGGATCTCTGACGGCACAAGGAGTTTGGGAATCTCAGGAGGTGAGATTACCGATCAATATCTTGGAACTCCGTGCAGTTTTCAGAGCTCTTCAGTTTTGGCCTCTTCTGAAGAGAGAATCGTTCATTTGTTTTCAGACAGACAATGTCACAACTGTGGCATACATCAATCATCAAGGAGGGACTCACAGTCCTCTGGCTATGAAAGAAGTATCTCGAATTTTGGTTTGGGCGGAATCCAGCTCCTGTCTAATCTCTGCGGTTCATATCCCAGGTGTAGACAATTGGGAAGCGGATTATCTCAGTCGCCAAACGTTGCATCCGGGCGAATGGTCTCTTCACCCAGAGGTATTTCTTCAGATTGTTCAATTGTGGGGGCTCCCAGAGATAGATCTGATGGCCTCTCATCTAAACAAGAAACTTCCCAGGTATCTGTCCAGATCCCGGGATCCTCAGGCGGAGGCAGTGGATGCATTATCACTTCCTTGGAAGTATCATCCTGCCTATATCTTTCCGCCTCTAGTTCTTCTTCCAAGAGTAATCTCCAAGATTCTGAGGGAATGCTCGTTTGTTCTGCTAATAGCTCCGGCATGGCCTCACAGGTTTTGGTATGCGGATCTTGTCCGGATGGCATCTTGCCAGCCATGGACTCTTCCGTTAAGACCAGACCTTCTGTCACAAGGTCCTTTTTTCCATCCGGATCTGAAATCCTTAAATTTAAAGGTATGGAGATTGAACGCTTGATTCTTGGTCATAGAGGTTTCTCTGACTCCGTGATTAATACTATGTTACAGGCTCGTAAATCTGTATCTCGAGAGATATATTATAGAGTCTGGAAGACTTATATTTCTTGGTGTCTTTCTCATCATTTTTCTTGGCATTCTTTTAGAATACCGAGAATTTTACAGTTTCTTCAGGATGGTTTAGATAAGGGTTTGTCCGCAAGTTCTTTGAAAGGACAAATCTCCGCTCTTTCTGTTCTTTTTCACAGAAAGATTGCTATTCTTCCTGATATTCATTGTTTTGTACAAGCTTTGGTTCGTATAAAACCTGTCATTAAGTCAATTTCTCCTCCTTGGAGTTTGAATTTGGTTCTGGGAGCTCTTCAAGCTCCTCCGTTTGAACCTATGCATTCATTGGACATTAAATTACTTTCTTGGAAAGTTTTGTTCCTTTTGGCCATCTCTTCTGCTAGAAGAGTTTCTGAATTATCTGCTCTTTCGTGTGAGTCTCCTTTTCTGATTTTTCATCAGGATAAGGCGGTGTTGCGAACTTCTTTTGAATTTTTACCTAAAGTTGTGAATTCCAACAACATTAGTAGAGAAATTGTGGTTCCTTCATTATGTCCTAATCCTAAGAATTCTAAGGAGAAATCATTGCATTCTTTGGATGTTGTTAGAGCTTTGAAATATTATGTTGAAGCTACGAAATCTTTCCGTAAGACTTCTAGTCTATTTGTTATCTTTTCCGGTTCTAGGAAAGGCCAGAAAGCTTCTGCCGTTTCTTTGGCATCTTGGTTGAAATCTTTAATTCATCTTGCCTATGTTGAGTCGGGTAAAATTCCGCCTCAAAGAATTACAGCTCATTCTACTAGGTCAGTATCTACTTCCTGGGCGTTTAGGAATGAAGCTTCGGTTGACCAGATCTGCAAAGCAGCAACTTGGTCCTCTTTGCATACTTTTACTAAATTCTACCATTTTGATGTATTTTCTTCTTCTGAAGCAGTTTTTGGTAGAAAAGTTCTTCAGGCAGCGGTTTCAGTTTGAATCTTCTGCTTATGTTTTTTGTTAAACTTTATTTTGGGTGTGGATTATTTTCAGCAGGAATTGGCTGTCTTTATTTTATCCCACCCTCTCTAGTGACTCTTGTGTGGAAAGATCCACTTCTTGGGTAGTCATTATCCCATACGTCACTAGCTCATGGACTCTTGTTAATTACATGAAAGAAAACATAATTTATGTAAGAACTTACCTGATAAATTCATTTCTTTCATATTAACAAGAGTCCATGAGGCCCACCCTTTTTTGTGGTGGTTATGATTTTTTTGTATAAAGCACAATTATTCCAATTCCTTATTTTATATGCTTCGCACTTTTTTTCTTATCACCCCACTTCTTGGCTATTCGTTAAACTGATTTGTGGGTGTGGTGAGGGGTGTATTTATAGGCATTTTAAGGTTTGGGAAACTTTGCCCCTCCTGGTAGGAATGTATATCCCATACGTCACTAGCTCATGGACTCTTGTTAATATGAAAGAAATGAATTTATCAGGTAAGTTCTTACATAAATTATGTTTTTTTGATATATATCATTAAAATTTTTCAGTATACCTTCAGCTTTCAGTAGCGCACCTATCACCCCCATTTACTCACTCTATCGTTTTTTGAAAGACGGAAGGATCTTTCTATTTTTAGGTGTTTGGCAACTACCCCTACACCAGCGCACTACTATATCCCCTACACTCTAAACCAGGGATTTTTAACCTTTTTTTTGCCGTGGCACACTTTTTTACATTAAAAAATCCTGTGGCACACCACCATCCCAAATTTTTTTAAAAATCACACATTGTAGCCTAATACAGCATATATATATATATATATATATATATATATATATAATATATATATAGACATACACACAAACACACACATACTGTATGTATTGTGCTGTCATGCCATGCCTCCTACAAACTACCCCTGCACTGGGAGTAAAAAACAAGCAAAGTTTAAAAAATATGTCACACTGTTGTCAGTCTGCTGTGGCACACCTGAGGATCTCTCACGGCACACTAGTGTGCCACGGCACACTGGTTGAAAAACACTGCTCTAAACTACATAGACCCCTTACTGTGTTTGAAAATATCTGTCACTCTCAATCCCCTACCAGAGGAGGTCTATCATTGTTGTATCACTTGTTAATCGACCATCACTCTAGATCACTGCCAGCCTATTGCAAGGTATGGGAATCTGAGCTACAGAGAGAAATTTCACCAAAAGAATGGGATTTTTTTTTATAAATATGGGAAAGACCTCCCCTTCGATAAACATTACTGAAATGAATGTGAAATTGCTGTATAGATGGTACCTAACTCCGCTTAGGCTTTCAAAAATATACACTAATGTTGACAATATATGCTGGAGGGGTTGTGGTGAGGTAGGATCAATGGCCCACATTTGGTGGAACTGCCCATATATTAGGCAGTTCTGGGAATTAGCGGAGAAATAGAAAAATGTATATCCTTTAAAATGGAGATAGATCCGTTGTTTTTTCTTTTTAATTATCCCCCTAAACTGAAATGTAAACTGAGATTAAAATTAGTGAGCGTAATGATAAATGGAGCTAAACAGCTGATACCACAATTATGGAAAAAACAGCATATCCCTACGATAACTGAATGGAAAGATCACATTACACAATTATTGATTCTAGAGAGATATCACTATGCTCAATCCCAACAACTAGACTTCTATGGCAATATGAGATTCATATGGGTGGACTATTTGGCGTCATAACAAATGTTCTATATTCTCAATGATAGATAAGAATTGTATTAGAATTGCAATGTTCAGTTTGTAATTGCTTCATGTCATGTTTTTCATTTGGGCGGTATTGTTTTCCTGCTGACTGTTCTGTATTATTCTTTCAACAATAAAGGAAATTAAAAAAAAAAATAATAATAATTTGATGTGAATTGGTCTCATAACAGACCAGCCCCAACCCCTGTTTTTCCTGATTACAATACATCCAAATGAGAACAAAGGAAAAACATTTGGTCTCATTAGTTCAGGCAGTTATTTCAAATAGATGTTCACTATATGGCTCCTGTGTTTCTAGTCGAATTCCTGACATTTCCTCTCTGGAATAAGATTATCAGGTAATGACCTCATGTGGAGATAAACAGACATGGTTTGTCTGTTGGAAAAATCCTTTTGAGGCTTACTTATATTCAAAAGTTGATTACCCCTGCTGTGTTAGAATACACGACGCTCAGACAGACGTCTCAAAGGGAAAATAGCAAGAGTTGTTTACCCCTGCTGTGTTGGATACACATCTGCACTGAGGCAAGCATAAACACATATGGTATTGTAACTGAAATTCATTTTTAAAATACAAACTTGTATCATTTTCAATCTTGTATAAAAATGTATATTTCCATGGATCTGAGAAATGCATTTCAGGTTTGTAATAGATTTAATGGATAACATATTCTTATATTTTTCAGGCATCTAATAAGTACATATATAATTGGTGTTTTAAATAATATCATATGTTTTATACACTCAGCAAGAGATATACAGATATGAAATATTTATATGGGATAGTAATAAATATAAAACCACATCTGATTGCTGATCTCAAGGTATGTATGTGATATAAAGATGATAACTGAGATATTAATTAGATCCACGCTAAAATTATTAAAATCCTTTTAAATACCCATATATTTTAAATGTTTAAGAATTACTTTGTAATATGAGAAATATATCATATCTAGTCTTGAAATGCTCAGGATGAGTGGTATGACGTGGTCCAATACACATGGAACATGTGACTTATTAATAGAAAATATAATACATTGTAAAAATATATATGAATCCATATTAAACTGTAGCAGCATTGATGGTAAAACTGCATTTCTGGTTATCTAGTGCCACCTATAGTTCAAAAATGGTATTACAACCAAAAGGCATTTGGCTACTCAGGGAGGCGTTTCCCAAAATAACCTATGAGATGTTCAGATCCGAGGGCGAATCAGAGACAAGCATCCCAGTTTCACCAATGATTAGAATAAAAAGGAGTGGTGTTTTATCATGTGATATAACCTCATGCAAGAAGATAGAAGAGATCTCTTTGTTTGCTGAAATCTTGACTGATAACTTTGCTGCCATTTTGGGACACAGTCACTATAAGCAAAATTGGGCTACCTTTTATTATCCATATTGCAATACCTTTATTCATATGAGGTGAAACAAGAAATTCTGGTAACTGAAGCATTCATTTGGTTATTTGGGGTAAAGTATACGCGATTGATAAATATAAATATAATATTTAAATCAAAGGTATTTGGTAACTATAACTAGATTGCAGTTAGTAATTTTAAAAGGGCACAATTTGTATTTTAATTTATATTCATAGTCCTGTGTAGTCTTAACTAGTCATTATTGCTAAATAATTTATTTACTAGTCAGGGTTTTACACTCCAGATTTTTAAATCAGTCATTATAGTGAACTCTTTCAGAACTGTACATAAACTGGTTATTGTGATTAAATCCCTAGTAGTTATTGATTAAGCATAGTAAGTTGGTAATCCATATTGGGCATTGAGCTAGAGTTATTGATTAATAACAGAAGATTCTGGTATTTTATTGTGGTATTTTAATGTGTTCATTGTGAATAAGGTAAATTGTAAAGGTATTTTTTTTATGATCTTTGTATAGAATATTGTAACAGCATAAGGGTGTTTGATTCATAATCTGGTTTCTATAAATATAATTCAATGTGTTTATAACTTTAACTAATATAAAGAATTTAGGAATAAATATTTATTTTAATTGTTTCGTATATGCATTTTTAATTGGAGGTTTGTTTTTAAGAATAATTATTAAATACATTATATTATAACCCAGCCATATACTAACAGGGCATCCCTGTCTTGAACCCTTATACAATGAAAGATTTGCGGAAGGGTTATCATTAATAAGAATGGAAGCATTTGCAGAATTGTAAATTAAATGAATAAAATTCAGGAAGGACCCCTCAACTCCAAACCTGGGAGGTAATGTAAACAGATGGTCCCAGGAAATGGAGTTGAAGGCATTCTCCGCATCTATTGAAATGATAGCCGCGTCTGGTCCCTTTGCCAGCTTACTCTGTTGAGGGTAATTGGCATTTAGAATTAGTTGTAATCTCCTCAAATTACACAAAACATTTCTCCCTGTCATGAAACCGACCTGGTCCTTATGTATAAGAGGGCCAATTATTAATTTAAGCCTTGCTGCTATTATACTCAGGAGAATTTTATAATCGCTATTCAGAAGCGAAATTGGCCTATATGAGCTCATCTGTTCTGGATCTTTGTTTTTTTAGTTATTACTGATGAAGTGAAATATCTAGAGCAAGAAATTTCGTCTGCATAATATTTATTGAATAATGTAACAAGCGTATGTACTATGTCTTCTGATAATATTTTATATAGTTTCTTTATAGCATTACACACTTCTTTCTGGGTAATTGGGGCATTTAAGTCATTCACTTTATTTCTATCCAGCTTTGGAGTCTGGATATTTTTCCAGAATATTTCTTTAGCTTGTGAATCTATTGTGTCTGCTGAGTAAAGTTCTTGGAAATATTGCAATACATATTTATTAATCTTGTTTATTTTAGTGGTTCTTCCCAATGGCATTTTAAGGTATTCTATCATAGACTTTTTACTTTTGTTAAATTAGCCAGGAACTTCCCCGCTTTACCTTCATATCTATAGAAAAAAATAACTTGTCCTAAGTTCTTCTTTAGCTATTTTTTGTGCTAGAAACACTTCTCTTTCCTGTTTTGCTTTAGTATATAGGTCCCAAAATATTTTAGAAGGATCACTAATGTATGCATTATATGCGTTGCATAATTGATTGTCCAGTTGATTGTCCCTCCTTACCCATTTACGTTTCTGGATAACAAGAAAAGCTTTAATCTCTCCCCTTATTACTGCCTTGAAGGCTTACCATAATATTTCAGTTTGAACTGTAGGTGAATAATTTGTTTGATAGAATTCTTGCCATTTTATTTTAAGCCATGCTTTGAATTGAACATTGCCTGCCAAATGTCTTGGGAAGAAGAACCTATTTTGATTAGAACCCTGGAGATTTCTTATTTTGATATTTAATGTAAGAATTGCATGATCAGAGATAATTGTCTCTTTGATATCGGCTACCATATCTAGACCCAGCATCTTTTCAGATATTAAAAAATAGTCTATTCTAGACAATGTTTGATATTAGTGTGATTCACATGTAGATTTCCTTAGATCTGGGTTCTGCACCCACCAGATATCCTTAAGATGTAATAAGTTGCTAAAAGCTTTAAATAATTTACGCCTAGATTACAAGTTTTTGTCGGTAAGGCTGTGCGGGGCTAACAAACCTTTTTTTCTTACCGCTCACTTAAGCGAATGCTGGTATTACGAGTTTTCTTCAAGCCGGCGTTAGCCTCAGAAAAGTGAGCGTTGAGCAAAATTTAGCTCCACATCTCACTGTAATACCAGCGTTGCTTACGGTAGTGGTAAGCTGGCAAAACGTGCTTGTGCACGATTTCCCCATAGGAAACAATGGGGCTGAGCTGGCTGAAAAAAAAACCTAACACCTGCAAAAAAGCAGCGTTTAGCTCCTAACGCAGCCCCATTGTTTCCTATGGGGAAATTAATTTTATGTCTGCACCTAACATCCTAACATGAACCCGAGTCTAAACACCCCTAATCTTACACTTATTAACCCCTAATCTGCCGCCCCCGCTATCGCTGACACCTACATTATATTATTAACCCCTAATCTGCCGCTCCGGACACCGCCGCCACCTACATTATACTTATGAACCCCTAATCTACTGCCCCCAAAATCGCCGACACCTACATTATAGTTATTAACCCCTAATCTGCCCCCAATGTCGCCGCAACTATATTAAATTTATTAAGCCCTAATCTGCCGCCGCCACTATAATAAATTTATTAACCCCTAAACCTAAGTCTAACCCTAACCCTAACACCCCCCTAACTTAAATATAATTTAAATACATCTAAATAAATTTACTTCAATTAAATAAATTATTCCTATTTAAAACTAAATACTTACCTATAAAATAAACCCTAAGCTAGCTACAATATAACTAACAGTTACATTGTAGCTATCTTAGGATTTTATATTTATTTTACAGGCAACTTTGTATTTATTTTAACTAGGTACAATAGTTATTAAATAGTTATTAACTATTTAATAACTTCCTAGTTAAAATAAATACAAATTTACCTGTAAAATAAACCCTAACCTAAGTTACAATTACACCTAACACTACACTATAATTAAACTAATTACCTAAACTACCTACAATTAATTACAATTAAATTAAATAAACTAAATTATGAAAAAAACTAACACTAAATTACAGAAAATAAAAAAAGAATTACAAGAATTTTAAACTAATTACACCTAATCTAATCCCCCTAAATAAAATAAAAAATCCCCCAAAATAATAAATTCCCTACCCTATACTAAATTACAAATAGCCCTTAAAAGGGCCTTTTGCGGGGCATTGCCCCAAAGTAATCAGCTCTTTCACCTGTAAAAAAAAAATACAACACCCCCCCAACATTAAAATCCACCACCCACACACCCAACCCTACTCTAAAACCCACCCAATCCCCCCTTAAAAAAAACCTAACACTACCCCCTTGAAGATCACCCTACCTTGAGACGTCTTCACCCAGCCGGGCACAAGTGGTCCTCCAGAGGGTCCGAAGTCTTTATCCTATCCGGCCAGAAGAGGACCTCCAGACCGGCAGAAGTCTTCATCCAGGCGGCATCTTCTATCTTCATCCTTCCGGACCGGAGCGGGTCCATCTTCAAGACATCCGACGTGGAGCATCCTCTTCATCCGATGGCCGACAACTGAATGACTGGTCCTTTAAGTGACGTCATCCAAGATGGCGTCCCTTGAATTCCGATTGGCTGATAGAATCCTATCAGCCAATCGGAATTAAGGTAGGAAAAATCCTATTGGCTGATGCAATCAGCCTATATGATTGACCTCGCATTCTATTGGCTGATTGGAACAGCCAATTGAATGCGAGCTCAATCCTATTGGCTGATTGGATCAGCCAATCGGATTGAACTTCAATCCTATTGGCTGATTGCATCAGCCAATAGGATTTTTCCTACCTTAATTCCAATTGGCTGATAGGATTCTATCAGCCTATCGGAATTCAAGGGATGCCATCTTGGATGACATCACTTAAAGGACCAGTCATTCAGTCATCGGCCCTCGGATGAAGAGGATGCTCCGCGTCAAATGTCTTGAAGATGGACCCGCTCCGGAAGGATGAAGATAGAAGATGCCGCCTGGATGAAGACTTCTGCCGGGCTGGAGGTCCTCTTCTGGCTGGATAGGATGAAGACTTCTGACCCTCTGGAGGACCACTTGTGCCCGGCTGGGTGAAGACGTCTCAAGGTAGGGTGATCTTCAAGGGGGTAGTGTTAGGTTTTTTTAAGGGGGGATTGGGTGGGTTTTAGAGTAGGGTTTGGTGTGTGGGTGGTGGGTTTTAATGTTGGGGGGTATTGTATTTTTTTTTACAGGTGAAAGAGCTGATTATTTTGGGGCAATGCCCCGCAAAAGGCCCTTTTAAGGGCTATTTGTAATTTAGTATAGGGTAGGGAATTTTATTATTTTGGGGGGCTTTTTTATTTTATTAGAGGGATTAGATTAGGTCTAATTAGTTTAAAATTCTTGTAATTCTTTTTTTATTTTCTGTAATTTAGTGGTTTTTTTTTTAGTAATTTAGTTTATTTAATTGTAATTAATTGTATGTAGTTTAGGTAATTAGTTTAATTATAGTGTAGTGTTAGGTGTAATTGTAACTTAGGTTAGGGTTTATTTTACAGGTAAATTTGTATTTATTTTAACTAGGAAGTTATTAAATAGTTAAAATAAATACAAAGTTGCCTGTAAAATAAATATAAACCCTAAAATAGCTATAATGTAACTATTAGTTATATTGTAGCTAGCTTAGGGTTTATTTTATAGGTAAGTATTTAGTTTTAAATAGGAATAATTTATTTAATTATAGGAATATTTATTTAGATTAATTGAAATAATATTTAAGTTAGGGTTAGACTTAGGTTTAGGGGTTAATAGATATAATGTAGGTGGTGGCGGTGTAGGGGGCAGATTAGGGGTTAATAAATGTAATGTAGGTGGCGGTGGGCTCCGGGAGCAGCGGTTTAGGGGTTAAACAATTTATTTGCGGCTGGGTCCGGGATCGGCAGGATAGGGGTTAATAACTTTATGTAGGTGGCGGCGGTATAGGGGGCGGCAGATTAGGGGTTAATAGGTACAATGTAGGTGGCAGCGGGGTCTGGGAGTGGCAGTTTAGGGGTTAATAAATGTATTATAGTTGCGGTGGGGTCCGGGAGCGGCGGTTTAGGGGTTAATATGTATAATGTAGGTGGCGGCGATGTCGGGCGGCAGTTTAGAGGTTAATAAGTATAAAGTAGGTGGCGGCGGTGTAGCGGGGCAGATTAGGGGTGTTTAGATTCGGGGTACATGTTAGGGTGTTAGGTGCAGACACTTCCCATAGGAATCAATGGGATATTGGGCAGCAGTGAACATGAGCTCTCGCTGCTGTCAGACTCCCATTGATTCCTATGGGATCCGCCGCCTCCAGGGCGGTGGATTGAAAACCAGGTACACTGGGCCGGAATAGTGGCGAGCGTACCTGGTTGTTCTTTGATAACTTCCAAAGTAGTCAGATTGTGCCGAACTTGCGTTCGGAACATCTGTAGTGACGTAACCATCGGTCTGTGTCGGACTGAGTCCGGCGGATCGTATGTTACGTCACTAGATTCTACTTTTGCCGGTCTGTAGGGCTTGATAACTATGGCTAATCAGCCTCGCCACAAATACGCTGCGGAATTCCAGCGTATTTGCGGTTGACGGCTTGATAAGTAGAGGCCCATATATTGTCTCATACTATTGTGTTCACAGAAATACCATTGTCATACAACTGTCACTGCTAAATTTTTTCTAACTTTTTCGTTTGTCACAAATATTTTTTTTTCAACAGTTTATTTATAACCAAGTGATATACTAGTACAATACGTTGTGTGTCTACTTCACACCACGCAGGGTGTTTTAAAAGAATATCACATCAAAATAAAAACAATTTATACATTGTAAACAAAAAAAGAAGACTGACACATCTTTAATGTTATGAACATTGTACCATTCTGTTGGATTTTATTTTTTAAATTAAAATAAACCACAACAAACCAAAAAAAAAAAACCTCACCCCAAAAGGTCTTAGTTCAGATTGTCCTCAGATTTTTCTATCTATTAATATGGTTCTCTATACATCAACACCCATTCACTTGGAAATATATATAACATTACTAGATCTGCAAAGCTTTTCGAGCTCAGGAAGGGGGTTAAAATACGTTTTTGGATCTGTAATGGATACGTTTCAATTATAGGAAGCCAGCCCTCTATAAACTTTTTTTTTTTAAATTCTCCTGACAGCTGAAGATGAAAGGATTTGAATATTATTTGATTCTGTACTTCTTTAATAAAGAGTGAGAAACTATTTTCCCTTTCCAGAATTTCAGTATTAAGTATCTGGCTAGGATGATTATTATTTTCAGAATATTTTTATGTATGGACTAATTATCCTCTTTAGTTTTAAGCAAAATAATTTCTTCTGGTTCTAGAATAATAGTAGTATTATCATTTTTATTAACCCAGAATAAGATCTTTCTCCAGAACTGATAAATCTTTGGGCATTGGCTAAACATATGCAAAGTGTCAGCTTCCAAACTAGAACATTGTGGACAAGCAAATATTTGTGTTGTATATATTTTCCTTCATTTAAGGGGGGTAAGATAATAGTTGTTCATCAACTTCATATGTGATTCTTTCCAATTCATTGAGATCCTGCATTTTTCTAAAGCATTGAAACTTGCCTTTATTTTATCTTGGTCTATATCTGCAAAAAAGGGTATCCAAGCATTCATTAATTTATCTAAATAAATTTGGCTTTGTTTGGCCAACATAATATTATACAATAGTGAGATGGTCATTCCCTCTGAAAATGTTTGAACACACAATTTAATCTTCATAGAATCAGGAGTTCTGTCCATAGTCCAACCCTTATTATAAACAAAATGTCTTATTTGTAGTATGCAAAAAAGCTATTTCTAGGAAGGTCAAATTGCTGCATTAAGATTTCATTTAATTGTATGCATCCTGAGTTTGATATAATTTGATGTACAAATTTCAGACCTTTTTTCCTCCCATAGTTTGAATACTTTCTGATTGATACCAGGAGTGAATTCTGGATTACCCATTATTGGTAAATACTTAGTTAAAGGTACATAATACTCATATGCTAAATCATTTGAAACTGATGCAGTATAACTGTAAAAAGCTGACAGGAAAATATCACCTGAGCATCTCTATGTAAAAAAGGAAGATATTTTACCTCACAATCTCCTCAGTTCAGCAGAGTAAGTTCTGTGTAAAAAGTTATACTTCACTTGCTCCCAGATGCAGGCTAAAAAAATAAATAAATGAAGAAATGAACAGCAGCCAATCAGCATAAGCAGTGCTGAGGTCATGAACTGTGATCTCATGAGATTTGACTTATTTCTAATGAGATTTCATTGTAAACTTCCCTAATCTGAATAGGGAAATAATATGAGAGTGCACGAGGCTCATCCTTTCAGCTGTCCCAGGACAGACATACTAATATGCTGCTTAGAAATCTTTTACAATGGGATGTGGCTACTGAGGAACTTTTGAGGTAAAATATCTTTCTTTTTTTCATAGAGATGTTCAGGTGATATTTTCTAGTCAGCTTTTTACAGCTATGCTGCATCACTTTCAAGTGTTTAAACATTTGGGTATTATGGCCCTTTAACGAGTAATCCACTCCAATTAAGGTACAAAACTTGTGCCATGCTAATATTATATTATTAATCGTAATTAAACTTTTTATATTACCAGGAATTTTTTAATAAGTATTATGTAGCACAGCTTTCAATAAAAATGGATGGATAATATACCCTTCAATATCTGGAGATGTAAACCAACTAGTATTTGCCAACCAGTCTATTGCTACTTTAATCAAGGTGGCCATATTATAAAGACCAATATTAGGTAGAGCAAGCCCTGCCAAACTACGTTTTTGCATGAGCTTATTTAAAGATATATGTGCCTTGCCCCCTTTCCAGATAAATTTGATAAACATAGTATGTATTTTTTGTATATCCGCTTTTTTTAAAAGAAATGGAAGATTCTGTAAAGGATATAATAATCGTGGAAAAAATTATCATTTTAATCAGGTTAACTCTTGCAGATATTAATAAAGGAATGGAGGTCCATATTTCTAGATCTAACTTAATCTTTTGGATAAGTGTAATTTAATTTATATCAATTTTGCGGATTTTTATGTAGTTGTATACCAAGATATGTAAGTTAATCTACTACTTTGAAGGGAGTTTCTCTTAAGCTAGATCTTGTCTTTTGAACCCACATAAGTTCGCTTTTATTGTAGTTTATTCTATACCCTGAAAAATAACTAAACAAATTTAGACATGTTAAGATTAGGGGTATTGATTGGGATGTATTATATTAAAGATTAGCAAGTCATCTGCATATAGCAGGATTTTTATTGTTTGCACTGACATAACTATCATCTCATAAACCTATCTTATCTATATGGCAAGGGGTTCAAGGGGTTCAAGTGCTAAATTAAAAAGTAGAGGGGAGAGAGGACACCCCTGCCTAGTACCTTTCTTTAGTATTATCCCAGGGGTTAATGAACCATTAATCAATAAGTATGATATTGGATTTCTATATATGTTATGAATAAATTGTAAAAATTGATTTTTAAAGCCAAATTTTTCTAGGGCCTTAAACAGGTATTCCCATTTGACTAAATCAAAGGCCTTCTCGGCATCAAGTGTTAATAAGGCTGTATCATACTTTAGTTGTTTTCCTCTAATATTTTCTATGTTCCACATATAATCTAAAAAAGTTGTAACTTTCCGAATATTTTTAGACGATTTTCTTGATGCCAAGAAACCTGCTTGATCAGGATGGATAACTTTTTCAAGACAACCCATTAATCTAGCTGCTATAATAGAGGTTAAGATTTTATAGTCTGCGTTTAATACAGAGATTGGTCTGTATGAGGCTGGGTCTTCGAAATTTTTATCTTTTTTGGGTATTAAGGAAATATTAGCTTCTAAAAAATAAGTTGATATTGGGCTATGTGTAAAATAATTATTAAAAAGTTTTTCCAGCATAGGATTAATTTCCTCTATCAAAATTTTGAGATATTATTTAATTTGGCCTCTTTTATAGCTTCTATAATTTCTTGATTTGTTATAGGAGTATTAAGAGCTACCAGTTGTATATATGTATTGGTATATAACTGCTGATAATAAGTTAAAAATATTTTACTAATATCTTTTAAGTCTGTATATCTCTGGTCTCTTTTTTAACAGCTAAAATGTAATTTCTCTTCTTTCTATTCTTGACTATATTTGCCAAATGTTTGGCCTAGCAGCCATAAAAGCCTTTAAATGTTATGTTTACCTTTAGTTCTTCTTCCTTCGCTCTTTGTTTCAGATCAATGTCCCTTTCCTGTTTTGCTCTAGTATAATTTTTCCAGTTTATGTTTGATGAATCATTATAATATTTACTATATGCATTTTTAGCTTGGTTTGCCAGTTACCTTTCCCTGACCAATGCTTTCTTTTTCCTCGTATACATATATGATTTGATTTCTCCCCGTTACACTGCCTTTGATGCTTCCCAAAATGTTTCTACTTTGCCGGAGTAAGCAATATTATGAGTACTGTAGTATCTCCATTTCTGTTTCAGCCAGTAAGAAAATCTAGAGTTATTATAAAGGTGGTGTGGAAAAGGGATAATCTGATTTTCAGACTTAGGTCTATTTCCCATAAAGAATGAGAGTGAAATAATGGCATGTTCTGATATGGAAATATCACTTATCTGTGGATCAATCTTTGTGATGGAAAGAGATTCAGATATCAGTATAAAATCTATTCTTGAAAAAGATTTATGAGTGTTGAATTCACATGAAAAAGAACGTAGGTTTGGATTTTTAATCCTCCATATATCAACTATCTTAAGTTTATGACATAAACTCTTAAAATATTTAGCATATTTATTATGTTCTTTCATGTTTTTTTTTTTAGAAAATCGTTCCAATTCTGGGCATAAAGACATATTAAAATCACCCCCTATAATGAGATTGTCTGATATAAATGGAAATAGTTTACCCTTAATTTTTCCCCAAAATTCTTTATTAAATATATTTGGGGCGTAGATATTACAGAGTATATATTTTACTTTGTTAACTCGTATATGTAATATAATATATCTTGCGTCTATATCTAGTTCTGTTTAATGATTTCATAGTTTAAATTCTTATTTAGAAAAATGGCTACCCCTGATTTCCTACTGGTGCAAGGAGTTTCTATAACCTGTCCTACCCATTTTGATTTTAATTTAGGAATCTCCAAGTCTTTTAAATGTGTCTCCGGAAGGAAAACAATACATGGGTTTTGTTTACCTACACCTAGATTACGAGTTTTGCGTTAGAAGCTGTGCGGTGCTAACAAGCAGTTTATGCTCACCACTCACTTACAGACAGCGCTGGTATTACGGGTTTTTACAAACCCAGCGTAAACCACAAAAAAATGAGCGAAGAGCAAAATTTTGCTCCACATCTCGTCTTAAGTCAGCGGTGAGCTGGTGTAACGTGCTTGTGCACGATTTCCCCATAGGGATCAATGTGGAGAGCCGGCTGAAAAAAAAACCTAACACCTGCAAAAAAGCAGCGTAAAGCTCCTAACGCAGCCCCATTGATTCCTATGGGGAAATACTTTTTATGTCTACACCTAACACCCTAACATGAACCCCGAGTCTAAATGCCCCTAATCTTACACTTATTAACCCCTAATCTGCCACCCCCGACATCGTCGAGACCTGCATTATATTATTAACCCCTAATCTGCCGCTCCGGAAACACCGCCGCCACCTACATTATAGTTATGAACCCCTAATCTGCTGCCCCCAACATCGCCGAACCTTACATTATATTTATTAACCCCTAATCTGCCACCCCCAATGTTGCTGCAACCTAACTACATTTATTAACCCCTAATCTGCCACCCCCAACGTCACCACCACTATATTAAATGTATTAACCCCTAAACCTCTTTTACAAACCCGGCGTTAACAGCAAAAAAGTGAGCGAAGAGCAAAATTTTGCTCCACATCTCACTACAATACCAGCCAATAGGATTGAGCTCGCATTCTATTGGCTGATTGGAACAGCCAATAGAATGCGAGCTCAATCCTATTGGCTGATTGCATCAGCCAATAGGATTTTTTCTACCTTAATTCTGATTGGCTGATAGAATTCTATCAGCCAATTGGAATTGAAGGGATGCCATCTTGGATGACGTCATTTAAAGGAACCTTCATTCAGTCGTCGGCCGTTGTTTGAAGAGGATGCTGCACGTCGGATGTCTTGAAGATGGACCTGCTCCGCGCCGGGTGGATGAAGATAGAAGATGCCGTCTGGATGAAGACTTCTGCCTGTCTGGAGGACCACTTCTGCCTTGTTGGGTGAAGACGTCTCACGGTAGGGTGATCTTCAAGGGGTTAGTGTTAGGTTTTTTTAAGGGGGGATTGGGTTGGTTTTAGAGTAGGGTTGGTTGTGTGGGTGGTGGGTTTTAATGTTGGGGGGGTATTTGTCCTTTTTTTTTACAGGTAAAAGAGCTGATTACTTTGGGGCAATGCCCCGCAAAAGGCCCTTATAAGGGCTATTTGTAATTTAGTGTAGGGTAGGTTTTTTTTTTATTTTGGGGCGCTTTTTTATTTTGTATGGGGAATTAGAGTAGGTGTAATTAGTTTAAAAATCTTGTAATTATTTCATTATTTTCTGTAATTTAGTGGGGGGGTTTCGTACTTTAGATAATTTTATTTAATATTATTTAATTGTAATTAATTGTATTTAATTTAGGTAATTTATTTAATTATAGTGTAGTGTTAGGTGTTAGTGTAACTTAGGTTAGCAATCCAAACACTTTCTCTTAAAAACTGCGCTAACTTACTGATTCAATGATAGGCTTTCTAAAAGCACCAAAAGATACAATATAATTAACAACAATGTAATAAAAACAAATATTAACGATCTTCAGTGCTTTTTTTATTTTGTTCAGTGATTTACCCTTTTAGTAATCTTTTAACAATACAGTTGTTATATATAAGTTTGTTTGATATTTGATCTGGTATTTGATCTACTATCACCAATTCACTTCATACACAGCCTTGAGATTTATTAAAAATTCTACTTAAATATTAAAAGTTATATATTATCTTCAATGTCAATACAAAATGATCTTTTTATAAATATACTGATTTTATGCTCACCTTAATGTCTCAGGGAGTATGGTATTAAATACTTTTACCGTGAGTCATGGTTGCGCTCTCTCTTCTTTTTGTCTTATAGTAACTTAGGTTAGGTTTTATTTTACAGGTAAATTTGTCTTTATTTTAACTAGGTAGCTATTAAATAGTTAATAACTATTTAATAACTATTCTACCTAGTGAAAATAAATACATAGTTGCATGTAAAATAAAAATAAACCCTAAGATAGCTACAATCTAACTATTAGTTATATTGTAGCTATCTTAGGGTTTATTTTATAGGTAAGTATTTATTTTTAAATAGGAATTATTTAGGTAATTGTAGTAATTTTATTTAGATTTATTGTAATTATATTTAAGTTAGGGGGTGTTAGGGTTAGGGTTAGACTTAGGTTTAGGGGTTAATACATTTAATATAGTGGCAGCGACGTTGTGGGCGGCAGATTAGGGGTTAATAAATGTAGGTAGGTGGCGGCGATGTTAGGGATGGCAGATTAGGGGTTAATAATAGTTAACTAGTGTTTGCGATGCGGGAGTGCGGCGGTTTAGGGGTTAATATATTTATTATAGTGGCGGTGATGTCCGGTTCGGCAGATTAGGGGATAAAAATGTTCTTTTAGTGTTTGCTATGTGGGGATGGTCTCGGTTTAGGGGTTAATAGGTAGTTTATGGGTGTTAGTGTACTTTTTAGCACTTTAGTTAAGAGTTTTATGCTACGGCGTTGTAGTGTAAAACTCTTAACTACTGACTTAAAAATGCGGTACCAGTCTTGACAGGAGAGGGTCTACCACTCACTTTTTGTCAGACTCGTAATACCGGCGCAATGCAAGTCCCATTGAAAATATAGGATACGCAATTGACGTAAGTGGATTTGCGGTATTTCCAAGTCTGGCCAATAAATTGTGAGCGGTGAGCCTTTCATTTCAATACTCGTAATACCAGCGGGCGTTAAAAAGCAGCGTTGGGACCGGCCAACGCTGCTTTTTAAGCCTAACGCACAACTCATAATCTAGGTGCTAGTTTTTTAATTATAAGTTTTCGTTTAATCGGGGAAGTGACGCCCCCAATATTCCAAGATAGAATATTTAAACTCATATCTCTATTTCCCATAAAAGCTCTACAAATTCACCTTCTAAAAACCAGCCTTCCATATTAGGAAAATATATAGCGGAGTGGTAGACCACCCAAGGAGGGGTGAGGGGCTAAAAGAAGAAGAAAAAGAAAAAAAGCAAACAAAAACAAAACAACAACACAATTTGATTTTATATCTCTTAACTCACATAACAGTATTTAAAAAAATCACATTCCATAATTATATTTCTCTATGTATAAACCCTTCTAATAATTTCTTGAATTATAGTACACCCTATACAATCTATCATCTATTATTATTTTATTTTTTTAAAGGTTATAAATTCTTTTGCTTTATCTGCCTCTGTGAATGTATGTGTATACCCATTTTCCTCCATAATGATTTTTGCTGGATACAGCATACGGGCTTTCAATACTTTTTCAATCATTGCTGTACATAATGGTGCCATTATCTTCCTTTTTTGAGCTGTCTCATTAGAAAAAATATCTTGAAACATTAATATTTTTTGCCTCCTATACTAAAAATCATCAAATTTCCTGAACAGTCTCAACATTTCTATCTTGTCCTGGAATCTTAAAAATTTAAAGATACACATTGTAGGTTTTGTACTATTATTTTCATTAACTCTTTTGGGACCAATTCTGTGGGCTCTTTCAATAGGTAGAGGCAAAAGATGGGGAGAAAATCCTAATGCTAAAGGGAGTACTTTACTTGTAAATTCCATTAGATCTATGTATTCCGGTGTTTCTGGCAGTCCTACTACTCTTATATTATTTGGTCTGGAGCGATCCTCCAGATGAGCTTGCATATTATGGAGTTTGGATACTTGTAATGTTAAGGTTGACTCCAACAAATTAACTAAATCCTCCAAATCAGATATCCTACTCTCCGCCTCTGTTATTCTGCTAGCAAATTGTTTAACCTCAGCATTTAATGAAACTAATTCTTGGGATATTCCTAAAAGTTCTTTCTTAGTCATATCAAATTGTGGGGTAAAAGAGATTATTTAACTGGAGTACAAGAGCTTGAGTATCAAGTGGAGCTGAGTGTATCTCCACAATAAGTAGTTTTCCAGCCTCCAGTCAAGTTAAAAAGACCTTTATTAATTTCTTACAGGGTCCTTCATATCAACCAACAACGTTTCAAACCTATTCCAGGTTCTTAATCATGACATGATTAAGAACCTGGAATAGGTTTGAAAAGTTGTTGGTTGATATGAAGGACCCTGTAAGAAATTAAAAAAAAAGGTCTTTTTAACTTGACTGGAGGCTGGAAAACTACTTATTTTTGAATACATATTGGGGTTTGGCTAACCCTTTCCTGTGCCCCAGAAAGAAAAAGAAAGGTGCTGTCTTTCACCATTTGCATGTATCTCCACAATATCAGAACTGACATCAGTGACCCTGGTTTTCTTATCTTTTGATTTGGCGGGGCATTATGGGCGAATGCTGCTTCGCCTGTGTCACAAATCTTTCCATTTAAAGGGCCATTATACACTAATTTTTTCTTTGCATAAATGTTTTGTAGAAGATCTATTTATATAGCCCATAAAGTTTTTTGTTTTTTTAAATGTATAGTTTTGCTTATTTTTAAATAACATTGCTCTGATTTTCAAACTCCTAACCAAGCCCCAAAGTTTTATGTGAATACCGTCAGCTACCTTCTCCAGCTTGCTCCTGTTTGTGTAAAGGGTCTTTTCATATGCAAAAGAAGGGGGAAGGAGGGGGGTGTCTTATTTCCCATTTGCAGTGGGCTTTCCAGCTATCTTTTCAACAGAGGTAAACTGAGAGCTTCTAAGTAAGTTTTTAAACAGTTTTATACTGGATTTTTATTTCTTTTTTTAAATAATCTTTTTATTGAAGACATAGAAAAAGCAGTAAGGGTACATGCATATTATCATAGAAATGCAAGACTATACATAGTCTAGATCTGTAGGGATGAGTATAAAACACAGACTTGCCAACAAAAAGGTATTTAAAATTTCCCAAGTAAGTCCATTGTAAGCAATAGTTATGGCATACAATTCAAAATATGAAAACAACAATCGGTCTTTGTGTGTCTTCCTTATTTTTCTTAACACAACAGAACTGTTTAACAAGAAATATTCAACAGAGAGGGCGCCAATTATATACTTAGATGACGCAATAAGATATACTGGCATGGTGCAATATATAAAATGTGGTGACTAAACAATAGTTACAATGAATGCACCTCTCTCATACTAAAATAATATGGTGTATTATGCAAATGCAGTGTAATGTTTAGGGTGCGGTAACGCAACAGAACTGTTAAGCAAGAAATATCAACAGAGAGGGCGCCATTTATATACTTAAATAACACAATAGGGTATGTAGGCACGGTGTAATATATAAAATATGGTGGCTTAAAATAGGATGACAATCAATAGTTACATTGAATGCGCCTCTGTTGTACGAAAATAATATGATATAATGTGTAGTTGCAGTATAGTATTTAGGGTGCGGTATTAACAAGATAGACCGCGTAGTAAATTCTCCCAGGTTGGGAGGCGTATTATGGGGGGGGGAGGTGGGAGTCTGAATACCATGGATAGATGTATATCGAGTGCGTGGCATATTTAGGTATCGAAAGGGTCAGTAGTTATATTGAGGATACTGAGAAAAGCCAATTTTGCTAATGAGCAGTTACAAGCCTCTAAGCTCCTAGATGTAGATAAAGACTTGCACCCAGCTGATGCTAAGGGGAAGAGGATCTTGCTGCCCCGGCCGCTGGCAGCCTAATCCCCATGAAGTAATATCCTAGGTGCTAGCCTACCGGTGTATCATAAGAGTAGAATAAGAAATTGTACAAACAATATTCCACAGATACATAGACCAGCTAATACCCATGTCATACTGCAGCAACTGGCTCATCAACCTGAACAAGGACAGTGCCCAGTATCCTAAAGAGTGTAAGACCTAGTTATGAACTAATATATATGAAGTAATGGTATATGTGAAATAGTAAACAAATTGGCATATGAATCATTGCCACGCAGGCAACTATTATAGCATAGTCTGGGTAAATACAAATATACCTAACTATAGAGATTGTAGTATTTTGGGAGGAATGGTGGAAGCTGTATATAATGTTTAGCAACAGGCAGCACAGATCCATATAAATAAAACATGGTTAAACATATTATTGGAAGAATCATGCCAGTACAGGCTCTAGATAGAAACTTCAACAAACAGAACCTCTAGATAAAATAAGGATAGGGATAAAACAAAAACATTCATGAACATGTAGTATCACAGGCTTCAGGGTAGGAGGATATGCTATGTTGGGAGATGCTAAAAGGATATACGGTCTATATGACACCTCACAGAAATAAGTGTCCAACAATTCAATGAAGTCCCAAATCAATAAGTCTGCATAGGAAAGCAGCTAAGGGAGCCAGAGTGATATCGTTCTTAGACTCAGGATTCTATTTGTTATTAGTCCGATATGAAAGTCCCCAAGGATCAGCACTTTTCAAAGGATTAAGACTTCCATTTCAGGTTAACCGATTCCCCTTTTTAATAGTAAGGTAGTATCCTTATGCCCAGGCTTCAATGATCTAAGACAGATAAGTCTTACTTTACCAACCGAAAATGCTGCGTCATTAATCTGTTGGCCAAGGGGGAGTAGAGGTGGCAGCTGGGCTCTTTTCATCTCCACTCTGTGCGTCTGTGGTAAAAATGCCGAAGCAAAAGCTTTCAACTCTAGAGCTTCCAATGTAGCATACCCATAGCCTAAAGAGCAGGGATAGATAGAGCATAAGTGTTCTGGAGGGCTATCTCTCACACCGCGCTCAGTAGGGGCAGCGCCATGTGTAAATGTCACCACTCTTGCACCTTCATCTCGCAGTAAAGGGAAAGCCCTCCTGTCATGGCCGCAGGCTGAAGACACTGTGCGCTCTGCAGCTGAAGGTAATTTTGGGAGCGTGGTAATGATACAAAGATCTTGTGTCTCACCGGACAGCCCTGGAGCAGGGTGTTTGTCAGAATAGCCGCCCCTTACCGTCTTGGTTAGTGCGTATGTCTCACCCTCAGCTAGGTTTCTGTATCGGTATGCGCCATGTTGCAGAGAGTCAGACAGGGGACACGAGGTCTTGGGAGATATCGAGTGAGTGTCGCTGCTTTGAACCAGAGTAGAATCAGCAGTAGACAGGCTAAGGGCAAATTGCGGAAGCTTTTTACTTTTAGCATAGCTCTCAAGTAGTGAGATCTCAAGTCTGGCGAAATGATCGTGCAAGAGCTGCGCCATGTCCTCCATCAATCTGTTAAGGGCCTCCGTTCCTGTCATATTTTTAACCCCTTAACGACCAACGACGTATGGGGTACGTCCTGCAAAAAAATGCAGTTAATGACCAAGGACGTACCCCATACGTCGTTGGTCTTTGAAAGCAGTGGAAGTGATCCTGATAGCTTCCAGCTGCTTTCATGTTATTGCAGTGATGCCTCAATATTGAGGCATCCTGCAATAACTGTTTTTAGCCATCCGATGCAGAGAGAGCCACTCTGTGGCCCTCTCTGCATCGGCTATCGATGGCCGTTATCGTTGGTGGGTGGGAGCTCATCCAGGGAGGCGGGTGGGCAGTCATTGGTGGAGGAGGGGGGAGGGATCTTATGCGGGTGCGTGCGCGTGCACGAGAGCCATGCACGCGCGTGAGATCTGTTTCAGCATCAATATGCTGTAGATCTGGAGGGTGGGAGAGAGGACTGGGGAGGGTGGGATTTGAAAATCAATGCATCTGGGAGAGGGTGGGGGGTTGGATGTTGAGGAGGGGGCAGCTACACTACAGAAATAAAGAACATTTTTAATAAAATAAAAAAATTAAAATGCAATATTATTTTTCAAACTGGGTACTGGCAGATAGCTGCCAGTACCCAATATGCTGCACAATAAAGGCAGAGGGGGGGGGGGGGGGTTAAAGAGCTGTTTGGGGGGGGATCAGGGAGGTTGGGGGCTAAGGGGGGTCCTACACAGCAGACACATTTTTTTTTTTTTTTTTTTAAACCTAAAACCCCCAAAAAAACTTTTATTTTAGTACTGGCAGACTTTCTGCCAGTACTTAAGATGGCGGGGACAATTGTCGGGTGGGGGAGGGAAGGGGGCTGTTTGGGAGGGATCAGGGGGTGGGATGTGTCAGGTGGGAGGCTGATCTCTACACTAAAGCTAAAATTAACCCTGCAAGCTCCCTACAAGCTACCTAATTAACTCCTTCACTGCTAGACATAATATACGTGTGATGCGCAGCGGCATTTAGCGACCTTCTAACTACCAAAAAGCAACGCCAAAGACATATATGTCTGCTATTTCTGAACAAAGGGGATCCCAGAGAAGCATTTACAACAATTTGTGCCATAATTGCACAAGCTGTTTATAAATAATTTCAGTGAGAAACCTAAAATTGTGAAATATTTAAAGTTTTTTTTAATTTGATCGCATTTGGCGGTGAAATGGTGGCATGAAATATACCAAAATGGGCCTAGATCAATACTTGGGGTTGTTTACTACACTACACTAAAGCTAAAATTAACCCTACAAGCTCCCTACATGCTCCCTAATTAACCCCTTCACTGCTGCGCATAATACACGTGTGGTGCGCAGTGGCATTTAGCGGCCTTCGAATTACCAAAAAGCAACGTAAAAGCCATATATGTCTGCTATTTCTGAACAAAGGGGATCCCAGAGAAGCATTTAAAACCATTTGTGCAATAATTGCACAAGCTGTTTGTAAATAATTTCAGTGAGAAACCTAAAGTTTGTGAAAAAATTTGTGAAAAAGTGAACATTTTTTTTTTATTTGATCGCATTTGGCGGTGAAATGGTGGCATGAAATATACCAAAATGGGCCTAGATCAATACTTTGGGATGTCTTCTAAAAATATATATATACATGTCAAGGGATATTCAGGGATTCCTGAAAGATATCAGTGTCCCAATGTAACTAGCGCTAATTTTGAAAAAAAGTGGTTTGGAAATAGCAAAGTGCTACTTTTATTTAGTGCCCTATAACTTTCAAAAAAAGCAAAGAACATGTAAACATTGGGTATTTCTAAACTCAGGACAAAATTTAGAAACTATTTAGCATGGGTGTTTTTTGGTGGTTGTAGATGTGCAACAGATTTTGGGGGTCAAAGTTTGAAAAAAATGTTTTTTTTCCATTTTTTCCTCTTATTTTATAGTTTTTTTAATAGTAAATTATAAGATATGATGAAAATAATGGTATCCTTAGAAAGTCCATTTAATGCGAGAAAAACGGTATATAATATGTGTGGGTACAGTAAATGAGTAAGAGGAAAATTACAGCTAAACACAAACACCGCAGAAATGTAAAAATAGCCTTGGTCCCAAACGGTCAACAAATGGAAAAGTGCTCTGGTCACTAAGGGGTTAAAGGATTCCAACAGCCAGGGATGACTTCTTGACCCCTTGTCAAACCTTTGAGAGTAATGAGGAACAAAGGATCACTTTGTAACTTGAGGAATGATATCTTAAGGGTAAATAAGTAAGGTTTAAGTCTAATTGGAGCCAGGAGCGCCACACATGCACGTCTGGTTCCTTTGGAAGTTGACTCCGCCCCCCTTATACTGGATTTTTAGATCAGTATCTGTGCATCTTATTCTTTATAGTAGTGTCTATTACATGCAGTTATATGAAAATGAGTGTATACTGTCCCTTTAAGGAAGTGCATAAAATAAAACAGGAAAAAAAGCAGTGTTCTGCTTGTGTGCAATGGGATCTATACCCCACAGCTACAGGTTGAGTGAGAAATAATAGAATTTTTTTTTTGTGTGAAAAAAAGAATAATCTTAGCGTGAAATCCCGTTGGGATATTATAAGTGTGTATGTGCTCTAAGTACTTGTTAGAGCCTGACCTACTATACTACCTAATCACCAGAGTCACAATTCAACTCTTATCGGATTTAAAATACTTTGACCTTGTTTATTGATTATTTTCAAAGTATCATCAATTTATGGTTAAGCGTATATCTATTTAGCCTTTTTTTTTGTAACTAATTCTTTTTACCATTACCCATACTTTTCAACATTTTTCTCTGAAACTCTACTTTTTTGCAACAGTTGATATTGGTATGTGGGTATCTGAAAAATATTACTAATATTTCAATAACAAAATAATCATGTATATGACCCTATATATTTATACCACCGATTTATAATTAAAATAATCTGATACCCTTTGTAGCTAATTCCCTTTAACAGTGCCTATATATTACAATATTCTTCTCTAATGCTCTATTTTTTATGGCAGAAAGTGCTGATATATAGATGTCTGAGAGGTATTTCAGATATTTTAATAGAAAAAAAGAATCCTATATAGTAGTGCATAACTATATCTCAGATAGTTTTCCTTAGTTATATCCTTCTAGTGGTGGTCTGGTTGTTTATACTAATATCAGGAACGTAAACCCTAAATAGGTTACCTTATGAACAGCCTATTCAAATAATAACCTAAGGTTTATGATATTATTTACAAACCAGTAAGATCAATTTCCCAGTTGACATTTAAGGAAAACAAAAAAAGAAAAAGAACACAAAACAAAAGTCTCTCTTATGATACAATATATCAGCACCCTTTAAATGCTGTGAATATTCAGGTGAGAGTTCAAAAAAAGGAGAAAATGTCCTTAATAATAATGGGCCAATACTTTAATCAGGGCTCTTTTAATTATCTGTAAATCATCTAGCGTTTTATAACTTCTTTTGTATTCCTTAATGTTCCACCTGAAAGTACTCTCTCTTGTTGTGTAATGGCTTTGTCATGTGAATTTTAGCCAGGGAATACCTTCTTTTCCAGGTTTTATCAGAGAAAATTTTTTCAATCACTCTTTGATAGATAGGAAAATATAAGTGAGGAATATCTCCAAGCTTATGGTCCCCTCAAATCTCAGAAATGATCAGGCCTTTAGCCTCCTGATAGGATACCCAAATATAAATCATGCCAGCATATTATCAGCATAATCATGTGGAGGGTTAAGTACCAACATTTAAGGCCATATGCAGTATAGCCTTGTATTTATAAGGATACCACAATTCATGCAGAGTTAGGAAAGATTATATTTCAAACCGTGTCTTGTCGTCTGTGCCGTCTTCATTCGCCTGTCAAGGTGCTCTGAGGGTTCTTAGTAATAAATGGTAGGAACAAACTTTGAAAAGTTGTCTGCCAGTGTCAGCTTCAGCTTATAACCATGAGGAAGAAGCAACGGACCCGAATCCCTCCATACCCGTTATACTCCTGCCTCCCAGTAGGCTTCTTCGCTTCTGGCAACTATCACTTGACTTGTTAAATTCCCCATCCGTTCAGAATTTTGCGGTTTTACCGCTACATTCAGCGTTTCAGAGCCCCTTGGGGCTGCCTTCTCTCCCTCAGCACGACACCTGGTCGGATCACAGTTGGAATAAAATACGGTAACAGCCGCTGTCTTCTCCGTTATTTTGGACTTCCACTGCTTCTGGATATTTCTCCAGCATATGCCCAAAACAGCCCTCGTTAGCAGCAGGGCCATTAGTGTGTGGTGGCTGATCGATCGGCTCTTGTACTTGCTGCCAAACAAACGCAGCGTGTTGCGGGAACTCCGCCTCTTCCGGAAGTCCCTCATCACAAATATTAATTATTGTTTTAATTAATAAGGGCGCCCCCTACCTACCTCTTTGTCTCATAGGAATGCAAGGTAGCCCAATATAAAAGGGGTACCTTGCATTTAATCTTTAGTGTGCAGCGGACGATCGCATGAAGAGAAAACTTCACATCGTTCAAGCTCTGCTCCACCTCTGCACAACCAGGATGAAGATGGTGCCGCCCTGGAAGAAGATCTTCGCCGCCCTGGAAGAAGATCTTCACCCCCTGGATGAAGACTTTGCTCCGTCTGGAAGAAGATGGATGTCCGGACTTCAGGAATGGTGAGTATATTTTCTGGGGTTAGTTTGTTGGGTTTTATTTTTTGGGGTGTTTTTTTTTAGATTAGAGCTTTTATTATTTTTTAATGGCCAGCAAAATGTGGCAATGCCCATACAAATGCCCCTTTAGTGGCAATGGGTAGATTTTTAGAGTTATTTTTTTTTATTTTGGGGGGTTGGGTGGGGTTAATTTGTATTTTTTTTATGTAAAATAACTGATTTCTTCAGGGCAATGCCCTACAAAAGGCCCTTTAAAGGGCTATTGGTAGTTTAGTGTTAGATTAGGGGGTATTTTTTATTTTGGGGTGGCTTTTTTGTTTTATAGGGGTATTAGATTGGGTTTAAAAAAAATTATTTTGGATAATTTCATTGATTTTTTTATTTTAATATTGTTAGGATTTTTTTATTTTGGTAAATTTTAATTTATTTTTTAAGGAGATAGTCTTTTTTTATGTAATTGGGGTTCATTTAGGAGGTGTTAGGGGGTTTAGTGATTAGATTAATACTTTGCATTGTGGGGGGGGTTTAGGGGTTAATAGGTTAATTAGGTAGATTGCCTTGTGGGGGGTTGACAGATTAGGGGTTAATAGTGTAAATAGGTAGATTGCGTTGTAGGGGGTTGGCAGATTAGGGGTTAATAGTGTAATTAGATACTTTGTGATTTGGGGGTTAGCAGATAAGGGGTTAATACATTTATTAGTTATTGCAGTGAGGGGATGGCAGTTGAGAGGTAGATATTGTGCATTTGTTAGGTGTTTGTTAAGACTTCCAGGGAGTTACGGTGCTCATATACTTCAGAGCAAGGTTTGCTGTGTCTGTCTCTGTATAGCGAGGTGAAAATGGAGTAAAATCTCTCCCTTTTTGCTGTGTAAGTCCTTGTGCTGAATATGTGATACCGACTTGCAACGCCGGTTCTATGTTAGTTTATGGGAGTAAAAACAGCGGGTGATGGGTGAAATATATACGTGCCGCATTGTTTGTGATAGCTAAATCCGTCTAAAAATAGCCGATGTCGGCTTTTGCGGGCGCCGCCGCATATGTGATCGAGCCCAAGATGAGCATTTTTTTTAAAAAAAAAATCCACAAAGCAGATATAAGGGGTTAAAGTAAGGGGATGTGAGGTGTTTTAAATAAAACGGTACCTGAAGTGCCTTGAAATGGAGGTCAATGGGGGACTGTGTTTTCCCTATATATATATATATATATATATATATATATATACATACATCTATACATAAATATTTATTTATTGCTGAGTGACCAACTCTGTGCTGCGCTAGGTGGTTTGCCATGTCTGTCGGCATGAAAACAAGGCTTCCATTGAAGCTTATTGAAATGCGCTTGGCTTTCAGCCTATTATTACTGAGGGGAGCATGATATTGCGCTCCACTGGTAATTTAACCCTATATGTGTAGTTTGTATTTATTCAAACAGGTTACATTATACAGATGCTGAACATTGAGCATGAATATTTTCTTTAGCAATATACATAGTGTTTTCACTTTGTAAATGTTTAAAGGGACAGTCTAGTCAAAAATAAACTTTTATGATTCAGATAGGGCATGTCATTTTAAACAACTTTCTAATTTACTTTTATCAATTTTGCATTTTTCTCTTGGTATTCTTAGTTGAAAGCTAAACCTAGGTAGGTTCATATGCTAATTCCTTAGCCCTTGAAGGCCGCCTCTTATCTTAATGCATTTTGATTTTTTTTCACAACTAGAGGGAGTTAGTTCATGTGTACAATATAGATAACATTGTGCTCACAAATGTGGAGTTACCTAAGATGCAGCACTGATTGGCTAAAATGCAAGTCTGCAAGAACAGAAGTAACAGAGCAGTCTGCAGATGCTTAGATACAAGGTAATCACAGAGGTAAAAAGGTGTATTAATATAACTGTATTGGTTATGCAAAACCAGGGAATGGATTATAAAGGGATTATCTATCTTTATTAACAATAAACATTCTGGTTTACTGTCCCTTTAAGTAAATGCAGTCTCTGCTTATTCTGGACATGGATATCTACCTTAGAGATAAGGAGGGGTTTCATTCTCTTAGAAGTAGAGTCCTCCTAATTGACCAGCAGATCTGGATCCTCTTTGGGAAATGCCCCATAATGGCTTAAGGTTTGTTAAATTGTCTTGAATGCTGAAGGTTGAGAGTTATAATCTATCTACGCGATTTGCTTTAACCAGAAGTCCTGCAAAGGTAGCTGTTTTTTTATCTAATGTGTATAGGATCTGGAGGACATGGCAATGTTTGTCCCTGTACCTGTCTCAGAACTGGGCCAATGTTTTTTTACTCCTAAGAAGGAATTGACTTTCAGATTATCTTAGACTTGAAAACCCTAAACAAAATCCTAAGGGTACCTACCTTCACGATGATAACAAATAACAAATTGCTACCCATAATCCAACAGGATCAATTCATGCCTATTATAAACCTTAAGGATGTAGACCTACACATCTCTGTCTACAAGGATCACCATCAGTTACTAAGGTTTTGTATTTCTAGACAAACAATATCACTTGTTCTTCCATTGGGTCTGAATACAGCTCTTCACATCTTTATAAAAGTTGGCGGTGCTCAGAGCCCAGGGGATCTAAATTGCCCCTTATCTGGATGTTATCTTAGTGCAGGCTCCTTCCCTGCCTCTAGCAATTGCTCATACCCGAAAGTTACTATATTTACTCCAAGACTACGAATAAAGAATCAATATTCCAAATAACTCTTTATATCCAGCTACAATGGTGTCCTTTCTATGTGTCATCATAGATTCTGTCCTAATTTGTCTATTTCTGATGGAGTCATGCAGAATTGTGATGTCTCAGGCTATATCTGTAAAGAGACAAACTTTAAGTTGAACCCAAGCTACTGATTGCAAACATATATGTGTTTGTAGCAGAGTGTGTAGCAGGAGGTTACATAGATATTACCCCTAAGTAATATGTAAGAGCCTAGCACACACACAAGAAGCAGTTAATATATGAAATTAAAGCACCAAGAATCACTATAGCTGACGCAGCATGTAATTTGAAATGGTTTCAGCAGTGTAACTAGATTGCTTAGAATCAGTATACTAATTGACATGTATAATACAAAAAAAAGAGATGCGCATATAATAACAATTGGCCAAAGAAGTAGTTTTCAAGCAGAAGAACCCCTTATTAAAAGATACCTGAGGCAGACTGGAGAACTGAGAGGTCCGGTACACAGTTTCACTGGGTTTGAGCTGAGAGCGGTAGTTTGGAGCGGAGTTGGCGGCAGTACAGAGATGCGGCCGGTTTGGCGTGTGACATCACAGGGGCCGTAGTTCCGGGTAGCGCAACAGTTCCCAGCACAGGAAGGCAGGTATGATTGCAGAGGTTAGAGTAGCGAGAGAGCTCTGTGCAGTGAGCAGGTCAGGGTGGAGCTTAGGACTGATCATTAAACAATACCAAGCACTAAATAGATCAAGATGCTGGTATTTATGGGCTGCTGTATAAGGCCTTAAAGGGCCAGTGACAAGTCATTACAAGTTAACTTATTGCAAATTCAGTGTATCAAATGGAGGCCAATTCATTGTATGAAATGGAGGTCACAGGTGTCTCCTTGGAAGGATGTGTTGCTGTTGGGTAAAGATAAAGGAAAACTGATATTGATCACCAACTCTTTGATGTGAAAACATCCTGGGTGAATGGATTCCCTGGAGGAAGATTGATCATCAACAACCCGTTTAAGTGACCAATAAATGGCAATACACAAAGACATACAGATGGGAGATACACATTTGGAATGGGAATTTACAACTCCTTTGATGTACTATGGACTATAAACAAATTTGTGAACAACCATAAACAACTCCTTTCATGTACACCAAATGTGTAAACAGACTCCATCAGGAAGTTTGGTGAAAACAGCTGCTTACATGGCTTGGGGGAAGAGATGTATGAATGGGATATAATGAATTTATACAGTATAAAAAGGGCTCATTTTTACACAGACTCACTCACTCATTTGCATACACACATACATAGACACTCACACACAAAGACTTACACAGAAACCCTGTACCTTTTCACTTTATGGCTATGCTATCAACTTGTAGACAGCTATATCTATGAACTCCATATTATTTGTATTTTTGTATTTCTTTTTACCTAATTACATTGTATTTTATTTGTATTAATCTTGTATTGGCTGTTAAAAATAAACAAATTTTGCTTCAAGAATCAGCCTTGTCTCAATACAAAGACAATTGCAAATAACAGCTGAAGGCACACAAAGTCAGCAGATTCTACATTTGGCACCCCATACGGGACGTGGATAAATCGCAAAAATCCACGTTATACCACTACTAAATCTGCTAAACTGAAGTATTGGAGCCTAAAGAAGTTTTTCGTGGGTAAAGGAAATTCTCAAGTACTTAAGAATCATCTCCTGAGTGTGCAACTATCACGCTGGTTCGTGAGTGCTGCCAGATCCTGAGGTTTTTCTCCAGAGACAGCTGAGATCCTGTGAAATACATAATCGGTGAGCAGACGTGCATATCCGGTGAGTATATGTTTAATTATTATTCTGCAAGTTCAAAATTTTTTGTTGTTGTTGTTGTTTTCAAGTGCTGTGAATAGTTATTGAGCTGTTTAGTTGTTCAGTAGTTGCCGGCAGAGTAGGGCTGATCACCCTTTGTGACTGAAGTACCCCTAAGATCCAAAGGGAAAAACCAGACATCTCTGAGAGGTAATTAGTTGTGTATTGCTTCAATAGGAGATCCCTCTTGGCCCAGATCTAAGATCCAGATTAGTTTGAGGGGATACTGTCAGTCATAGGAAGGAGATAATTTCACTTATAAATTTGTTGAGTCTTTTGCTTTTTGTTTTATTTGGTGTGTTACTCCTTGGAAAAGATTGGTAGCTTAGCTGATATCAAGTCTTTTGTTGCTGTACAATAACAGTTTAATATACATTTTGTGAATTGTGCTATATAGGAAGCATGGATATTGTTGAAAGGTACATTAAGAAGTATGCCTCTGCCACATACAAAACATGTGCAGATGATCCTTTAACTCATCAGTTTAAGGATGTTTTTGTTCAGTGTGATCAGCAAAATAATAAATCTAAGCATAGTTTTTTGTCTAAAAAATCAGAAAAAGAGAAGCTTAGCAATGTTTTATCTATGTTGCTTAGAATGAAAGAGATTGCTGATAAAAAGGAGTTTGAATGGTACAATGAGAGAGTGCAGCTTAGAGAGCAATTGGATAAACTTGAGCAGTCTATAACTGTTGCATCTGCCTCTGTCATGGAAAATGAATGTGAATGTGATGAGCTGAGTGAGGAAGTTGACAGGCTGACTGAATTGAATAGTGAACTGGAAGAAAGGCTTGAAGAATGTGAGGAGAGGTGTATATTGAGATAGCAACTAGTAAGCTCTATGGAAGAAAAAGAAATGCAGAGAGAAAATGTTGTTGCATCACTTAAGGCAGAACTGTTAGAGTCTAAATCACAGCTTTTACATAAGGAACAATGTATTTTGTCTCTGAAAGCACAGGGGATACAAGATAAATGCAACCATTACAGTAGTAGTCTAGCACATGTGTGTCCTTTAGAAGTAAATGGTACTGACAATCAAACTATAGATTTAGATGAACAGACCTCTAGCAACCCTGACGGTCCTTTGTTAACTTTAAACCAAATTCCCCCTATTCTAACTCCTCAAACAATAGGTAGCAGACAACGAATAGAATTCAAACACAAGACCCCTCAATCACTAACTAATCTGAATAGTGTTACTAACCCTGTGTCCCTCACGATACAAGACCGTACTAATCTGTGCCAAATTTTGGGTAAATTTGATACAAATGCATCACCAATAAGTTTATCTAATAAATTGGAGGCTGTAATCACACAGTACAATTTGGGAAATAAAGATGCATGTGCTTTACTTAGAGCGTGGTTGCCTTACCAGCTAGCCGCACAATTAAAAGCACCAGTGGGCACACACAGAGGTATAACAGCTGATTCAAACACAAACTGGGGAAATGTAGCTGAGAGAATAAAAGAATTGCAGCGCATCATGGGTGGCCGTGATGCTAGAGGTGCTAATGCATTAGAAAATTCTAGGTTAAAGAGAGGTGATGACCCAGTTTTGTTCTGTAATGATTATTTGTCACTATATAGAGCAACTTCTAATTGCCCAAACATGTCTCATGATGACACAGATTTCTTATATTCCATGGCCAATAAATGTACTGCTGTAGATTATTCCATAAAAGTAGCTCTCAGAAATGCTAATTCTTACCAGACATTTATAAATATACTTAAAGATTGGATTCAAGATACAAAAGATGACAAAACACACAGGAAAATTTCTGAGATTGTGAAAAATGAGGGTAAATCAAAATTTAATGGCAAATGTTATAAATGTGGGAATACAGGCCATATCATGAGAGATTGTAGATTACAAAAAAGATATAGTGATAACAAAAAAAAACTCATACAGGCCAGAACACAAAAAAACAGAACACAATAATCAGAAACAAGAGAGAAGGGAGTTCCCTGATTCAAACCCATATGGCCCATTAATTAAAGAACTTGAGAAAATGAAAACAAAAATTGCAACACAGCCTGAGGAGTATGAAATTCCTCTTCCATCCAACCCTTATAGAAAACAATAGGGATGTCAGGCCCCTGTCATGTCCCTAGTATGTCATCTGCAAAGGGATAAAGGTGGCAGGCCTAGTATCCAAGGTACGGTAGGGGGCCATCGTACACAAATTCTTGTAGATACTGGTGCAGCTGTTACACTAACTGACATTAAATTGACTACTGACCCTGACAGTGACCAAATATTCCTGAAAGGTTTTGGGGGGCAACTTGTACCATCAAAACACTCAGTGCCCGTAACAGTTAAAATAGGAGACCTATTGTTGAAACACAGCTTGTGGCTTTCCCCTACACATGAGGGAACAATTATAGGATCAGATTTGATGAGAGCACATGGTTTGGTTGTAGATCTGTGTAACTGGATTTTGTGGAAGGGATCTAGGTATAAAGGAAATGTACATATAATTACTGACAATTATGGCATAGCATCAGTTAAAATTCCTGATGCTCTTGATCCTCCTTCTTTGTTACAAACTGATGACAGTATTTTAGCTGATATCTTGTTGCAGCATGGGGATGTGTGGGCTGTGTCAAAATCAGAATGTGGCAGAGTTTCTAACATGATGGTAAAGGTAGAGGGTCCTGACCCCCCTCCACAAAAACAATACAAATTCCCCACTGAAGCTATACCACATATTGAGAAAACAATTGAAAATTTATTGTCACAAAATGTCATTAGAGAATGCCAGTCCACTAATAATTCCCCATTGTGGCCAGTAAAAAAACCTAATGGTACATGGCGTCCCACAATTGATTTCAGAGCACTAAATAAATACACACCCCCAGTTACAAATGTTGTAGCAAAAATGCCTGATATGATGACATCACTAAAACCTACAAGTGCAGTGTATAGTGTCCTAGATATTTCAAATGGATTTTTTGCCATTCCTGTACATCCAGACAGTCAATATAAATTTGCTTTCACATTCCAGAAAAAAACATTTACATTTTGTTCGCTCCCTCAGGGCTTTCATTCAAGTCCAACATATTTTCATAAATGTATGGCAGATATTCTTTCCCCTTTCTCTGAGCCAGACTGTCTTATCCAGTATGTGGATGATGTTCTGCTTCAAACAGACACCAAGGAACAGCACTACACTCTACTGAGTGAATTGCTTGCATTAATACAAAATTCAGGTTTAAAATTAAATCATGCTAAAGCTCAATTAATGAAAGACACAGTATCCTTTTTGGGTGTAATAGTCTCAAAAGGAGGGAGGACCCCTGATCCACACAATTGTGAGACTATTAGGAAATTGCCATGACCAAATACAAAAACAGCACTGAGACAGTTTTTGGGAATGGTAGGCTTTTGTAGAGATTTCATAGAGGGTTTTGCAGAAAAGGCTCGCCCCTTGTATGACTTGTTAAAAGGTGAAAAAGGAGAAGCAGATCCTTTAGATTGGAATGAGTTACATGAACATGCATTCAATAAATTGAAAGTAGATCTGACACAAGCAACTGCTTTAAGTAATCCAGATTCCTGCTTACCATTTGCTTTACAAGTGCATGCATCATCTGTAGCAATTACGGCTGTGTTGCTACAACAGCGAAATGGAAAATGGGTACCAATTGGATATTTCTCAAGAGTACTTAGTCCAGTGGAGAAAGGATTTGATGACTGTGTTAGAAATTTACTGTCAGTGCATTGGGCAATCCTTGCAACAGAACATGTAGTGGGATTCTCTAACATAATTCTTCAGACACCACACACTCCTATTAAAATGCTTTTGGACCGTACTCTAAGTGGAGTATCTTCACAGAGAGTAGCCAGATGGCTAGTGGACCTGACTTCCAGAAATATCACAGTGACACATAGCTCATCATACTGTATTCCACAGTTATTGCAATATGAAGGGGAGACACATGATTGTGGGGAAACACATAGAGCTCAAACACAAGAGATTTTTAGATTAACAGCACAAACTGATGATTTAAAAATTTGGGTGGATGGATCTAGGTACTGGGAAAGTGGGCGTGTCTATACAGGTTATGCTTTGTGGTGCCCCCAAACAAATGAGAAAATCCTGATAAAATGTCCTAGAGGTTTCTCAGCCCAGAGGGCAGAATTGGAAGCAGTCAGGGATGCTATTGTTCACTTCAGTGCAGGCCCCATCACAATTTATTCTGACAGTGCATATGTGACAAGGTCTCTTACTGAATACATGTCTCTATGGCACACAAGAGGATTTACTGATGCATCAGGTAAAACCCTCACACATAGTTCAGTATTCAAAGACATTTGGGACAGAGCAAATAGAGAACCACAGAGGGTTGCAATAATTAAAGTAAAAGCACATCAGAAAGGAAATGATGAGAATACACTAGGAAATAACATGGTAGATTCTATGGCTAAAGAGGCTGCACTGGTGGGAGTTAAGTGGACTTCCTATTACCCTGAGGGAGAGCAGGCATGGGAGGAGCATGACTTAGCTGACAAAGATGAAAAAGAATGTTTAGTTACTGCTTACCTGTGCTCAGAGCACAAGACCCTTGTTTAGCAGCAGAACAGGACAAAGATGCTAGGTTATTTAGCATAAAACAACAGATTGAAGGGCAGGTAACAGATACAGCACAGTCATATGTATTACAAGATGGTTTGTTAATGAGAATAACACCAGAAGGTCTTAAATTTGCAGTGCCTAGCCAACATCAGAAAGATATAACCAAAGAGAATCACAGGTTAACAGGACATATGGGTACAGAAGGGACTTTGAAATACATTCAGACAAAATATTGGTGGGAGGAAATGAAAAATACTGTCAGTCAGGTAGTACAGGAATGCCTTATCTGTGCTCAATTAAATCCCAGGCCTAAAGGTCAAAAGCCAGTTTTGTCCAGAGTACCTGTAGCTGATGGTCCATGGAATAACCTACAAATAGATTTTGTGGGGCCACTGCCTAGCGCCCCAGGAGGATACAGATATTTACTTATGGTTGTAGATGTATTTTCTAAATGGGTAGAGGCTCTTCCTCTAAGGAAAGATTCAGCTTCAGCTACAGCTAAAGCTCTATGGGAACAAGTGTTCTCAAGGTGGGGATTTCCAAAAGTTTTAGAGTCAGATAGAGGGACACACTTCACTGGGAAAATAATGAAAGCACTCTGTGATATGCTAGGCGTAGAGCAAAGATTCCATGTCCCCTATCACCCCCAGTCATCGGGTATGGTTGAAAGAATGAACAGAACTCTAAAAGAGAGGCTAAAAAAGATGGTTCTTCAGTCAGGGAAACATTGGATCATCCACCTACCTGCTATACTGATGGCTATTAGGGGATCAACAGCTACAGCTACACAGCTTACCCCTTATCAGCTAATGACAGGTAGGACAATGAATCTCAGCCACCCTGCAGATCCAAAAATCAGTACCCCTTTGAAAGAATCAGCTGAAAAAAATAAGTTTCTAAAACAATTACAGGATCAGGTACAAAAATATTTACAGTTTGCAGCTTGTAATATGGCACCAAGAGAAAAAGAACAAGCAGGAAAACCCCCAATCAGCTTAAAAGTGGGAGATAAGGTAATGGTAAAGAATTTTGTACCAAAGTCTCCATGGGATTCAAATTGGGAGGGTCCTTTTTTAGTCACAATAACCCTTAGTGACCAAGTAGTCAAGGTTAAGCGTATCATTGACTCAGGAAGTAATAAGTGCTTGAAAAAGAGAGGGTTGGAAAAATGGGTGCATGTTGATCAATGCAAAAGATATAATGGATAAGACCTGATTCTGCTCTTGATTTTTTCTTTCCAGTATCCATTATGGAGCGACAAAGACATAAAAACACCTGGAACCTGGATAAATGGACTCCAAATTTAATCATCCCTCTGATTGGAGCGTGTATAATTATCTTCCATGTTTATGGACCAAATAACAATGATAATCATAGTTATATAACAAATAACACCGGTAATATGATAGAAAATCAAGGTGTAGCAAGGAAAAGAACAGTGAGGTATATACATGAAATAGATGAACCACCACTGGGACATGAATTGGGATATTCAGTTACACATGGGTTGGAAATATATTTTTCATTTGGCAGGTTTCAACCAAATTCTACAAGAGGATTGCTGAAATTAACACATGGTACACAGATTGTACGATCTGATGATCTTCAACCTTATTTTGATCTTGTGATATATGTAAATTCTACAGGGTACTGGTTAGATGAGAAATCTATGTTACCAGATAAAAATATACCAAAGGGGAAACACAATGGGGTTTTTAATAGCAATTTAAAGGATGGTAAATTTGTGATTGAATGTGCTGTCCATTGGAAGGATCCCATTGATCCCATGAGAAGCCCAAGGCATATTTCAATCACACACAGTGAATTAGTAGGCACAACAACAGATGTTAAAGTTAAATATGAACGAGGGAGATATGTAAAAAACAATCATGTATACAAAGGTGTTAAGGGGTCAATAGTTAGACCATATACATCTTACAGAGAGGCACTAGGACTTTGGAAATGTGAAATTCCAGAGTTGTCAATAGAAGTAGGGGATATGCTAATATTAGATGCCTCACCAGATCATGTAGAATATTGTAAAGATGAACACTCAAATATTTCTCATGAATCCCAACACCTAGAGAAAGGACAACCCTTTCAGGTTAATTTAGACTCTTCCCAGATACTTGCCAAAAATGTTCAATATAATTTTGTAATTTGGCATTTTAATCTATCCCAGTGGTTAGTTAAAACATACTACCCTCAATGTACAGAATACACACAAAACCATATAATTGCATTGAACAATTGGCTTATTCCAAAAGAAAAACGTAATCATCTAAGTAGGGGATATGATTCACTTAAACAAAACCACATTAGAGGGAAAAGGGACATATTTAACACAATACTGGGTGGAATGGGAACAGGAATGGGTGTTGTTAATGGTATTGATATAGAGGTGTTAAGAAACAAACTTTCATCCATAGCCTCTGCTAGTAAAGAAGGGTTAGACATACAAAGGAAAATAAATCATATTCTGAATAATATGCAGGAAGGGCATGTAAATACACAGGTTGATGTAACTAAGAATTTGATAGATCATTTTAAAGAATCAGTGGAAACAGAATTTATGTTAGGCAAGAATGTATCATGGGCCTTAGCATGTACCCAAGGACAAACAGAACTATCCACCAACCTAAAATTAATAGTACAATCTTTCTATAATGGTTTATACCCTTTTGAATTATTATCCCAAGCCCGTGCAGCCTTACCAATATTTTTGCATTTTACACACTCACAATGGTGGACAAATGCCTGGATTGGCTGTATAAATCATGATTTTGACAGATGTTATGCCTCTTCCTTAATACCTTTTTCACATGAAACATTAACATCGGTATATAAAGTATTATCTATTGGTATTCTAAGTGGAGAATCAACATTATTACACCCAAGATTAGATTACCCCTATGTGATCAGAGAACATGGGAGATGGCAAAAGGTGGATATTTCTCTTTGTCAACAGAAAAATCATGATATTTTATGTACACAGGGACAATATAGATTTGTAGAGGAAAATTGCTGGAACAATGCCTCAGTTTGTATCCTAGATGGGGAAACAATCTCTAAAAAGAGAGCACCAATATATTACATGGGACATAAGAGGGTATGTTTTTTTGCACTAAATGATACAGCTGTGTCTCTAGTCACAGATAATGAGTGTATCATTGATACCTATGTATCTAGAGGTGCTTGGTGTAATTTAGGAAATATAACTGAAATTAGAACCCCGTTATGGAAATATATTGTTCCTACAATTACTAACTTTAGTTTGGATTTCACCTATCAGAGCCCTGTGAACATAAAAGTCTTAAATTTAGGTATGGGTAAGCAACTGCATGACTGGCTAGTTAAATTTGATAAAGACAAATACTTGCTAGAAAAACTAAAGCAAGATGAGAAAAAAGCTACAATCATTATTCACCATGATCAGAATGAACTAAAAAGGGTAACACACATTTTAGAGAAGGATGCTGAGATATCTTGGTGGGAAAGTTTATTAGGTTATTCTGCTACAGATACAAGTGTATATAACTATTTGTTACATCCAGTTGTTGTAATAAGCATTGTTGCTGTCATGCTAGTACTGGTACAGGGGTGTATGTGCTGTCTAACCAGACGTCTATACAAAAAGATTAGTGTTCTTTCCATGAAAGTTGAGGCCCAAATTGGGATAAAAATTGCCTCTTCTACATTGCATCATACACAAGTGTGTGGAAATTGCAACCGAGAAGGCCATTCCACAAATCACTGCATAATCCCTAAACGTGACATTAATCAAATCATCTAGCCAGCAGTGATATAAAACTGAGCTCTAACCTTTAGAATGTTGTACTGTATATGTATAAGTGTGAATGGGAGTGATTGTATCCCAGGCCTAACTCTAAGCACGGAGGAAAGTCCAAACGAAGATACAAGTGTGGTCATCTTGTCGACCAAATGGAGGATTGTTGTATCATACTTTTCATTACAAGTTAACTTAGTGCAAATTCAGTGTATCAAATGGAGGCCAATTCATTGTATGAAATGGAGGTCACAGGTGTCTCCTTGGAAGGATGTGTTGCTGTTGGGTAAAGATAATGGAAAACTGATATTGATCACCAACTCTTTGATGCGAAAACATCCTGGGTGAATGGATTCCCTGGAGGAAGATTGATCATCAACAACCCTTTTAAGTGACCAATAAATGGCAATACACAAAGACATACAGATGGGAGATACACATTTGGAATGGGAATTTACAACTCCTTTGATGTACTATGGACTATAAACAAATGTGTAAACAGATTCCATCAGGAAGTTTGGTGAAAACAGCTGCTTACATGGCTTGGGGGAAGAGATGTATGAATGGGATATAAAAAGTATAAAAAGGGCTCATTTTTACACAGACTCACTCAGTCATTTGCATACACACATACATAGACACTCACACACAAAGACTTACACAGAAACCCTGTACCTTTTCACTTTATGGCTATGCTATCAACTTGCAGACAGCTATATCTATGAACTCCATATTATTTGTATTTTTGTATTTCTTTTTACCTAATTACATTGTATTTTATTTGTATTAATCTTGTATTGGCTGTTAAAAATAAACCAATTTTGCTTCAAGAATCAGCCTTGTCTCAATACAAAGACAATTGCAAATAACAGCTGAAGGCACACAAAGTCAGCAGATTCTACATTTGGCACCCCATACGGGACGTGGATAAATCGCAAAAATCCACGTTATACCACTACTAAATCTGCTAAACTGAAGTATTGGAGCCTAAAGAAGTTTTTCGTGGGTAAAGGAAATTCTCAAGTACTTAAGAATCATCTCCTGAGTGTGCAACTATCACCCTGGTTCGTGAGTGCTGCCAGATCCTGAGGTTTTTCTCCAGAGACAGCTGAGATCCTGTGAAATACATAATCGGTGAGCAGACGTGCATATCCGGTGAGTATATGTTTAATTATTATTCTGCAAGTTCAAAATTTTTTGTTGTTGTTGTTGTCAGCAGATTCTACATAGTCAAAGTTATAAAGCATGACAGGACACCCCCTCCAAGGAGCAGCTCTGATGCTCAGGACCTAGGGTGATCTGGGTACTTCTGATGGAACCGGGATATCAGTCTGGGAGCCGAGATGTTAGAGGCAGGCTCCCAAGAGTTGTGCTCAACGGAGTAATCCATCCATTTAATAAGATACTGAAGAATACCCCTTCTACGTCTCACGTCTAAGATATCTTCAACCTCATACTCCATGTTAGGGTCTACATAGATAGGGGGTAAAGTATTACCAGTAGGCTGGTCCCGTACATGGCGATAGGGTTTAAGTAGTGAAACGTGGAATGTAGGGTGTATTCTCAGAGAGGTAGGTAAGGTGAGACGAACAGCGTTACAGTTGATAATTCTTTGTATAGGAAACGGTCCTATGAAGAGAGGTGAGAGTTTTCTAGATGGAGTGGATAAACGAAGATTTTTGGTGGAGAGCCAGACCAGATCTCCGACAGAGTAAGTGGGAGCAGGAGTACGCCTACGATCATAGTATTTTTTCTGTATGACTTTTGCGTCTTCGATAGCTTGCTTGACAGTTGTGAAATTTGAGTTAATGGTGGTTGTCAGGTCAGAGATGTGGGGATGGTCCGGAACTAAATTAGGTAAGTATTGGAATGTTGGATGGAAACCATAGTTGACATAGAAGGGTGTCTGTTTAGTAGTAGAGTGCACTGTGTTATTGAAGACAAATTCAGCATAATGCAACTGTTGGGACCAGGAATGTTGAGTGGTATGGCAATATGTTCGTAAAAACTGCTCTACCCATTGATTGCACCGCTCTGTCTGACCGTTCGTCCGCGGATGATAGGAGGAAGATAAGGATTTATCAATGGAGAACTGTTTACAGAACACGGACCATAGAGCACTAGTGAACTGAGACCCACAGTCAGTTAATATTCTCCTGGGTAACCCATGTAGCTTTATAACATTAGTTAGTAAGAGTTGTATGGTTTCTGCAGCGGATGGAAGCTTGTGATACGGTATCAGGTGGAGCATTTTACTAAATAGGTCAACTACTACAAGGATTGTGGTGTTATTATCGGATTTTGGTAAATCGACGATGTAGTCCAAGGCGATCTCTTGCCAGGGTTTCTCCGGGGTAGGTATGGAGAGTAGTAATCCGAAGGGTGGTCTCTTATTCCTTTTGGATATAGTACAAATGGGGCAGGTGTTTACAACTGTGTAACGTCTGATATCATGGTAGGCCACCAGTAAGATGTCTGCAACAGCTCCTTGGTTTTTATTAAACCACAATGTCCACCGAGAGGAGAGTCATGAGCGGCTCTAAGTAGTTGATCTCGTAGAGAAGGAGGGACGTAGATTTTCCTTTCATAGCAGTAGAGACTATCTGTATTCTTCTTGAATCCTTGATTTGTTCAGTTCGTAACATAGGAAGGGAATCTATGAAAAAAAGGAGGAAATTTTCTTCTGGAATAACTTCTTGAGTGGAGTGTTGTGCTACTGATGATTGTGGTAGTCGAGAGAGTGCATCTGCCTTCCCATTCTTGCTTGCTGGTCTGTATGTAATGAGGAAATTGAATCTTGAGAATATCGTGAGTGAGCTCGTCTCAGGTGCAGTAATAAAGAGGTCCAGACCAGATATTTATCAAACAAGGACTCACCTCAGGAGAGGTAATCTTTATTACACTGTTGCAACAGTGTCCCAGCACAAAAAACAGTAACGCAAGACTAACACATTTTCATATACATGCATTTTTATACTATTACAGTTCCTTACAAAGCAGAGAGCTAATTGGCTGATAATGATTGGCCAATAAATCTCACGTGATTAGTGGTTACTAGGAAAGGGGAAGAAAAAACAGGTCCTCTATGTTAAAATTTGGGAAAATAATGAAAATAGAATAAGCAGCTCATAACATTCCCCCCTTTGATCGCAAACGTCAAAGTGCTGTGATCACAAAAACTCAATGTGACTCATGGTGGTTTGACAATTACAATCACAATGCTATTAGTACATTGGTGCTCCCTTCCGAGATGGTTCACAGGGCTACAAGAGGGAAAAACAGAAAACGAGGTAGGAGTGAAGTTGTTAGGTAGGACAATTCCGCTATTACCGGACGCTAGTCGCCATCGGGTGGAGTAGACAACTACCTAAACATTCCTATGCTGTATATGTGTGTGGCATGACATATGTGTGTGACATGACATGACATAGTGCAGAAACATCCCCCCCAGATTCATTAACAACAATTAACAATCTGCACCTGTGAAGGAAATATAGAGAGTGTAAGTATAAGGTAATGCAATATGAAAGCAAAATAAAACAATACAGAAAGACAATGAAGAAATAGAAACCACCAGGGAGGGAAAAAGGAGTGGGTTATGGGTATACAGGCTATGACCGGGGTGGCAATCAAGGTAGATGATGGTCCATGGTCTCTCCGTGGCCAGTTTCCCAATGTAGGAAAGTTCTAGACGATCCTAGGGACGCAGTGCATCCTGAATAGGGATAAGACAGGGAATTTTAGGGCACAGCTGGTGGATAGGCAATAACATTGTAAGATCAAGAGGTCAAAAGAGACATAGAGTAGGAGAGAAGTAGGTGAACTCAGAAGAAATCAGGGTCAAGAGAGATCTCAACATGGTGGGGAGATTCAAAACGGATAGAGGGAAACAAGTATTTGGGAGAAGAATGAGACACAGTGAAAACATTCTTGCATGTAGAGATTAGACCAGGTACACATTGTATACAGCAACACATCAGTATAAGGCATACTATAATAACAATGCCATACAGAAAAAGGGAGTGTAACCATCCCAAATTAGGTAGCCAATCAAAGAGATGGTTAAAAATACCTCCAAGGCCAAATTTGTCATCAATCACATCTTGGACATCCTGGGATAGGGACCTAATAACTGTAAGATGGTGACTCAAATTAAGTGATTGATCAGTAACATAGGTACAACATTCTTTGCTCACAAGACTACACCCCCTCCCCTCCTTGGGATGCCAGGAGGTAATCAAGGGCCATCCTATTCTGCAATGCTAGTTGTCTAAGCTGCTTCAACTCTTGGGCCACACTCTGAACAACTCCTGCACTCTCATTCATGAAGGTCTGTAGTATCACAGATAACATGATGATGTCCTGATGATTCAGGTAGACACCAACGGCCGGGAGGATAGCTCGACCAGTTGAATCTCCAGCATACTGTTGGACAAGGGGGAGCAGCGAGCTTCCAGATTCACGTTTATTGCGAATTGGGCCCAAGGGCAGCGTGGGGACAACACGGATGGCTGGGGTTACCACACCCAGGAAGCAGATGGCTGTATAGTTACCAGGGAGGACTGACACCGCTGTCTGTCCACATATCCAATACAACCCGGGTGGTGGTCTGCTGAGGAAAGATTGTACAAGGGATGGGGAAGCAAAAGTACAATTGGGGCCCTGGAGGAAACAAAAAAGTGCAGTGAGATTATAAGTCACAGTTAGGATCATACCAGAGGAATTTACCAGCCGGAAATGAGTGCCATTACTGGAGATTACATACTCACATAGGGAGGCACCCAACCGCACCGTACCTTGGCCAATTTCCCTGCAGATAGTACCATATGAGGTGCCTCCCAAAGATATAAAATGACCTGATAGGTTGAACAATGGTGTACCTGGAGGAATAAAAGTAGACAAATCAAAGGTAAACAAATCAACATTAATACCCATAATAGGAATACCCCCCCTTATGATGAGTGGGAATGCGAGCACAAATATAACAATTGCCCTCGGTGTGATTGGCTATAGTTTGGAGTAGGACAACGTGTGAGTTTAGTCCCCATTCACCTAAAGGACCGTTCTCTGAGGACAATTGGGCATTAGGTAAATTATCATTATGGGGAAAAGAATAATGGGGTAAATAGGGGTTGTGGCAAAGGTAGTTATATGGGAACACCAAGTAAGGAGGGGTAACTTTCGTTTCTCAGCTACTCACTCCATAATTTTTAAACCACATTCAGTAGTGGGGGGCTATGCAAATAAACTGGATAACAAAACCCTTAGGACTTTTATTGCAAAATTTGAGTATAATTACTTGTTGAGGACAGCTAGTAGTAGGAGGAAAAACTGCCACATATACAAGGTTACCAGAACAAGAGTATTTAGTAAAGGGGTTAGGACAAACACACTGACCAGAAGACAAATATTGGGAAATAGAGTAAGAGAGCATGGTCAAAAGTGTGACACAAAACAAAGGAGACATATTGAGGGATGTTACTCAAGATATCAACAGAGGAGTGAGACAATGAAAATAAGAGTTAGAAAGACAGATCTTTCAGTTTCACTCATTCAGCTAGTGAGATTTCACTATTTCTGGTTAGTCTGAGTTTCAAACCCGGAAGGGTCTAAATTAACCAATCGTCGTCAGGGGTCTTGGTTACCCCTTCTTCTTCAGAGGCCTTGATTGCCCCAGCTTCTTCTTTCTTTGGCTTGTTGCAGGCTGCTTCTTTGTCTGGGCTGTATCTTTTACACCTGGAGTAGTGGATCCAAGAGTCAATCTCAGCAACTTTGATAGCTGTTGGAGTAGTCAGCAAAACCAGGAAGGGACCTTTCCAGAGAGGCTGCAGTGGCTTCTTTTTATAAGTCTTGACCAAAATGGAGTCACCTGACTGGAAGGGGTGTGCAGTCGCATCCAATGACAAGGGCTGAGAGAGAGAGGCATGTCTGTGGAGAGAATGTAATTGCTTTTGCAGTTGCAAAAGATAGGCAGTTAATTATACATCACCTACTGCAAGGTCCAGCAGGTGTAAGGTGTGGCACTATACAAAGGAGGTGGCCTACCAAACAACAGTTCATATGGTGAGAGCTTGAGGGTCCCCCTATGGTTTGTGCGAGTTCCAAACAGTGCCAGGGGCAAAAAGCATCTACCCATTTAAGGCTTGCTTGAGAACAAATTTTAGCAATAGTCTGTTTTAGGGTCTGGTTCTTTCTTTCCACTTGGCCTGATCTTTCTGGATGCCAAGGGGTATGGATATGCCAAGTAAAGCCTAAGGCTAATGTCAGTTGCTGAATAATATTACTTGTGAAATGTGTTCCTCTGTTAGATTCAATTACTCTGGGAGGCCAAACCTGGGTATGAGTTCTTTTAGCATTCACTTGGCAACTTCTTGGACTTTCACAGTTCTTGTAGGAAAGGCCTCGACCCATCCAGTAAGTTGGTCCACTATCACAAGTAAATGTTTGAAACCCCTACAGGGAGGTATGTCAGAAAAGTCAATTTGTACGCATTCAAAAGTTTGAAATGCCCATGGGCATCCGCCTGGTGGGCCTTTAGGTTCCCCCCTTGGATTGAATTGAGCACGTCTCACAATTCAATACAACCCATTTTGCAGCTTGATGGTGGGGGGGGGGGGGGGGCAAACCACTGTCTGTTAAGGGTTTCAGCAAGTTGTGTGGTACCTCAGTGTGTTTGGTTATGCAGAAAGGATAGCATAAGAGAGAGGTGTGGTTGAGGTAGAGCAGGGCATACATCTGTCCTTTGAGAGCTGACAAGCAAGTGTGAGTGCATGTAGCTCAGCCGCTTGGGCACTGTAGTGAGATGGGAGGGGCTCGGCCTCTATAACAGAATCTGTCATGACTACAGCAGAAACATTCACCATCCTCAAACTTCCATCACAGAACAGTGTCCAATCCAGGTTAGGTAGAGGCACATCAGAGAGGCCATCCCTTAGTTTGGAGGAAAAGAGAGATACAGATAAACAGTCATAGTGTGGGGTACCATCATCAGGCAGAGGTAACAAAGTTGCTGGGTTGAGAGAGGTACAGTGGATGATAGTGATATTAGAAGGTACAAGAAGCAATGTCTCATACCTAGTGAGACGTTGGTTTAAAAAAAATGTGTATTTGTCTGACTGAGTAAGAGGTGTACTGCGTGTGGCACATAAATGTGTAAAGAATGTCCCTGTACAAGCTCCTTTCCTCTATTTTGGCATTTGAAATAGCTGATTTAGTCTGTGGTATTCCCACCTATAGTAAAAGTTTTATACTGGAGTCTCATCTATCAATCAGCCTAAGTAAACAAGCCAGTAATAAGAAACCACACTCACAGGGGTGCAGGATAGTTAAAGGGACAGTTTACCCAAATTAATAATAATTTTTAATTGAAACTGCTTGACATAGTTAAATATACTAGTGCTGAGCATACAATAAACCTTATTTTCTTTCTCTGTAAATATTTTTTGAAATCTCAGATTTTATATCAGTTTGCCTATACCCCTTTAAATATTTTTTTTGTCTTTTTTTCTGCGGCCACTCTGGTTTCCCTGCCTTCAGTGCATAGCACATGCTCCACCCCCTGGCTCCGTGTTGAGCAGTGAGCAGTTTTTTTTTAGAGCTTGAATACATTCAGGTCAGTGATATCTCTCAGTTTGCAACTTAAAAAAAAAACAAAAAAACAAAACGTTTGCAACATGCAATTCCACTCCTGTATTAGAACACACTGTTACACAGAACTGTATGTATTCAACTCAGAAGTCAAATCCACATCGGCATAAAGCCTCAATCAGCTGGAAAACAAATGTAACTTTTTTTTTTCCACTGCTAGTCTCACAGATTGTAGCACAAAGACAAAAAAAATAAAAAAATAAAAATCATCCAGGTCTTATTATTATGCTCCCAGAGACAGTTAAATGTAAAGTGTGGGGAGTGATATTTTAATTTATTTTGTTAGCTGCCGATTGTGTGTGCACATTGGAGGTTTACTGTCTTTAGCATATCATTTACTAAAGCACTTTGATTGGCCATGGGGCGGGGTAATAGAGCATTGTAGCACTGCCCTTTTATCAGGGCATTCCAGGGACATTTAGCTGAACTGCAAAGAAGAAGATAAAAAAAATGTAAAAAAAAATCATATATTTTACAAACTACTACATTTTATGTATTATCTTCTTTTCTTGTTAATCCAGTGTTATTGCTACTCATGAACCCCTTTCCCATGAGTGAACTGGTCCTTTAAGTAATAAAATGACAATTTTCCTTTGCTCTGTCTAAGCACTGAGCTCCGATTTTACAGACAAATATAAGATAACACAATGAGAGATTCTTATTATCTTAAATTCAACCCATTGCAATAACTGTGTTTTAAAAACACAAAACCAGCTACTTCATATATATATACAAATAAATTTGCAAATGCAATTTCTCCTATATTTTATACTATGCAGCTTGCATAACAAGTCATTGAAAATACATTAATATAAAAACAATTTTACAGTGTACTGTCCCCATAAGGGCTGACCATTTATCATGTATATTACATATTCAACCTTATTGTCTTATTTACCATCAAAACTCCACCTCCCCACTGCATCACAACCTGCATATACTTAAATATTTATTGCAAAAGAAACAGACCCAAATACATACATCTAATGACACACAGTCCATAATACAGCAAAGAAGCAGAACTCCAATGGCAAACAAGACACGTTTGTTTTTTTATCTTTTCTTGCAAATACAATGTTTTTTTATCTTTTCTTGCAAATACAACATACTTAACCCATCATATACCAGAAAAACTCTCATATTTACTAGAGCGTGACAAAAATCACACACACCATCGCACTTTCAAAGTCCTTAGTTACTTCACTTGCATATATTTTATATGCCTCAAACAGATGGAAATACATTAAATCTCTTATCAGCCCATACATAAAACAAATATCACTTAAAACTAAAAAAAAAAATCCTATTATTGGCACACAAAATTAAGAACATACATATGACTTTAAAACCAAGTTACAGCAATAACAAGCAAATCATTACGTCATCAAATTTCTTAGCTAAGAATCCCTGATACACACACACAGCTCCAGCCTGCGTCAAAGATCAAGGCCAGCTTTCTTTTGCAGCGATTGTACACAAAAATTCATATCATCTCACATACCTCAAATATTTCACTCCCAGCATTTATTCTAAAGCAATGTTAACATACATGAAACTTTTAGTAACACAGAAAACACATTTTCATTTGGGTTTTGACGTCCGTAACCCTACTATTCTCAAAAAGATAATAGTAGTCCATCTGGTCAGGGCATATATCAACCAGAAGATTGCGGAGGGCAATTAATTTAGGGAGCTCAAAGGACCCAAATCTCGGCCACCTTAATTCAGGATCAAGGCTGAGAGTATAGGAAACTCAGAGCTCTGTGCACAAAATATAAATTCTATTTTTTTTATAACCAAGCAGTACTGAGTTTTCCCTAATTTGCATATACTTTAGCAAGGGGAGAGTCTTTGTCTACTTTAGACAACCGGGATCCCATTATTATATCCCTGTTCCTTAAAGTGAATGTAAATTTTGATGACAAAGTGCCCAGTCTACAAAAATTCAACAAAAAACAGGGGCACTTTAACTCCTCAAAATCCACACCTCACCTTCAATCCCTAATCAAGTCCCAGCAGTTACCGGACGGACACTTCCTCAATGTCCCTGCCTAGCAGGAGAGATTAGCACTATAGTCAATCAAGTCCCTGCAGTTACCGGACGGACACTACCTCAACGTCCCTGCTTAGCGGGAGAGATTAGCACTATAGTCTCAAGTCACAATATGTCTTGGATCACTATTTCTGCCTCTGTAAAATCCCTACCACCTGAAACTTTATTTTATAGTGGGCTGGCACCCTAATGGTGTTTAACTGCCACACAGATGTCCCACTGAATTTATTAGTGATCCAGTATATAAAACAAAAACAGGGTAAAAGACCCACAACATACATTACACGTACATGAACACAAAAGACAAGAAGACACTCACAGACTGGTCCAAGGGGTAGATTGTGTCCGTTGTTTGGGACTCCCTGGCCAACAAGACAAAATCTCCCACAGGTAAGCTATAGACCTGAATCAGATGGGTGCGCACAGATGTTAGTTCCCAGCCAGGGAGGCACGGAAAGGTCGACCTGAAGCACGTCCCACCAGAGTCACCAAGTTACTGTTGTGAGTGAGCTCGTCTCAGGTGCAGTAATAAAGAGGTCCAGACCAGATATTTATCAAACAAGGGCTCACCTCAGGAGAGGTAATCTTTATTACACTGTTGCAACAGTGTCCCAGCACAAAAAACAGTAACGCAAGACTAACACATTTTCATATACATGCATATTTATACTATTACAGTTCCTTACAAAGCAGAGAGCTAATTGGCTGATAATGATTGGCCAATAAATCTCACATGATTAGTGGTTACTAGGAAAGGGAAAAAAAAACAGGTCCTCTATGTTAAAATTTGGGAGATATGTTTTCTTGGAATGTGACCAGAGGCTAGTTGGCTAATTGGATTGAGAAGTTGATACTGTACAGAGAAGCCTTGGATTTTACCTTGAGTTTCAGATATTTAAAAAACAATGTATGGGAGAAGCCATAACTTTAAGATGTACTGATACATACTTATTAGGCTAAAAGTAAGTTGTTAAAGTTACATCACTTATTAGGTCAGGAGTGAATTGCTGGAAAATACAGAAGTAATATATCTGTAGTTTCAGAGAAGAGTTCAGTAAAAGAAAAGGAAAAGTTTGGTTAAACATATAAAATAATGAAAATAGAATAAGCAGCTCATAACAAGAAGAAGAGATTCCATCGGACTTGGCGAGCAGAGAGGGTTCTGGTAGACTTTAGGAATTGTAGGTTCCTGTGATCTGTATAGACTATAGTTGGTGTTGTAGCCCCTTCGAGTAGATGTCTCCATTGTTCGAACGCTGCCTTTATGGCCAGGAGTTCTTTTTCGCCAACAGGGTAATGTCTCTCGGCTGTGGTTAAAGTCCGGGAATAGTAAGCTACTGGGTGTAGAGGTTGTTGGAGAGCTTCTCTTTGGGAGAGAATGGCTCCAAGGGCAAAGTCAGATGCGTCCACTTCGAGAGTGAAAGGGAGATCGGTGTTAGGATATCTCAGAATAGGAGCAGATGTATAACTTCTTTTCAACATATCAAAAGCATTTTGGGTGGCTGTGGACCAGACGAATTTTATGTTTTGTTTTGTAAGGTTAATGAGGGGTTTAGCAAGAGAGGAATAGTTTTTGATAAACTTTCTGTAAAAGTTCGCGAATCCCAGAAAACTTTGCACTTGTTTCCTAGAGGTGGGGATAGGCCAATCTACTACTGTTTTGATTTTATTGTCATCCATACGTATGCCCTTATCGGATATGATGTAGCCAAGAAAAGGAATACTTTTTGCGTGGAAAGTACACTTTTCGGCTTTCACATATAAGGAATTGCTTCTAAGTCGTGTAAGAACCTGTCTGACATGGATTTTGTGTTCGGAGAGGGTTTTTGAGAAAATAAGGATGTCGTCCAGATAAATAACCACATAGGAATCAAGTATGTCATTGAAAATATCATTTATCAGGTGCTGGAAAGTGGCAGGAGCATTGCAGAGACCGAATGGCATGACGACATATTCGTATAAGCCGTAACGAGTACGGAATGCCGTCAGCCATTTGTCTCCTGCCTGCATCCTGATCAAGTTATAGGCCCCCTAAGATCTAACTTAGTGAAGACCTTAGATCCCACTAAGCGCTCAATTAATTCTGGGATAAGGGGTAGGGGGTAGCGTTTTTTTATAGTTATTTTATTTAGCTGCCTATAGTCCACTATAGGTCTTAGGGAACCATCCTTATTTTTCACAAAGATAATTCCTGCTGCCACAGGAGACGTTGATGGCCTGATGAAGCCTTTTTTGAGATTTTCATCAATATAGGATCTTAGGTGTAATAATTCTGGTTTAGACAGAGGAAAAATATGCCCACAGGGTATGACTGCTCCAGGTAACAGAACAATTGGGCAGTCATATGGTCTGTGTGGCGGAAGATTCTCAGATTCGGTTTTACTGAAGACATCAATAAAATCTTCGTAATCATTAGGCACATTTGACTCCAGGTTTTCTGAGGAAGGTTGGAGGAGTAAATGGGGAAAACAAGTTGTTTTGCAATACTCTGATCTGAAATGGAGAGAGAGAGTAGACCAGGAGATCAGAGGATCATGTTGCCGAAGCCACTGTAACCCTAAGATTAAAGGGAACTCTGGTGAAGTGATAACATCAAATTTTATATACTCCCTATGGTGACACTCAGTTGACATCAGGATAGGAATGGTTTCAAACAGAACAGGACCTGTGGACAAAACTTTGCCATCAATTCCCCTCAAATGAACAGGAGACAATTTCTTATGCAGGGGAATTTTATTAATTTCACAGAAAGTTACATCAATATAGGAAAGAGAGGCTCCGGAGTCAATAATCCCTTGGACGGTCACCCGTGATTGGTCCCACTGTAAGACAAGAGGAGTTTTGCAGTAATGAGTACATTTGAGATCAGTTTTTATTGGTGAAGAGGACGTAATCATCTTACCCTTTCTTTGGCGGGTGAGGATAGGACAGTCTTTAACCCCATGTTCTTCAGAAGCGCAGTACAGGCACAAGTTATGAGTGCGGTGTCTTATCTTTTCCTGAGAGCTTAGGGGTCCTCGTAGGAAAGCAATATCCATAGGTTCTGTTGGGTTTTTTGAATGTGTAGTGGGTAGGTTAGAAGTTATTTTCAGCTTAGAAACTGAGTCATGAGTAGTTCTCTCATGGTGTCTTTCCCTAAGCCTCCTATCTATACAAATACTGAGATCTATAAGTTGTTCCAGTGTAGGGGGTATTTGGGTACGTGATAACTCATCCTTAATAGCTTCTGACAACCCTAAGCAAAATTGATTTTGGAGGGACAAGTTGTTCCATTGGGTGTCAGGAGCCCACCTTTTGAATTCAGCAATATATTCCTCAACCTCTCTTTTTCTCTGCTTTAAGGACCTCATAGCGTTTTCAGTAGTTTGTTGTTTAAAGGGGTCCTCATAGATTTGTGCTAAGGCAGAGAAAAAGGAGTCCAAGGAATTGAGAATCTCATCATTGTGCTCTAAAAATGTGTTTGCCCATGCCCTGGGCTCAGCTCTTAAGTAAGAAATGGTTGTCATGACTTTTACCCTGTCATTAGGATAGGTATATGGTTTGAGGGTAAATAATAAATAGCATGAATTTTTGAATTCCCTGAAAATCTTTCTATCACCAAAGAAAGGTTCAGGGGTACTAATTTGGGGTTCCTGCGGTGGGGGCTTCCTATCCACTACATCTTTTATATAAGTTTTTAAGTTATCATTTTCTAACTTTAGTGCAGTAAGACCTTCAGTTAACATTTCTACTTTATTAGTTAATGTTTGAATATGTGTTGCCATTTCAGTTGGGTCCATGTGTATAGGGCTTGGTATTTCTGTGATGTCTCAGGCTATATCTGTAAAGAGACAAACTTTAAGTTGAACCACAGCTACTGATTGCAAACATATATGTGTTTGTAGCAGAGTGTGTAGCAGGAGGTTACATAGATATTACCCCTAAGTAATATGTAAGAGCCTAGCACACACAAGAAGCAGTTAATATATGAAATTAAAGCACCAAGAATCACTATAGCTGACGCAGCATGTAATTTGAAATGGTTTCAGCAGTGTAACTAGATTGCTTAGAATCAGTATACTAATTGACATGTATAATACAAAAAAAAGAGATGCGCATATAATAACAATTGGCCAAAGAAGTAGTTTTCAAGCAGAAGAACCCCTTATTAAAAGATACCTGAGACAGACTGGAGAACTGAGAGGTCCGGTACACAGTTTCACTGGGTTTGAGCTGAGAGCGGTAGTTTGGAGCGGAGTTGGGGGCAGTACAGAGATGCGGCCGGTTTGGCGTGTGACGTCACAGGGGCCGTAGTTCCGGGTAGTGCAACAGTTCCCAGCACAGGAAGGCAGGTATGATTGCAGAGGTTAGAGTAGCGAGAGAGCTCTGTGCAGTGAGCAGGTCAGGGTGGAGCTTAGGACTGATAATTAAACAATACCAAGCACTGAATAGATCAAGATGCCGGTATTTATGGGCTGCTGTATAAGGCCTTAAAGGGCCAGTGACAAGTCAGATCATAGTCAAAGTTATAAAGCATGACAAGAATAAAGCTTCAGAAGGTGTGTCTGTCGCTACAACAGGCTTAATTTCTATCAGTAGCTCTATGCATGGAGGTAGTAGGTCTTATGGTTGCAGCTTCGGACAGTGTTCCCTTTGCGCACTTCCAATTTGCAACCCCTTCAACTTTCTAAGCACAATCAGTGATCAAATAACTATCTGTAACAGCAGATTGCTCTGAATAATCTCTCTGTTGGTGGATTCAAGGTCCTTCTTTAACCCTTGGGACAAACTTTCTTTGCCCATTTTGGGCTATTGTGATGATGAATGATACTCTTTCAGGCTGGGACGTGGTCTGGAATTCTTGAAGAGCGCAAGGAGTTTGGTCCCCTCTGGAGGCGAGGTTACCAATCAACATTCTGAGAAGTTCTTCTGGCTTTTCAGTCCTACCTCCTCTTGAAACAGGAAGGATTTGCCCATTTCCATTCTGACAATATCACAGCAGTGGCCTACAAAACTCATCAAGGGGTACCCGCAGTACACTGGCTATATGCAGGAAGTATCCAGAATTCTGTCTTGGGCAAGGAGGAATCAATGTTCCCTGTAAGCAGTTCACATTCCAGGAGTGAACAATTGGGAAGCAGAATATATCAGCCGTCAGTCGACCCATCCAGGAGTGGTCTCTCTATCAGAACATCTTTCATCAATTAGTAATCAAATGGAGTCTACCAGACATAGATATAATGGCCTCCCATTTAATTCACAATCTTGCAATGCATTGGGCAAGATCAAGAGATCCAAAGTATGAAATGATAGACGGCTTGGTGTATCCATGGATTATTCATCTAGCATAACTATTTTTCTTCCATTTGACTAATTGCTCAAATCAAACAGGAGTCAAATTTCAAAATCTTGATTGCTCCAGCCTGGCCCTGCAGAACATAGTATGCAAATCTATAGCAGATGTCCTCTTCTCCTCCATGGTTTCTTCCTCTAAGACAAGATCTATTGTCTAAAGCAGGGGTCTCAAACTCAACTCACCTTGGGGCCACTGGTAACGTTTTCTTCTCCCATGGGGGCTGCTTCCAAAATTTCAAAGTAAATTAAACTACACACATATGTAATCATTACACACACACCCAGCCCCCCCCCACACATACCACAAGACCCACACCAACCCAGACCCCCCCAAACACACATACACACAGACCCCCATACACCCCCCACACACAGACCCCCCACCCACACACACACAGACCCACTCACACACAGACCCATCCACACACACAGACCCACACAAACACAAATAGAGTAGGGAACAGCAACCAACAATGGGCACGGAGTAAAAGGGCCAGCCAACCCCTCAATGCAGGTAAATAAAAAAAAGTTCACTCCAGCCCAGCAAGTGCAGTAAAACAGACATTTATTGCTTCATGGTCCCAAGTACAAAAAACAAACAATGTTTCAGACCTCTCACAGGTCCTTAGTCATGTCTGACATGTCTAAGGACCTGTGAAAGGTCTGAAACATTGTTCGTTTTTTGTACTTGGGACCATGACGCAATAATGGTCTGTTTTACTGCACTTGCTGGGCTGGAGTGAACTTTTCTCCACACAAACATAAACCCACACACACAGACCCCCACCCCCTTAAACACAAAGACCCCTCCACACAAACACACACCCACATACAGACATACACACAGAAACACACACAGATCCCCCCAACACACACACACGTTATGGCATGACATAGTCTTTTAAACAATAAAGCAAGCTATACAGCCCCTCTCCTAGAAATTTTACATACACAAAAAAAACACTATAAGCCAAGCCAGCTGTACTTGGCACATACCTCACTCAAACTCCCTTGCTTGTCCATCTCTGCTGCCTGCTCAGGCTCAGTTTGCCCCACAGTTTTACTGAGTGACACCACATTCCCCCAGTAAAGTTCTGGGTCCCCTCGTAATGGCTCACTCCAGAGTCCAGGCCAAACATAAGCTCCTGGCAAAACACTCCTCTACTAACTCGCTAGCTTTGCTCCTCTGCTGCCACACCCACAAACAGCTATGGCGCCAATTTCCGGATGGGCATAGAGCTGCAGCTCCTCCCACCCACGGCATTACATTAATCAGTCCACAGCTCTCAGTTATGGGGTGTCAGTGGCGGGCTGCATTGTAACTGGTTCATGGGCCAGAAATGGCCCGCAGGCTGGTACTTTGAGACCCCTGGTCTTAAGGGTCTCTTTTTCATCAAGATCTCAAATCTCTAAGTTTAATGGAGTGAAGGTTGAACACAGTTTTAAAACATAGAGGGCCAGAAAAAAACATTACCCAAAAAATGTATCACAAAATTTGGAGGGCATACTTTGAATGGTGCTCTTCCAAATGTTTTTCTTTGTATTCCTTAGAATTCTACAGTTTTTACAAGATGACGTTGAAGAATGTTTGTCTGCTACCTCTCTAAAAGGTCAAATTTCTGCTTCATCTTTTCTATTTTTAAGAAAGCTAGCTTAACTTCCTGATGTTCAGACTTTTGTCTAGGTGTTAGTAAGAATTAGGCCAGTTGTGAGTCTTATTTCCCAGCCCTTAAAGGGACATTATACACTCATTTTTTCTTTGCATAAATGTTTGGTAGATAATCTATTTATATAGCCCATAAAGTTTTTTTTTTTTAATTAATGTATAGTTTTGCTTATTTTTAAATAACATTGCTCTGATTTTCAGACTCCTAACCAAGCCCCAAAGTTTTATGTGAATACGCTCGACTACCTACTCCAGCTTGCTCCTGTTTGTGTAAAGGGTCTTTTCATATGCAAAAGAAGGGGGAGGGGGGGAGTGTCTTATTTACCACTTGCAGTGGGCTTTCCAGCTACCTTTTCAACAGAGCCAAAGTGACAGCTTCTAAGTAAGTTTTTAAACAGTTTTATACTGGATTTTTATATCAGTATCTGTGCATATTATTCTTTATAGTAGTGTCTATTACATGCAGTTATATGAAAATGAGTGTATACTGTCCCTTTAATTTAGTTCTTTCTGCTCTGCAAGGTCTTCCCTTTAAACCGATACGTTCCATTGATATCCACCTCTTATCCTGGAAAGGTTTTTCTTGTTAGCAATTTCCTCAGCTAGGAGAGTTTCTTAGTTATCAGCTTTGTCCTGTGAGTCTCCATTTTTAATTTTCACAAATACAAAGCTGTGCTTAATACTAAATATGATTTTCTAAGGTAGTTTCAGGAGATTGTTCCTTCTCTGTGTCCAGATTCTGCTAATTCTAAGGAACAGCTTTTACATAATGTTGATGTAGTCACTTCATTGAAGTTCTGTCTTCAAGCTACTAAAGAATTCTGACAATCTTCCAGCTTGTTTGTTCATTACTCTGGGTCTTGTAAGGGGAAGAAAGCTACTATTGTAGTGTTGGCCTCTTGGCTCAAACAGGTAATTCAAAAGGCATACTTGGTGGCAAGAAATTCACCTCCTAAATGTATCACAGCTCATTCCACCAGAGCAGTTACGACTTCCAGGAATTTCCAAGATAATGTATCTTTGGAACAGATTGCAAGGCTGCAACTTGGTAATCTCTATATACCTTTTCAAAATGTTACCAATTTGATGTTATTGCTTCTTTGCAAGCAATTTGTGGCAGGAAAGTCCTTCAGGCAGCAGTGTTCGATAAATAGGAATTGCTTGAAAATTGCCCCACCCTTTCTGTAACATCTGCTTGGGTATTAATCCCACATGTTATATGGACTATCATCATTTTATTTTTAAATTCTCTTTATTAAATAGAAGAAACACATGGAAATATACAGGTGTACAGAGACTTTTGTTCTCCAATTCAACAAGAGGAGATATGACGTAAAGTACATATGAAACACATTTTAATACATCAGTCAGCTATACAGTCTCTTAATAACTTCAATATTAAATATGCAGGTTCATGAGTTCATAGTGAGAAAAATAATGGCAGGTATGTCTACTAGACCATGTATTTCTTCATATCATTTTCCATTTTTATCTTATTATTTTCAACTATCAAAACATTTACACTAACAATAACAAAACAAGGTCAGATAGAAGTATTTCCAGCTAGGCCCATACCACGTCACTGGCCCATCTCTCCTCTCCAGAAGTACATGAGGCAAATTAAAGTATATTACTCCACTCGCCTCTGAGCATCGCCTCAACAAATATCTCATGATGCAAGAAAGATTGCAGCACCTGTTTTTGTTGGCTAAGGGGGAGGCTCAGCATATAGCTCTGCCATTTATGTAAGAAGTGTCTCAGCCTGCAATTGGTGTCTAAAGTGGCATCAAATTGTTCTATAAACAATTGCCGAATTGGGTCAATGTGGGTGGGTTTTTGGAAGTCCACTGTGCCAAAATAGATTGTGGAGCCAGTAAGGTACTAAGAGTAAGCATGGGATATAGTGGCGTGTGTTGCACTTCCCATGAGAGTAGGACAATTGATTTAGAGTCAAAAAGGAGGTCAATCTTAAAAGTTTTCCTAAACCAATATTGTAAGCGTCTCCAGAATTGATTTACATATGGACACCCAAAGAAATAGTGTTTGAGTGTAGGCTCTGGTAGTGAACATTTAATACATAGGTTTGGCAGGTCTTGGTTCCAGTGAAATCTGCGTGCGGGGGTAAAGTAAACTTTTCTTAGCATCCTAATCTGCATTTCCCTAATATGTACCGCTAGGCTAGCTGTCTTTGTTCTTTCTAGGCTGGTAAGTATGTCTCTAAGGGATATGTCCCCCAAATCTTCTCTCTGTAGCTTAGTCAGCATATTTCCCATGACATTTTTGAAAGCATGCATGATTAAAAGGCGGTAGATGGGTGATATGGAAAAATTGCCCAATTTGTATGCAACATGGATATGGGCCCAAGGAGAGAGTTGCCAGAAATCTTTATGGTGTGACATCAGTGTGTTATTATAGTGTCGGGCCTGAAGGTAAGCATAGAAGTGCAAATTTGGTAGATGATACTGGTTTTTAAGGTCCTAATAAGTCCTGACAGTGTGTGATAAAGGATCCAAGAGATCACCCACCGATCTGATCCCCTGTAACTTCCAGACTCGGAAGGGGGCTGTTTCATCCCCCGCCGGAAAATCCATGTTTCCCATCAGTGGAATGTATTTAGGAGTGGGGGATCTGTTTACCAAGTATTTGAGTGCTAGTCTCCATGCTCTCAAAGAATCTCTGTACATAAAGTTATTCATTAATTAATTAATGTCTGCGGGCAAGTTCGTAAAGGACATATATGGTAGGTAAGCCAAAGAATGTGGGGAGACAATTGTTGCCTCTAGGGACGGCTCTTGGAAATGTGTGGTGTCAAGCTGCCAATCTATCACTAGCCTGAGCAGTGCTGCTGAGATTGGGGAGCGCTAGACCCCTATTAAGGTATGGTTGCTGCAGGGTCGCAGCCGCTATGCGCGTTCTCCTACCACCCCAAATGAAGGATAGCTCTGTTTAAATTGGTCATGTCAGCTTTAGTAAGCCAAAAGGGCAACATTAAAAGTGGGTAAAGGAGCTTAGGCAAGATTGTCATTTTAAGTAGGTTAATCCTTCCCGTAAGACCCAAGGGGAGTTTGGCCCAGGCCTTCAGCTGAAGCAGCAACTGTGTACACTGTCTGGCAATATTAAGGTCATATAGCTAAAGTGTTAGGGTTGTGTGACGAAGGGGTAGCTACCTCTATCCATGTTATGATCAGTGAGCCACAGTATCTCAGACTTGGCCATGTTTATTTTGTACCCTGGGAAATCTCCGAAGGTTTGTAAGGTGTCAATAAGTCTAAGGACATATCGGGAGGGGTTACTCACAAAGAGCAGCATATCGTCCGCATATAGGGCCATGTGTAGGATGGTGTTTCCAATAGCAATTCCCGGGAAGATTTGTTTTCATTTTAGGGCAAGTGGCTCTAAGGCTAGGTCGAATAATAAGGGAGAGAGTGGGCAGCCCTGGCGCGTACCCCTTTCAAGAGTAAAGTTTGGATAGTTTATGGATAAAATCAAGGAAAGGGCCCTCAAAATGAAATTGCTGAAGAGTATTCAAAAGATGGGACCACTCGACTCTATCGAAGGACTTCTCTGTGTCCAGGGACAGCAGGAAGGCCTCCTAAGCCCCATTTCTGTGTTTGACTGAGGGTCTGGTCCAGAAGTGGTTGAAGACGTGAAGTACCCTTCTCAAGTTGACTACAGAAGATCTACCCTGGACAAAGCCCGATTGATCTGGGTGAACCAATGAGGGGAGGATCCCTTTTAATCGATTGGCCAGGATTTTCATCAGTATTTTGTAGTCTGTGTTTAATAAGGATATGGGACGATATGCTTCAGGGAGTGTGTGGTCCTTTCCTGGTTTTGGGATCAGGGTAATATGGGCCGTTGTGAAAGATCAAGATGGCTGCCCCTCTCGGGTAAACATGTCATTAAATAGGTTGAATAGGGTTGGTGAGACCTGGGGTAGCAGTAAGCGTTAAAACTTGGTAGGGAGTCCATCCGGGCCCACGGCTTTCCCTAGGGACAGAGACTTAATAGTGTATTGGATTTCCTCCAAGGCGATTGGGGCGTTCAGTGTGTCTATCTGGTCCTGAGTAAGGTGGGGAAGTGTGAGTGATTGCCAGAAGGTATGAAAAGAGTCTGGTGTTTTCGGTTGTTGTTTTTTATAAAGAAATAATCTGCCAAACAGCCGGCTATCTCTAAGGGAGTCTGGAAAACCTTCCCCTCATGTTTCAAAGCGGCAATATCTTTCTTAGCTGATCTCACTTTCACAAGTATGGCTAAAAGTCGACCAGACTTTCCACTGAAGCTGTAAAATTGGCCTGCTGATTTAAGAAGGCCCGTAGCGGCCTGCTGTTGGACAAATGTGTCCATTTCCGCTTTAGCAGCAATATGGCTGTCATATGCTGGGTGGGATTTTAGAGTGCAGTATGTCAAGTACGTCTGTCCTAAGTTAACTTGTAGGGTATTATATCTATGTTGGTTTCTATGTTTTAAATTGGCCAAGTATGAGATAATATGTCCTGTTAGGACCGTTTTAGCAGTCTCCCAGAATAATTGTGGATCAGAAGAATGTGAGGAATTATCAGTACAAAAAATCATTCCAAATGTGGATCAGGTGTTTTTGAAAAGATTCAGATGTAAGAAGGTAGGAAGGGAAAGACAATATGTTCCTGTTGGGTTTAGTGGGGAAAACGCCCACTGTGAGTTCCACGGGTGCATGGTCAGAAATTACAATGTTTTCAATTTTGTCAGACTTAACCTGGGAGACTAGGGAGTCTGAAATAAGGAAAAGGTCCAATATAGAAAGGTATGAATTAGACTTAGAGAGACATGTAAAATCCCTATCATCGGTGTGTCGTCTGTGCCAAATATCACACACAGCCAGGGTGTCAGAAAACAGGCTAAACACCTTAAGTTCAAACTTTCCCTTGTAGCAGAGGATACATTTATTAGTCAGGTCCTCTGTAGGCCAGGCTCTGTCCAAGGTTGGGTGCAGAGTTAAATTTAAATCTCCCCCCAGAAGAAACTTGGTGCCTTTTTATATATAGGTGACTCCTGTTCTCAAGGCCCTCGACCCTATCCAGGAGATATTGGTTTTGCTTCAATATTTTTTTGAGTGAGACATCCATGTTAGCTTGTCTTTCCTCTGTATCAGAGATACGTGTTTCTGCAGCATTTAAGCACGTGGAAAATTGCAGTACCTCATTTGTTAAATTATCCATTCCTGCTTAAAGCGAGTCAATCTTTGGTAGAAAAAAAGATTTTAAGTCCTGCATCAGGGCAGAGTGGTCCCCAGAGTGTGACATTGATTGTGAAAGTGATTGATCAGCCCTAGGGGAGCTATTTGCATGTACCTTCGCCACATGGCGGTTTTTCTTATCAGCCATTTTTGATCTGCCACTCATATCTTCAGTAAAGCTGGCTGAGATATTGGAGAAGTACTTGTCGACTTTCATGAGAGTGATATGGGAAGGGGGACTAATATGCAATATGCAGTTAAGTTGTTTAATAGTCCTGATCTATCCTTCCCCCTCAAGATAAGTAGCCAGGAGTATACTCTTGTCAGAAAGTATGTGGGTAGTAAAGCACAAGGACTCTTGTAGTTTTAATATTCAGCTGCAGTGACTTTTTTCCTCCACTTGATGGCAGTCTAGGTACCTGAATTGCTGTTTGTGAAGCCCCAAAGCTGCGTGTAGCCTGAGCCTATATGTGTGTGCAGCTCTAATATGTCCACTCCTGACTTGCCCCCAAGTAACAGTCCTGTATTTCCCTTTTGGCTGATGTTTTGGTTAGTGGGAATATTTATAAGGCCCTTGGGTGAATTCAGTCACTTTGTCTGCTTGGCCCAGTGCGGTCTTTAACTACCACGTGGTGCAACTTATGTAGTACTGTTGGTCCTGCTTGTACTCACGATACTGTGTTGTATTTTGCGGTCTCCTTCCTGAGTGTTTTTTATGTGACCCCCGCTGTGTCTCTCAATTGCGCACTGCCTGTATGTGCCCAACGTTCAGGAGGAGTGTGTCGCCGCACCCCTCAGGCAAGATGGCGTCAGCACTTTCATGCTTCTTGTGTAGCTACTATCCGGGTGCTGGGGCACTGATGTTATCCATACATGCTGTTATGGCTGACACCAACCGGTTCCTGGGTGTTTGGGACCGTGTAGCTGCGTAAGGCTGATGCATGGGAGCAGTATAAGCGGCTCTATATCAACTTTTTAGCCGCTTCTTTAACGGATATCTCAGTCCCTGCTCGGACTATCATCATTTAACTTTAAGAACTTACCTGATAAATTAATTTCTTTCATATTAGCAAGAGTCCATGAGCTAGTGACATATGGGATATACATTCCTACCAGGAGGGGCAAAGTTTCCCAAACCTCAAAATGCCTATAAATACACCCCTCACCACACCCACAAATCAGTTTAACGAATAGCCAAGAAGTGGGGTGATAAGAAAAAAGTGCGAAAGCATAAAAAATAAGGAATTGGAATAATTGTGCTTTATACAAAAAAATCATAACCACCACAAAAAAGGGTGGGCCTTATGGACTCTTGCTAATATGAAAGAAATGAATTTATCAGGTAAGTTCTTACATAAATTATGTTTTCTTTCATGTAATTAGCAAGAGTCCATGAGCTAGTGACGTATGGGATAATAAATACCCAAGATGTGGAACTTCCACGCAAGAGTCACTAGAGAGGGAGGGATAAAATAAAGACAGCCAATTCCGCTGAAAAATAATCCACACTCCAAAATAAAGTTTTAATCTTATAATGAAAAAAACTGAAATTATAAGCAGAAGAATCAAACTGAAACAGCTGCCTGAAGTACTTTTCTACCAAAAACTGCTTCAGAAGAAGAAAACACATCAAAATGGTAGAATTTAGTAAAAGTATGCAAAGAAGACCAAGTTGCTGCTTTGCAAATCTGATCAACCGAAGCTTCATTCCTAAACGCCCAGGAAGTAGAAACTGACCTAGTAGAATGAGCTGTAATCCTTTGAGGCGGAGTTTTACCAGACTTGACATAAGCATAATGAATCAAAGACTTAACCAAGACACCAAAGAAATGGCAGAGGCCTTCTGACCTTTCCTGGAACCGGAAAAGATAACAAATAGACTAGAAGTCTTTCGGAAATCTTTAGTAGCTTCAACATAATATTTCAAAGCTCTAACTACATCCAAAGAATGTAACGATCTTTCCTTAGAATTCTTAGGATTAGGACACAATGAAGGAACCACAATTTCTCTACTAATGTTGTTAGAATTCACAACCTTAGGTAAAAATTTAAATGAAGTTCGCAACACTGCCTTATCCTGATGAAAATCAGAAAAGGAGATTCACAAGAAAGAGCAGATAACTCAGAAACTCTTCTAGCAGAAGAGATGGCCAAAAGGAACAACACTTTCCAAGAAAGTAATTTAATATCCAGAGAATGCATAGGTTCAAACGGAGGAGCTTGTAAAGCCCCCAGAACCAAATTCAAACTCCAAGGAGGAGAGATTGACTTAATGACAGGTTTTATACGAACCAAAGCCTGTACAAAACAATGAATATCAGGAAGATTAGCAATCTTTCTGTGAAACAGCACAGAAAGAGCAGAAATTTGTCCTTTCAAGGAACTTGCAGACAAACCTTTATCCAGACCATCCTGAAGAAACTGTAAAATTCTAGGAATTCTAAAAGAATGCCAGGAAAATTGATGAGAAGAACACCAAGAAATGTAAGTCTTCCTGACTCGATAATATATCTTCCTAGACACAGATTTACGAGCCTGTAACATAGTATTAATTACGGAGTCAGAGAAACCTCTACGACTGAGAATCAAGCGTTCAATCTCCATACCTTCAAATTTAATGATTTGAGATCCTGATGGAAAAAAGGACCTTGAGATAGAAGGTCTGGTCTTAACGGAAGAGTCCAAGGTTGGCAAGTAGCCATCCGAACAAGATCTGCATACCAAAACCTGTGAGGCCATGCTGGAGCCACCAGCAGAACAAACAAACCCTATTTTAGAATCTTGGAGATCACTCTTGGAAGAAGAACTAGAGGCGGAAAGATATAGGCAGGATGATACTTCCAAGGAAGTGACAATGCATCCACTGCCTCCGCCTGAGGATCCCTGGATCTGGACAGATACCTGGGAAGTTTCTTGTTTAGATGAGAGGCCATCAGATCTATTTCTGGAAGTCCCCAGATTTGAACAATCTGAAGAAATACCTCTGGGTGAAGAGACCATTCGCCCGGATGTAACGTCTGGCGACTGAGATAATCCGCTTCCCAATTGTCTATACCTGGGATGTGAACTGCAGAAATTAGACAGGAGCTGGATTCCGCCCATACAAGTATCCAAGATACTTCTTTCATAGCCAGAGGACTGTGAGTCCTCCCTTGATGATTGACATATGCCATGGTTGTGACATTGTCCGTCTGAAAACGAATGAACGATTCTCTCTTCAGAAGAGGCCACGACTGAAGAGCTCTGAAAATTGCACAGAGTTCCAAAATGTTGATTGGTAATCTCGCCTCCTGAGATTCCCAAACCCCCTGCGCTGTCAGAGACCCCCATACAGCTCCCCAACCTGTCAGACTCGCATCTGTTGAGATCACAGTCCAGGATGGAAGAACAAAAGAAGCCCCTTGAACTAAACAATGGTGATCTGTCCACCACGTCAGAGAGTGTCGTACAATCGGATTTAAAGATATTAACTGTGATATCTTTGTATAATCCCTGCACCACTGGTTCAGCATACAAAGCTGAAGAGGTCGCATGTGAAAACAAGCAAAGGGGATCGCGTCCGATGCAGCAGTCATAAGACCTAGAATTTCCATGCATAAGGCTACCAAAGGGAATGATTGAGACTGAAGGTTTCGACAAGCTGAAACCAATTTCAGACGTCTCTTGTCCGTCAGAGACAAAGTCATGGACACTGAATCTATTTGGAAACCTAAAAAGGTTACCCTTGTCAGAGGAATCAATGTACTCTTTGGTAAATTGATCCTCCAACCATGTTCTTGAAGAAACGACATAAGTCGATTCGTATGAAATTCTGCTAAATGTGAAGACTGAGCAAGTACCAAGATATCGTCCAAATAAGGAAATACCACAATACCCTGTTCTCTGATTACAGATAGAAGGGCACCGAGAACCTTTGAAAAAATCCTTGGAGCTGTTGCTAGGCCGAACGGCAGAGCCACAAACTGGTAATGCTTGTCTAGAAAAGAGAATCTCAGAAACTGAAAGTGATCTGGATGAATCGGAATATGCAGATATGCATCTTGTAAATCTATTGTGGACATATAATGCCCTTGCTGAACAAAAGGCAGAATAGTCCTTATAGTTACCATTTTGAATGTTGGTATCCTTACATAACGATTCAATATTTTTAAATCCAGAACTGGTCTGAAGGAATTCTCCTTCTTTGGTACAATGAATAGATTTGAGTAAAACCCCAGACCCTGTTCCAGAACTGGAACTGGCACAATTATTCCAGCCAACTCTAGATCTGAAACACATTTCAGAAATGCTTGAGCCTTCACTGGGTTTATTGGAATGCCAGAAAGAAAAAATCTTCTTGCAGGAGGCCTTACCTTGAAACCTATTCTGTACCCTTGTGAAACAATGTTCTGAATCCAAAGACTGTGAATCGAATTGATCCAAATTTCTTTGAAAAATCGTAATCTGCCCCCTACTAGCTGTGCTGGAATGAGGGCCGCACCTTCATGTGGACTTGGGAGCTGGCTTTGGCTTTCTGAAAGGCTTGGATTTATTCCAGACTGGAGATGGTTTCCAAACAGAAACCGTTCCTTTAGGGGAAGGATCAGGCTTCTGTTCCTTATTCTGACGAAAGGAACGAAAACGATTAGCAGCCCTATATTTACCTTTAGATTTTTTATCCTGAGGTAAAAAAGTTCCTTTCCCCCCAGTAACAGTTGAAATAATAGAATCCAACTGGGAACCAAACAATGTATTACCTTGGAAAGAAAGGGAAAGCAAAATTGACTTAGAAGACATATCTGCATTCCAAGTTTTAAGCCATAAAGCTCTTCTAGCTCATCAACTCTAATGATATCAAAGATGGCATCACAAATAAAGTTATTAGCATGTTGAAGAAGTTTAACAATGCTATGAGTATTATGATCTGACACTTGTTGTGCCAAAGCCTCCAACCAAAAAGTGGAAGCTGCCGCAACATCAGCCAAAGAAATAGCAGGCCTAAGAAGATTACCTGAAAATAAATAAGCTTTCCTTAGAAAGGATTCAATTTTCCTATCTAAAGGATCCTTAAAGGAAGTACTATCTGCCGTAGGAATAGTAGTACGTTTAGCGAGAGTAGAGATAGCCCCATCAACTTTAGGGATTTTGTCCCAAAACTCTAATCTGTCAGATGGCACAGGATACAATTTCTTAAACCTTTTAGAAGGAGTAAATGAATTACCCAGATTATTCCATTCCCTAGAAATTTAAACGCTTAGTAGATTTAGTATCAAGAGGACTAGATTCCTCCATCTCTAATGCGATTAAAACTTCTTTAAGTAAAGAACGAATAAATTCCATTTTAAATAAATATGAAGATTTATCAGTGTCAATATCTGAGACAGAATCCTCTGAACCAGAAAAATCATCATCAGAAACAGACAAATCAGAATGATGATGTTCATTTAAAAATTCATCTGAAAAATGTGAAGTTTTAAAAGACCTTTTACGTTTACTGGAAGGAGGAATAACAGACATAGCCTTCCTAATAGATTTAGAAACAAAATCTCTTATATTAACAGGAACATCCTGAGTATTAGATGTTGATGGAACAGCAACAGGTAATGGAATATTACTAATGGAAATACTATCTGCATTAGCAAGCTTATCATGACATTCATCACAAACTACAGTCGGAGGAACAGTTACCACAAGTTTACAGCAAATACACTTAACTTTGGTAGTACCAGCATCAGGCAGCGTCTTTCCAGAAGTAGCTTCTGATCCAGGGTCAATCTGCGACATCTTGCAATATGTAAGAGAAAAAACAACATATAAAGCAAAATCTATCAAATTCCTTAAAAGACAGTTTCAGGAATGGGAAAAAATGCCAATGAACAAGCCTCTAGCAACCAGAAGCAAATGAAATAATGTGAAAAAAAGGTGGAGACAATAATGACGCCCACATTTTTTAGCGCCAAAAAAGACGCCCACATTATTGGCGCGTAAATGCTTTTGGCGCCAAGAATGACGCCACATCCGGTGACACCGACATTTTTGGCGCAAAACGTCAAAAAATGATGCAAACACAAACAACTTCCGGCGACAAGTATGATGCTGGAAATGACAAAGAAATTTTTTGCGTCAAAAAAGTCTGCACCAAAAATGACGCAATAAAATGAAGCATTTTCAGCCCCCGCGAGCCTAACAGCCCACAGGGAAAAAAGTAAATTTTAAGGTAAGAAAAAATGATTTATTCATATGCATTATCCCAAATAATGAAACTGACTGTCTGAAATAAGGAATATTGATCATCCTGAATCAAGGCAAATAAATGTTTAAACACATATATTTAGAACTTTATATAAAAGTGCCCAACCATAGCTTAGAGTGTCACAAAAAATAAGACTTACTTACCCCAGGACACTCATCTACATGTAGTAGAAAGCCAAACCAGTACTGAAACGAGAATCAGTAGAGGTAATGGTATATAAGAGTATATCGTCGATCTGAAAAGGGAGGTAAGAGATGAATCTCTACGACCGATAACAGAGAACCTATGAAATAGATCCCGTAGAAGGAGACCATTGAATTCAAATAGGCAATACTCTCTTCACATCCCTCTGACATTCATCCCTCCAGCCTGCTGCGAAGTGCATATCAACGTAGAATCTAGCACAAACTTACTTCACCACCTCCACGGGAGGCAAAGTTTGTAAAAACTGATTTGTGGGTGTGATGAGGGGTGTATTTATAGGCATTTTGAGGTTTGGGAAACTTTGCCCCTCCTGGTAGGAATGTATATCCCATACGTCACTAGCTCATGGACTCTTGCTAATTACATGAAAGAAACATAATTTATGCTTACCTAACAAATTATTTTCTTTCGGAATACTGATAGTCCATTTTTTTGGGCGACAGTTCAGTTTGCACCTCTATAGACCCTGCTTTGTCTTTCCAAATTCTCGGCTCAGCTATGCATTAAACTGAGTAGAGATGGGAGGTGGGATAGTATCTAAGATCTTGTGTGGGTTCTTAGCCTCCTCCTAGTAGAAGGAATTATATCCCACATGTTATGGAGCCCTATGGACCATCATCATTCTGGAAGAAAATAATTTATCATGTAACCATACATTATGTTTAAGTTGCTGCGTTGGTTGTTGAAACCACCAACTATACTGAAAATGTCAGTACTGCAGTAATGTCTACAGAAAAGCTGCAGCAGAACAGACTTGCCTGCCAGTGGGGGTGGAAGACATAGGAACTAAATAACCATTTCAAGTTGTTATCTTAGACAAAGGTAAGGAAACATTTGTGTTTATATGAAGTAATATGATAATTAGATCTGCTCTCCCTGGAAGCTCAGCGTATTTCAATGGATTGTGGTTTCAAAATGCAAATATATATATATATATATAAATAATTCTAAATTAGCAATTTCCCTCACATTCAATACTCTAAACTCATATAAACTAGTAATTAAAAACATGTTAAAGGGAAACCTGTTCTCCAGCATACAGTCCCTTTAAGAGTTCACAATATGGAGAGCACTTATCTCTGCAGATGTAGATAGTAAGACTCTCAAAAAAAATCTGAATGTGCAATTACTCAGCAAATCTATGAGAAGACCATAATAAACTTTGTCATATGTTCCTCAAGTCTATGTAGCTTATATTTAATATATGCAACAGTACATTTACTTAAAGGGCCATGGTACCCAAATGTTGAAACACTTGAAAGTGATGCAGCATAGCTGTAAAAAGCTAACTAGAAAATATTACTTGAACATCTCTATGTAAAAAAGAAAGATATTTTACCTCAAAAGTTCCTCAGTAGCCACATCCCATTGTAAATTACTTCTAAGCAGAAAATCAGTATGTCTGTCCCGGTACAGCTAAGGGAGTGAGCTTTCATGCACACTCATCTTATTTCCCTATTCAGTTTAAGGAAGTTTACTATGAAATCTCATGAGAGTTAAGTCAAATCTCATGAGATCACAGTAAAAGAGTTCATGACCTCAGCACTGTTGATGCTGATTGGCTGCTGTTCATTTCTTCTTTTTTTGCCTGCAGCTGGGCAGCAGCTGAGTATAACTTTTTACACAGATTTTACTCTGCTGAGCTGAGGAAGTTGTGAGGTAAAATATCTTCCTTTTTTACATAGAGATGCTCAGGTGATATTTTCCTGTCAGCCTTTTACAGTTATACTGCATCCGTTTCAAGTGATTTAGCATATGAGTATTATGTCCTTTTGACAAATTTTCATTACTGTGTGGTGTGAAAAATATTAATTGCTTATTAGTTCCTGATCTATTTCCTCTCAGCACTGACTATGTCAGGATCATAGTTACATACAATGACAGAGGTCCTGAATGTAGCTGCTGTGTGCAGCAGAGGAAATGAGAACAACCAAGAGCTACAACTCACTTATAACCCATTAGTGCTGTAGGTGGGTGAGTCAAGGTATTGGTAAATCAGATAAACAGGTCTCCAGCACACTGATACTGCAGGGACCTGGCATGTAGGAAAAAAGAAGTAGTACAGCAGATAACTAGTTCTACAGCACACTAAAACCACGGGAGCTGGCAGGGAGTCTACTACTTGGGATTATGGGAAATATATATCCATAAAGTTTGGTATAGTACACCTTGCAATAGAGTTTAGATACATCTTTGGGAGTGATGCTAAGGAGACTAAAAATGGTTATACAAAACACCTTAAAGGGACATTATACACTAGATTTTTCTTTGCATAAATGGTTTCTAGATGATCCATTTCTATAGCCTATACAGTTTTCTCTTGTAAAGGTGTATCCAGTCCACGGGTTCATCCATTACTTGTGGGATATTCTCCTTCCCAACAGGAAGCTGCAAGACGACACCCACAGCAGAGCTGTCTATATAGCTCCTCCCCTAACTGCCACCCCTAGTCATTCTCTTGCAGCTCTCGACAAGAAAGGAAGTATCAAGAGAGATGTGGTGACTTAGGCCTAGATTTGGAGTTTGGCGTCAGCCGTGAAAACCAGCGTTAGAGGCCCGTAACGCTGGTTTCTTACGGACTCTGGTATTTAGAGTTCAGTTACCGACACTCAAAAATCACCCAACGCTCAAATTTCTACCGACACCTCAGACCCAGTAGTAAACATATACCGACAAAATAAACATTCACGAATCACAAAACAAATATTACACAAAGTACACTTACACTCATACAAACACTACACTATATTTATTTTTAAGATTTATTAATTTTTCATCAAAATACAAAGGATCAAAGTTGCGAGATCTCGGGTGTTAGAAAAAAAACTACACAAATCCATTTTCCCATTGACTTACATTGACACACGGGAAAAGACCCTCATATACCTACATCTAACTAATAAGATTATCTCAAATATACACTCATCGATGCATACAAACAATATACACCACATGACATACAAAAAATATTTATTTATTACAAAAAGAACACGATTTAGTTACTTTTTCACACAAGCTCATGACGTCACTCACTTTACGA